>NC_041391.1:484708556-484806751 GCF_002162155.2 Triticum dicoccoides
TCATTCCTTCATGAAGCATCATATGTGTGTAGAATGGTCGACCACGTTTGATACTAAAAAAATTCTGATTTTTATTTAGTTTTCTAGTATTAAAAAAATACTATTCATATAAGTGCGCGTGCAGTCATGCTCACCTGTGTATTTTCGTTTCTACTGTTCCAAATAGCCCAGAGCAAAGAAGCATAATTAGTTCCATGAAACTCCTTTTGCAGATTAGGTAGGAGCGTGTCCAGGAAGGGCAGCGGTGTTGCTAACAGGCTTTGGCAAATTTGCAGTGGAAGAAAACAACCCATTCGGTTGTTACATGCAACTAATTAATCGTTCATTAACCAACGTGAATCGTCGCTTAATTATGTTTGTATCCCAGCTTTCCTGGTTGCAGCTTCAGCGTTGATTCAACGAGAAACTTGCCGCTACTTTGAATCTTTGGTGGATCAGCAGAGCTTTTTCAGTTGGGGCAGACATTATTGCAGCGATTGTTCCGCGAACAGGATAGCACTGATTGTACCTTTTGTCCCCTGTGATTGCTCGTTAGATATCCTTTTCATTGCACAGAAGGCCACTCGTTTTCAGTCTTCTGAAACGCACACGTATGTGCGCCTAGTCTATTCTTGAATCATCACCTCGTTTCTTTCTTGGTATATATCTAGGTTACTTGTTCTGAACGCGTATCTCTCTACCAGCCCTCTATTTTCTTTGACCACCCAACCCGCCTGATGGGTGACGAGGTAAACATATAGACAACTTTTTTTTAGAGAAGGACAAGGTCATATATTAAAATCGGGAATGGTCAGATTATTAAGCATCGTAAATAAAACTTTTTATGGCAAATTATGTTAATGCGAGGATAACAATTTCTTTTAGCAAGTATGGTGATTCCTGGCAAAAAAATGAACATGGTGAGAATTTGCCATGCTTGTTAAAGGAAATTGCCTCCTCTCGGCGGCATAATCATGGTCAAAAATTTGACGTTCAATTTGTAGCGAAATCCAACCACTACGAGACGGAAATTCAAAGTTCTTTCAAGCTAAAGCCACTATAAATATAGACACAATAAGATCTATGTTCTGAAAGATGATTCTAGTACTGAATTTCATTATCACGAGCACAAAGTTGCTCTGCTCTGGAGAGCTTTCGAAGATAAACTTGGGACTTCAATGGAAACATCCTCCCTGTTGGGTCTGAACCCTCTAATTCCAAGATGTGGTGATCTTTACTGTGGTGAAGTCCTCTTTTCCGAAAATGAGATTGATGAGGTTATTAGGCTAATGCAAGGGGGAAGGCTTCTGGCCTGATGGATTTAATGGTGCATTCATTAAAGCTTGCAGGAGCATTATTTTTCTGGATTTTTATAGACTCGTTGAAGATTTTTACCATGGTAGGCTTACTTGCATAGTATCGGTGTGACAGACCATAATCTGACATATCTAGGGTAGGGGTCCAGAGCTGGTGATCTTGGCACGATGGTAACATGACGAAGAAGCGACACAATATTTACCCAGGTTCGGGCCCTTTCGAAGAGGTAAAACCTACATCCTGCTTGTATTGTAATGACTATGGATGGCGTAAAGAGTACATGTTGATTAACCTCGAGATCGTATGTGTGAATGAATCTACCTCTATGGTCTAAACCCCTCGGCTTATATAGGCACCGGGGGTATCTAGGGTTACACCTAGTTCGGTTATATCTGGGGATAAATATGCCAAGGATTACATCACGCCTTGGAGTGTGTGCCAAGTCTTTGAAAGATTTCATCTTGAGTAGGCCGTGGGGCCTCACAAATGTGGCCCACTTGATTGGTCGTTTGGGGCTCCCCGGCCCAGCCCTTGTGTGGGGGGCGGCGTGGTTAGCACCCCCCCCCCTATGTAGGACACCATCACAATGCATCGTACATTACCCTGATTCCAAAGGAAGATACCCATGTGACTGCTAGTGACTTCAGACATATATCTTTGCTTGCAGCATCATGATTATTACTTTCTGGCTAATAGGTTGCAGACTATCATTGTTAAGTTGTTTCATATCAATTAGTATGGATTTATCAAAAGCAGGACCACTTAGGACTGCCTTGACTGGCATTTGAATATCTTCATTAATGCCAAGCAAATTCTAGTACTAAGGTTAGACTCTTAAAATGCATTTGATCTGACCGAGCCCAATACCATTTTGCATATTTCAGGGCAAAAGGTTTTCGAGGTACACGGATGCTATGGATGCAAATGATCTTCTCTTCTCGCACCTCATTTGTCCTACTTAATGGCATCCCTAGAGAGAAATTCCAATGTAAAAGAGGTGTCAGGCAAGGAGATCCACTGTCCCCACTCCTCTTTGTTCTGGCTGCCGAGCTCCTTGACATTTTCCGATGAGGCCATGCACACAAATCTCATTCAAGATCCATTGCAAGTTCATTCATGCCCTGGTTTCCCGCTTATTAGTATGTCGATGATACTGTTCTGTTCCTCCCTGCTGAAGAGCCTCAACTATGCCAAATCACGAATCTGCTATTACACTTCGAAGCTCATACTAGTTTAAAAATCAACTACAAAAAGGTTGTATCAGCTCTAATTAATGTACTTGCCAAAACACTGGTTGTTGGAAATATGCCTGATGTTTGCTTGAACTACGTCGGTATTTCGCCAAAGAAAAAGGGATGATACAGCACAACAACGGTAGTTATTTCCCTCAGTGATGAGATCAAGGTTATCGAACCAGTAGGAGAACCACGCAACACGACGTAACAGCTCCTGCACACACAAAAAATACTCGCAACCCGACTTGTTAAAAGGGGTGTTAATCTCTTTCGGGTAATGGCGCCAGAAATTGGCACGGAGACGGGATAAAGTTGTAATAGATTGGATAAATAGATCGCAAATAAAATAAAGTGCAGCAAAGTATTTTTGTATTTTTGGTTTTCTAGAACTGAAAATAAAAGCAAAGGAAATAGATCGCGGAGGCAAATAATAAAAAAGAGACCCGGGGGCCATATGTTTCACTAGTGGCTTCTCTCGAGAAAAATAGCAAATAGTGGGAAAACAATTACTGTTGGGTAATTGATAGAACTTCAAATAATCATGATGATATCCAGGCAATGATCATTATATAGGCATCACGTCCAAGATTAGTAGACCGACTCCTGCGTGCATCTCCTACTATTACTCCACACATCGACCGCTATCCAGCATGCATCTAGTATATTAAGTTCATGGAAAAACGGAGTAATGCAATAAGAAGGATGACATGATGTAGACAAGATCTATTTATGTAGAAATAAACCCCATCTTGTTATCCTTAATAGCAATGATACATACGTGTTGTTTCCCCTTCTGTCACTGGGAACAAGCACCGTAAGATCAAACCCATCACAAAGCACATCTTCCCATTGCAAGATAAATAGATCAAGTTGGCCAAACAAAACCCAAATATTGGAGAAGAAATATGAAGTTATAATTAATCATACATATAAAGATCAAGAGAAGACTCAAATAACTTTCATGGATAAAAACATAGATCTGATCATAAACTCAAAGTTCATCGGATCCCAACAAACACACCGCAAAAAGACTTACTTCATATGGATCTCCAAGAGACCATTGAATTAGGAATCAAGAGAGAGAGAGAGAGAGAGGAAGCCATCTAGCTACTAATTACGGACCCGTAGATCTACAAAGAACTACTCACGCATCATCGGAGATGCACCAATGGACATGATGAACCCCTCCGTTATGGTGTCTAGATTGGATCTGGTGTTTCTGGAACTTGCGGTGGCTGGAATTGATTTTCGTCGATTCCCCTAGGGTTTCTGGAATATTGGGGTATTTATAGAGCAAAGAGGCGGCACGGGAGGTCACCGAGGTGGGCATAACCCACCTGGGTGCGCATGGGCCCCCAAGTGCGCCCTGGTTGGTTGTGCCCCCCTCGGGGCACCCCTCTAGTACTTCTTTGGCCCAACTTGTGTCTTCTGGTCCAGAAAAAATCCAAAAAAAGTTTCGCTGCGTTTGGACTCCATTTGGTATTGACTTCCTGCGATGTAAAAGACAAGCAGAAAACAACAACTGGCACTGGACACTATATCAATAGGTTAGTACCAAAAAAGGATATAAAATTATTATAAAACATCCAAGAGTTATAATATAACAGCATGGAACAATCAAAAATTACTGATACGTTGGAGATGTATCAGCATCCCCAAGCTTAGTTCCTGCTCGTCCTCGAGTAGATAAATGATAAAAACAGAATTTTTGATGTGGAATGCTGCCTAACATGTTCATCACATTTTCTTTTCCTTGTAGCATGGACATTTGGACTTTTATATGGTTCAAAGCAATAGTCTAGTTTTGACATGAAGACTTTAATACTCAAGCATATCAACAAGCAACCATGTCTTTCAAAATATCAACACTAAAGCAACTTATCCCTAGCCCATTACGCTCAATCATTGATCCATTCATGAAACTCACTCGAAATATTAGCTACACCCAATGCTCAAATACGATCATAGTGCCCATTAGTTGGTGCTTTATAAGAGAAGATGGAGACTCAAGTAAAAAATAAAAATTGCATAAAGTAAAAGAAAAGCCCTTCATGGAGGGAAGTAGGGGTTTATAGAGGTGCGAGAGCTCAAAGCGAAAATTGAGAGATAAAAACATTTTGGAGGCATACTTTTCCCACCAACGGAAATGACTTAGAGTTCCCAACACTTTCTATGCTAGATATATCATAGGCGGTTTCCAAACAGAAAATAAAGTTTATTCCTTTTTCCACCATACTTTCACTTTCCATGGCTAACCGTATCCATTGGTGCCTTCCATACCAACATATTCCAAGGAATTTATTCTTTGACAACATAAAGTAAATTCATTTTTCATTTCAGGACTGGGCATCCCTAATACCTTTGTCATACACTCGTTCAATGACAAGTGAATAAACACTCATCATGAGAATAACACATCTAGCATGGAAAACATCGGCCACCCCTCACCGCCTCGCGAGCGGTACGAGCACACAAAAGAAAAAAATATTTTGAAAATTAGAGATGGCACAAGCAAATTTGCTTAGAACAGCACGGAAATACTGCATATAAGTAGGTATAGTGGACTTATAAGGCAAAACTGGTTTAAAGGGTTTTCGATGCATAAGTAGTGATCATACTTAGTGCAAAATGAAGGCTAGCAAAAAGATTGAGAAGCGTCCAACCAAGAAACGAAAAATCTCGTACCCAAGCATTAAGCATAAGTAACGTCGAATAATGCACCACAAGTACGATATAATTTCATTGCATAACTATTGACTTTCGTGCTTGCGTAGGGAATCACAAACCTTAACACCAATATTCTTACTAAAACATAATTACTCATCAACATGACTCACATATCATATCATCATATCTCAAAACCATTACTAAGAACCAAGTTTATTTTGTCCAATGATCTTCATGAAAGTTTTTATGATATCCTCCTTGGATATCTATCACTTTGGGACTAATATCATATGTTGCTTTTAATAAGCTCAAACAAATTGTAAAGAACAAGAGCATAATATTTCTTTCTCTCAAAATAATCTAAGTGAAGCAAGAGAGAACTTCTAAAAAATATTGCTAACTCCCAAATAAATCTAAGTGAAGTATGAGATCATTTCTTCAGAAATAACAAAGCACACCGTGCTCAAAAAGATATAAGTGAAGCACTAGAGCAATTTCATGGTTCTAGAAAATTTAAGTGAAGCATAGGAGCAAGCATAGCATAATTTTCTGGCTCTCTCAAAAAGATGTGTCCAGCAAAGGTTCAAGACTTAAAACACAAAGCAAAACAAGGAAAGACTCATATCATACAAGACGCTCCAAGCAAAACTCATAATATGTGACGAATAAAAATATAGCTCCAAGTAAAATACCGATGGTCGTTAGAAGAAAGAGGGAATGCCACTCGAGGGCATCCCCAGTGTTAGTTGCTTGCTACTTCTTGAATATTATCTTGGGGTGCCTCGAGCATCCCCAAGCTTAGCCTTTTGCCAATCCTTATTCCTTCATCCATCGTAATCTCACCCAGAACTTGAAAACTTCAATCACACAAAACTCAACAAAACCGTTGTGAGATCCGTTAGTATAAGAAAGCAAACCACTACTATAAGTAATGTTGCAAACCCATTCATATTTTGTTTTTGCATTATATCTATTGTATTCCAACTTTTCTATGGCAAAAACTCTTCAAAGAAAACCATAGAATCATCAAAAAAAGCACACAAAACAAAGAAAATAGAATCAAACACCTATAATTTTTCAAGGATTTAAGTTTTGTCATCTTTATCCTCCAACTCTTCGATCAAACACTTATAATTTTTCAAGGATTTAGCATATAAATTCTCAACGATAATACTTCTAGGCACGAGATTGAAAAATTCATTTTTGCAAATAGGGTCTCTTATAACTTCAATAAAATTGGGATGGATACTTATCATCTTAAGATCCCCTTTATCGTTACTAGAAGTTGCACCCTTCTTTTTAGTAACTTGAGTAGTCTTACCAATTTTTACGGGAGTTTTGGCGGAAGCAAAGGCCGTACTTAGATTAGTAAAAAAATTCTTCTAATTTGTCAATCCTAGACGGACTTTCTTCAATTCTTTCATGAATTACAGTCCCCTTTTCCTTTAACAACTTAAAAATGTCTCCCGCTTTTGACCCAATTTTAGTAGCAAAATTTTGCATCTTTCTATCCAAGTTTTCAATATGTTCTTCGGTAAGCATTTTATTTTCAATAGCATCTAGCCTTTCCATAACATGCTCGAGAGGCAAAATTGTTTCATTGATCATGAGTGGTGGTGAATCAACTAAATTTCCCAAAGCATTAAAAGCATCAAGAGAAGGACACATCAAAAAAATTCCACCGGCAATCGTATCTAGGATGTATCTATACCAAGTGGTGTTGCCCACATAAAAACAGCGAAGAAGAACATCGGTAGATTGCTTAGGATAGATCTATTATGAGCAATGCAAATCCTATACCAAGCATCTTTTAAATTCTCCCCTCCCCTTTGTTTAAAGTTAAGAACCTCATTCTCAGGGGTGTATGCAATAGAGGAAGAACTATCCATAACGATAAAAAGTGGTCAACAATATTGCACTCAAAAACAGATCTGACGAGAAAATGGCGAACGAAAAAGAGGGCAATTAAAACGACAATTTTTTGTGAAGTGGGGGAGATGAAAACAAGAGGCAAATGGAAAATAATGTAAATTGCAAGGAGATGAGATTTGTGATTAGGAACCTGGTTGATGTTGATGATGTCTCCCCAGCAACGGCGCCAGAAATTCCTTTTGATATTTGCTTGAACTACGCCGGTATTTCCCCAAAGAGGAAGAGATGATGCAGCACAACAACGGTAGGTATTTCCCTCAATGATGAGACCAAGGTTATCAAACCAGTAGGAGAACCACGCAACACAACGTAAACAACTCCTGCACACAAATAACAAATACTCGCAACCCGACGTGTTAAAGGGGTTGTCAATCCCTTTCGGGTAACTTGGCACCAAGACGGGATAAACCTGTAATAGATTGGCACCAAGACGGGATAAACTTGTAATAGATTGGATAAATAGATCGCAAATAAAATAAAGTGCAGAAAAGTTTTTTGTATTTTTTGTTTAATAGATATGAAAATAAAAGCAAAGGAAATAGGTTGCGAAGGCAAATATAATAAAGAAGAGACCCGAGGGCCGTAGGTTTCACTAGTGGCTTCTCTCGAGAAAAATAGCACACGATGGGAAAGCAATTACTTCAAATAATCATGACGATATCTAGGAAATGGTCATTATATAGGCATCACGTCCAAGATTAGTAGACCGACTCCTGCCTGCATCTACTATTATTACTCCACACATTGACCGCTATCCAGCATGCATCTAGTGTATTAAGTTCATGGAAAATAGAGTAATGCAATAAGAATGATGACGTGATGTACACAAGATCTATTTATGTATAAATACACCCCATCTTTTTATCCTTAATAGCAATGATACATACGTGTCATTTCCCCTTCTGTCACTGGGATCGAGCATCGTAAGATCGAACCCATCACAAAGCACCACTTCCCATTGCAAGATAAATAGATCAAGTTGGACAAACAAAACCCAAATAACGGAGAATAAATAACAGGCTATAATCAATCATGCATATAATAGATCAAGAGAAGACTCAAATAACTATCATGGATAAAAACATAGATCTGATCATAAATTCAATGTTTGTCGGATCCCAACAAACACACCACAAAAAGACTTACATCATATGGATCTCCAAGAGACCATTGTATTGAGAATCAAGATAGAGAGAGAGAGAGAGAGAGAGAGACAGAGAGAGAGAGAGAGAGAGAGAGAGAGAGAGAGAGAGAAGCCTTATAGCTACTAACTATGGACCCGTAGGTCTACAGAGAACTACTCACGCATCATCATAGAGGCACCAATGGACATGATGAACCCCTCCATGATGGTGTCTAGATTGGATCTAGTGTTTCTGGAACTTGTGGCAACTGGAATTGATTCCAGTCGACTCCCCTAGGGTTTCTGGAATATTGGGTATTTATAGAGCAAAGAGGCGGTGCGGGAGGCCACCAAGGTGGGCATAACCCACCTGGGCACGCCTGGCCCCCCAGGCGCGCCCTGGTGGGTTGTGCCCCCCTCAGGACACCCCTCTGGTACTTCTTCGGCCCAACATGTGTCTTCTGGTCCAGAAAAAATCCACAAAAAGTTTCACTGCATTTGGAGTCCGTTTGGTATTGATTTCCTGTGATGTGAAAAACAAGCAGAAAACAACAACTCGCACTGGGCACTATGTCAATAGGTTAGTACGAAAAAATGATATGAAATGAGTATAAAATGATTGTAAAACATCCAGTGATAATATAACAGCATGGAACGATCAAAAATTATAGATATGTTGGAGACGTATCAATGCCCAAGAGGCAACAATATTATATTATTACATTTTCATATTCATGATTAAGAGTTTATATTCTATTCTATAACTGCTATGATCCTGGAATATGCGATTTAGTGGAAAACTCGTATGCATATGTAGAATAATAAACGGTAAAATGAGATTCCTAGTCTCGCCTCTAAGACTAGCTGAAGTGTTGTTCATGATCACGTTTTTCGGATCTGGAGATACTATTAAGTGTAATGATAGTCTCAAAACAACATTGAGAGTATGAAATTAGAAAAACAATCATATTGAATCGACCCAAACTTGTTGGTTATACTTTGAGATAATATCGTCATAAGTCAATTGCTATAACACAGAGTGTTAACATGTGTTTAGTTCCTTAGACCATGAGAGTGTCGTAGTTTATTCTTACCGTACGATGAGATTTGGGCTTTCTCAAACGTCATCTATAACATGATGATCATAACGACAACTTACAGGTTAATCGAAAAGTTTGGCAAGGGAGACGATAGCTCAAGAGTGGAATTTTCTCCTCCGACGATGGAGATATATTCTTAGGGCCCTCTCGATGTGAAGTAATCCATCATGTCCTGGCAGACACATGTGACAACATCACGGGGATGCCGGAACACATCAACGAGAAAGAAGAACAAAACCGGTAACGAGGAGACCAGTATAGTGAGCATGTGTATGACTCAAGAGGATACCGATATATTTATCTCACCTCAGGTTTTGTAAAGTATCATGAAGCAAAGCAAACATCAATAATAACCAAAGGTTCACTCGAATGTCATTCCTGTAATCATAGGGATCAATATGGACGTTTGTGGTTCCGCTATCGATCATTGAACGAAAGGAGTTTTGTTCATGTCTATGTTTTACCGACCCTATGGGTCACAAGATTAAGGAAATCACGATCTGCTGAGCATTGGTAGGACGAGAGTATCAAGGATTTCTCTACGGAATTGTTTCATTAATTCAGAATAGTTTTGAGAGGAACCAGAAGGGTTTTGGGGTCATCGGAAGGATTTCAGAGTTTATCGCGCAATACCAGGTATTCCCGCTAAATAATATATAGGTGAAAATGTTTCTGGTGATGTTAAATTAATAATAAAAGTCTCTAATGATTGTTAGGAGGGTTTTATATTTAATTTAATATCAACGGACCTTACAAGGCCAAGTAGCGGAAGGAGTATTGGGCTACCATGGCCCATAAGGAAGTGCCCCCCCCCCTTTCCTATAAGGGGAGGCCGGCCTGGACATGGGGGGAGGAATCATCCTCCCCCTCTTTGCCGGCGCCACAAGTAGGGACTTTCCCTCTTTGGTGGCAGCCCCTCCCTCCCCCTCTAACCTATATATACTTGAGGTATTGGCCCTTTTTGTATACACAACTTTTGGAGCCTCCTCTAGTCCTCTAGTTCTAGTTCTAGTTGATCCTAGTTGATCAATTAGAGGTTGACCTAGATTCTCTAATCCTCCTAATTAGAAGTTATTGTAGAGTGGAACCATAATGGATGATCTTTTCACACTTGGAGGGGGAAAAGGGAAGAATAACAAGAGGAATCACTCAACAAAACCGAAACCACACATCCACTAGAATAGCATACGTGATATCCACAAGCATAACATGAATGATCGAAGGAAAGTACCACAAGGGTAAGGTTCTTCTCAAATCCAAAGGAGATGAGGTCTTGATGATCCAGAGAGATCTTTCTTCCTTAGGAGGTCTTGATGATCCTATGATGGGGATCCTTCTCTCCTAGGAGGTCTTGATTCCCCAAGATGGACGTACAAGGAGCAAAGTTATCTCTATTAATCTCAAATGCTTTACTAACCCTAACAAATGGCCTAAGTACAAATTATATAGATGGCTAGAGGTGAGGGGCGAGTGGAGGGGCAAAAAATACACTCCATGACCGACTTCCTATAGGGCCCGTGCGCACAGGGTAAGTGGGGTTGTGGTCACAGGGGTCCCGTGGGCATGGTACACGCCCGTGCGCATGGGCTAGCAGCATCTATAGAAAGGGGGTCCCATGCGCACGGGGTCAGGGAAGCCCAAGCGCACGGGGTATCCAAAAACTCTTTGGATAGGCCGTGTGCACGGGGTCCAGGAGGGCGGTGGGCATAGGGTCGCCTGGGCACGTATCCTTCTTCTGGCTGCTTGCCTTCGTCTTCCTTGTTATCTTCGTGTCCTTCTGCTTGGGCTTGGTGAGGATATTTAGCTCCTTCGCAGGGGTCGTCCTCGTACCTAATCATGCACAAGGTTTCATGATGAGGTAGCATCCAAGTTCCATTCATATTCTTGTCAAACTCGAAGAGGAGTGAGTTGACCTTGTTTTCGATGGCACGTGCGCAAGCTCTTGTCATGGGTCCACTTGGTGCTTGATGAGTCGGTGTGGTGTCCATGGGGATGAACAAAGGATGCTCCGCATCAGAAGTCCAGTGTGGTTCTAATCTCCTTCTCTAATTCTCCAGCAATAATTAGCTCTGGTCGGCGAAGCACTGCTAGATCATGGAGACTGTATGCTTGCAACCAAGTAAAGAGGTCGTTCTTTTGATCTTCCATTCGAGGGATCATTCATGGGCAGTTTGTGGGATCGTTCATCGACTATTCGAGGGACTCCAAGTGCTTCCACTTCCACTGCACTCCAGATTCGGTAACGATCGTGATCCAAACCGTTTATGCATCTTCATATTGTTCCTCGGTAATCGCAGGGCGATTTTTTTTTGTTGTCTACTATGTTACCCAACACTAGTCAAATTGAAATCAATTATGGGATGCCAATAGGGCTCATTCGCCTCACCTATCTTGGCTAGGCTATTGGACAACTAGACGAAAATTTAAAGTTCTAAGCCAAAACATTATGCAGAGGATTGAGAGAAGGCTATCTGGATGCTCTACAATGCTTTCATATAATGGAAGAATTATTTTGATCAAATCAATTTTCTCTTCTCTGCCCACCTTCTTCATGCGACTATTACCTTTGGAGGTAGTCAATAAAATTAATAAATACTTAAGACATTGCCTTTGAAGAAAATTTGGATGGAGGATAAGTGTCCTACTCCGATTGCATGGGAAAAGCTATGTAGGCCAAGGAATCAATGTGGTCTGGGTATACTAGATGTCACCACTCACAACAAGTCTCTCCTCCTCAAGTATTTTCATAAGTTCTTTAATAAATAATACCTTACTTGCGTGAAGCTGATTTGAGAAAAATACTATAGCTTTGGCTAACTATTGACAAACTGGAAGGCTCATGTTGGTGGAAAGACATCCTAAAACTCTTGCCTTGTTTTAAAGCATCTGCTATGCAAATTTGGGACGGAGACACTATTCTGTTCTGGCATCAAAAATGGCTAGATGAATCATTAATTCACAAATCTCCTAAACTCCATTCTTTTTCCACAGATGATTTGTATTCTCTCTCTATGCATGGTGATATCTTCTGATGACATGACTGCACTTTTTCATAGGCCTTTGACAACCTAAGCATATGGAAAACTTCTTGATCTTAAGAACATTATGATTATGAGTAGACCAACTGTTGGAAAATATGTTTGGGTCTGCAATGGGGATAAAAATACTCATCAATCAAAATGTACAAAGAGTTAATGCACAACTTTAGTGGACCAAAAATCTTCAACATGCTTTGGGTTAGTGCCAGTATGCTCAAGCATAAGATCTTCTAGTTAGCACTGCATGACATACCTAACACTAAAGCCTTGCTTAGAAGGAGACTTTTTATGAATGACTATTGTTGTTGTTGTGTGCTCATAATACTAATAAGCACTGCTTCATCTAATATGGGACTGTGGTTTTTGCCTGAGGTGCTAGATTTCTTAATTTAGGTACATAGACCTCTCATTTTATGATGATACTATATTAGCTCTTGGACATCTACCAGTTCAGATAGCTATGAATATTAAAATTCTTGCGTTCTGGAACATCTAGATGCAACACAACGAGAAATTTTTCAAAAACTCAGTCCCTTACTTTCAAGCGTGGAAGCACTCATTCAAAGAGGATCATGATTTGCTTGCCTACAAGATTAAGAAGATGCATAAAGATTGTTTTCAAGCTTGGATAGCTTCGAAGTTTTAAAATCAAAAGCTTCATGATTCCTAGAACTGGCATTGGTTGATCTTATTTTCCTTTTCTAGGATGGATAGTTTTTTGAAATTTTCTTTTCATTCTCTCTTTGTAAATATTAATGAAATTATTGTAGAACTATTTTCCTATGGTTCAAGGCTTCAAAAAAAATAGATCCTTTGGCATATTGATATTGTCTTCCTCCTGGACTAGCGGATGGCAATGCTTCATGCTACCTGGATCTCAGGAATAACCTCAGAGCCCGAATAATGTTGGTGATGCAACGGTTGAAAAGTCACCAGACAGAGCCATAAGAGGCGGCGATGGCAAACTATCGTTGTCCTAGAGAAGCCGTCGATGATGAGGGTTGGACAACCATCCTAGATTCGACCAAGAGAACTAGGGAGGCATTACCTCACAAGCTTCCCCATGAAGCCAATGATGGCCATGCTTCATGGAATGGAAAAGAAGCTGCAAGACCAAAACACGAATGGTCGCAACCCACTATGCTGAACGACATGGTTGAACACCCACATAAATGAAACATGGATAAATATAGTCCCAGGTATGGTTGTGGTTGAATCTGTAAACGTAGTTAGATATCGTCATTTGAACAAGGACATAATGCCACCTTCTTTCTCGTCGCCGATGATGTCGTCGTCCTGCCACAACAGGACAAACACCTATCTTGGACCCTAGAGATGATGGGGATACCTTCTGCTACGACATTTTTTGCCAGACGAGGAGGTATGATCTTCTCAAATAAATTTAATAAAAAATCAATATGTTATATTATTTGCAGCCTTAAGAAATTTTTGTGTATCATATAGGTGATATGTGATACCCCTCAAGCAGATTTCTAGCAATGAAATCGCAATGCGAGATCAGTAGATTGCTCGAGACAGTACGCATTAATACATAAGATGGACGTAAACTTGTAAACTTTTGTACTATGTAAATGTGATCGTATCACGTGAAGTTGTGAAACTGCAATTAATGATATGTTTCTTTTGTGCTTTTCTATTTCAGTTGTTTCATGTGAATTTCATCAGCAGGGTTAGGTAATCTAATAAATAATAAATTGAGAGTCCTGAAATACACAATGGAGACGGTGGAGAAAGTATTCATGTCAGTTCTTCCTATGAAACTGCCTCCAGTATATAGAGCATTGAAAGTGGTTATACCATTGAAAGCACATGTTTGTGGGGTCAAATATTTGGAGACAGTTTTGATATTAGCGACACAAACTTGACGCGAAATGGGGAACTGCCGTAGACCGATGTACCAAAAACTATTGTAACAATACACCGTTAAATAAAGGTTACTTTAATTCTTGCACTTTACTACACAACGGATTTTTACTGTCTTATCAGTTTAGTATGAAATGAGGGGCTATGCTCCTTAAAAGTAAATAATAAATTGAAAAATCTGTCTACATTGACACATATAAGAGAAAAATCTAATATGAAAATCTCACAAGCTTAGAAATAACTTTTTTTTCTCGATGAAGGGTGATACGTCTCCAACGTATCTATCATTTTTGATGTATTCATGCCATGTTTACAATATTTTTACATGATTTTGGTATAATTTGGTTAGAACTAACCCGGATTGATGCTGTTTTCAGCAGAACTACCGTGGTGGTGTTTTTGTGCAGAAATAGAAGTTCTCGGAATGCGCTGAAAATCAACGGAGATTTTTTCTAGAAAATATAAAAAATACTGGAATGCAGATTTACCAGAGGGGAGTCTCGTGGGCCCCACGAGGGTGGAGGGTGCCCTCCCCCTAGGGCGCGCCCCTGCCTCGTGGACTCTCTGTGGGCCCCCCTAACTTGTTCTCGATGCCAACCTCTCCTATAAATTCCCAAAACTCCAGAACATAACCGAGATCGGGAGTTCCGCTGCCGCAAGCCTCTCTAGCCACCAAAAACCAATCGGGATCCTGTTTCGGCACCCTGCCGGAGGGGGATCCATCACCAGTGGCCATCTTCATCATCCCGGCGCTCTCCATGGCGAGGAGGGAGTAGTTCACCCTCAGGGCTGAGGGTATGTACCAGTAGCTATGTGTTTGATCTCTCTCTCTCTCTCTCTCTCTCGTGTTCTTGATTCGGCACGATCTTGATGTACAATGAGCTTTGCTATTATAGTTGGATCTTATGATGTTTCTCCCCCTATATCCCTTGTAATGGATTGAGTTTTCCCTTTGAAGTTATTTTATCAGATTGAGTCTTTAAGGATTTGAGAATGCTTGATGTATGTCTTGCGTGGGATACTGATGTCTACTACACAACCTTCTTCTTGTAGACATTGTTGGGCCTGCAAGTGCACAGGTTTGTAGGACAGTAGCAAATTTCCCTCAAGTGGATGACCTAAGGTTTATCAATCCGTAGGAGGCGTAGGATGGAGATGGTCTGTCTCAAACAACCCTGCAACCAAATAACAAAGAGTCTCTTGTGTCCCCAACACACCCAATACAATGGTAGACTGTATAGGTGCACTAGTTCGGCGAAGAGATGAAGATACAAGTGCAAAATAGATAGTAGATATGGGTTTTTGTAATCTGAAATAATAAAAACAGCAAGGTAACAAGCGGTAAAAGTGAGCGTAAATGGTATTGCAATGATAGGAAACATGGCCTAGGGTTCATACTTTCACTAGTGTAAGTTCTCTCAACAATAATAACATAGATAGATAATATGACAAGCCCTCAACATGCAACAAAGAGTCACTCCAAAGCCACTAATAGCGGAGAACAAATGTAGAGATTATGGTCGGTACGAAACCACCACAAAGTTATTCTTTCGGATCGATCTATAAAAGAGTTTGTACTAGAATAACACCTTAAGTTACAAATCAACCAAAACCCTAATGTCACCTAGATACTCCATTGTCACCTCAAGTATCCGTGGGCATGATTTTACGATATGCATCACACAATCTCAGATTCATCCAACCAACATAAAAGTACTTCAAAGAGTGTCCCAAAGCTACTACCGGAGAGTCAAGAGCGTGTGCCAACCCCTATGCATAGGTTCCCAAGTGTCATGAAACCCGCAAGTTGATCACCAAAACATACATCAAGTGGCACATGATATCCCATTGTCACCACAGATAATCACGGCAAGACATACATCAAGTGTTCTCATAAAGACTCAATCCAATAAGATAACTTCAAAAGGGGAAACTCAATTCATCACAAGAGAGTAGAGGGGGAGAAACATCATAAGATCCAACTACAATAGCAAAGCTCGGGATACATCAAGATCGTGCCATAGATGGAACACGAGAGAGAACACGAGAGAGAGAGAGAGATCAAACACATAGCTACTGGTACATACCCTCAGCCCCAAGGGTGAACTACTCCCTCCTCATCATGGATAGCACCGGGATGATGAAGATGGCCTCCGGTGATGGGATCCCCCTCCGGCAGGGTGCCGGAACGGGGTCCCGATTGGTTTTTGGTGGCTACAGAGGCTTGCGGCGGCGAAACTCCCGATCTATCTTATGTTCTGGAAGTTTTAGGGTACGTAGGTATATATGGGTGCAGGGAGAACGTCAGTGGAGCTATGGGGGCCCCACGAGGCAGGGGGCGCGCCCAGGGGGGTGGGCGTGCCCCCCACCCTCGTGAGCACCTCCCGTATCTTCTGACGTGGAGTCCAAGTCCATCAGGTGGGTTTCCTTCCAAAAATAACCTCTCCAGTTGATTTCGTTCCGTTTTGACTCCGTCTGATATTCCTTTTCCTCGAAACACTGAAATAGGCATAAAACAGCAAATCTGGGCTGGGCCTCCGGTTAATAGGTTAGTCCCAAAAATAATATAAAAGTGGATAATAAAGCCCAATATTGCCTAAAATAGTACATAAAGTAGCATGGAGCAATCAAAAATTATAGATACGTTGGAGACGTATCAAGCATCCCCAATCTTAATTCCTGCTCGTCCTTGAGTAGGTAAATGATAAAAAAAGAATTTTTGATGCGGAGTGATACTTTGGCATAATTTCAATGTAAATCTTCTTAATTGTGATATGAATATTCAGATCCGAAAGATTCAAGACAAAAGTTCATATCGACACAAAAATAATAATACTTCAAGCATACTAATCAAAGCAATCATGTCTTCTCAAAATAACATGGCAAAAGAAAGTTTATCCCTACAAAATCATATAGTTAGGCTATGCTTCATTTTCGTCACACAAAGATGTTCCCAACTTCTATACCCCCGATGACAAGCCAAGCAATTGTTTCATACTTAAATAATCTCAAACTTTTTCAACCTTCACGCAATACATGAGCGTGAGCCATGGATATAGCACTATGGGTGGAATAGAATATGATGATGAGGATTTTGTGGAGAAGACAAAAAAGGAGAAAGTCTCACATTGATGAGGCTAATCAATAGGCTATGGAGATGCCCATCAATTGATGTCAACATGAGGAGTAGGTATTGCCATGCAACGGATGCACTAGAGCTATGAATGCTCAACAAAAGAAAACTAGTGGGTGTGCATCCAACTTGCTTGCTCACGAAGACCTAGGGCATTTGAGGAAGCCCATCGTAGGAATATACAAGCCAAGTTCTATAATGAAAAATTCCCACTAGTATAAAAAGACAACTTATGAGACTCACTACATGAAGAACAAGGTGCTACTTTGAAGCACAATATATGAGACTCACTACATGAAGAACAAGGTGCTACTTTGAAGCACAAGTGTGGAAAAAGAGATAGTAGCATTGCCCTTTTTTATTTTTTATTTTTTTTATTTTCTTTTTTTTGGGCCCCTTTTTTTTATTTTGGCCTTTCTCTTTTTTGGGCCTTTCCTTTTTTTGGCCTTTCTTTTTTTATTTGGGCAATGCTCTAATAATGATGATCATCATACTTCTATTGATTACAACACAAGGATTACAAATCGAAACTTAGAACAAGATATGACTCTATATGAATGCCTCCGGCGGTGTATCGGGATGGTGCAATGAATCAAGAGTGACATGTATGAAAAATAATGCATGGTGGCTTTGCCACAAATACGATGTCAACTACATGATCATGCAATGGCAATATGACAAAAGTAAAGTATGTCATGATGAACGGAACGGTGGAAAGTTGCATGGCAATATATCTCGGAATGGCTATGGAAATGCCATAATAGGTAGGTATGGTGGCTGTTTTGAGGAAGATATAAGGAGGTTTATGTGTGAAAGAGCGTATCATATCACGGGGTTTGGATGCACCGGCGAAGTTTGCACCAACTCTCAATGTGAGAAAGGCAATGCACGGTACCGAAGAGGCTAGCAATGGCGGAAAGGTAAAAGTGTGTATAATCCATGGACTCAACATTAGTCAAAAGAACTCATATACTTATTGCAAAAATTTAGAAGTCATCAAAAATCAACTACTACGCGCATGCTCCTAGGGGGATAGATTGGTAGGAAAAGACCATCGCTCGTCCCCGACCGCCACTCATAAGGATGCACAAGCCAGGTACACTTCTTGTTTATACGTGCATGCTACGGGACTTGCTAACTTCAACACAAGTATTTCTCAAATTCACAACTACTCAACTAGCACGACTTTGATATTATTACCTCCATATCTCAAAACAATTATTAAGCATTAAATTTTTCTTAGTATTCAATTCACTCAAAAGAAAGTTTCACATATCTTGAACACTAAGTATATTAACATTAAGCAAACTACCATGCTATTAATGACTCTCAAAATAATCTAAGTGAAGCATGAGAGATCAAGTTTCTTTAAAACAAATCCACCACCGTGATCTAAAAGATCTAAGTGAATTACTAGAGCAAAAACTATCACGCTCAAAAAGATATAAGTGAAGCACTATGAGCAAAACTATCAAGCTCAAAAGATATAAGTGAAGCACATAGAGTATTCTAGCAAATTCCAATTTGTGTAAGGCTCTCTCTCATTAAAGAATTTCAGATCTTGATACTTATTCAAGCAGCAAGCAAAGCTAAAGGAAACTACAATGCAAGGATAGCACAACTTATGTGAAGAAGCAAAAACTTAGGCTCAACCGATACTAACCGATAGTTGTTGAAGAAGAAAGGTGGGATGCCTACCGGGGCATCCCCAAGCTTAGATGCTTGACACTTCTTGAAATATTATCTTGGGGTGCCTTGGGCATCCCCAAGCTTGAGCTTTTGTGTCTCCTTAATTCCTCTCATATCATGGTTTCTCTTTTTATCAAAAGCTTCATTCACAACAAACTCAACAAGAACTCGTGAGATAGGTTAGTATAAACCAATGCAAAACCTTATCATATTCTACTGTAAAAATCACTTAAATTATTATTCAACATTTAATACTAAATTCCTCTGCATATTTAATACTCCTATCCTCAAATAGAATCATTAAACAAGCAAACATACGCAAACAATGCAACCATAACAGCAATCTGCCAAAACAGTACAGTCTGTAAAGAATGCAAGAGTATCAATACTTCCCTGACTCCAAAAATTATGAACTAAAATTACCACTGTAATAAATTTATCAGAGCTCAATATGCAAAACGATTCAACATTATACCACTCTCTGACTTTTCTAGGGAATTTTTGCAACAGCGGTAAACTTTCTGTTTTTCAAACAGCAACATGTATACTAGCAAAATAAGCATGGCAAAGGCTATCCTTGACTTCTTTATTGAAACTAAAGATGCAAAACATTATTCTAACTAACATCAAGAAAAAACTAACAAAATGGAATGACACTCCAAGCAAAACACATATCATGTGGCGAATAAAAATATAGCTCCAAGTAAAATTACCGATGAACGAAGACGAAAGAGGGGATGCCTTCCGGGGCATCCCCAAGCTTAGTTTCTTGGTTGTCCTTGAATATTACCTTGAGGTGCCTTGGGCATACCCAATCTTAGGCTCTTTCCACTCCTTATTCCATAGTCCATCGAATCTTTACCCAAAACTTGAAAACTTCAACCACACAAAACTCAAAACAAAACTCGTAAGCTCCGTTAATATAAGAAAATAAAACCACCACTTAGGTACTGTAATGAACTCATTCTAAATTCATATTGGTGTAATATCTACTGTATTCTAACTTATCTATGGTTCATACCTTCCGATACTACTCATAGATTCATCAAAATAAGCAAACAACACATAGAAAACATAATCTGTCAAAAACAGAACAGATTTGTAGGACAGTAACAAATTCCGATACTACACAACCTTCTTCTTGTAGACGTTGTTGGGCCTGCAAGTGAACAGGTTTGTAGGACAGTAGCAAATTTCCCTCAAGTGGATGACCTAAGGTTTATCAATCCGTAGGATGCGTAGGATGAAGATGGTCTCTCTTAAGCAACCCTGCAACCAAATAACAAAAAGTCTTTTGTGTCCCCAACACACCCAATACAATGGTAAATTGTATAGGTGCACTAGTTCGGCGAAGAGATGAAGATGCAAGTGCAAAATAGATAGTAGATATGGGTTTTTGTAATCTGAAATAATAAAAACAGCAGGGTAACAAGCGGTAAAAGTGAGCGTAAACGGTATTGCAATGATAGGAAACAAGGCCTAGGGTTCATACTTTCACTAGTGTAAGTTCTCTCAACAATAATAACATAGATAGATAATATGACAAGCCCTCAACATGCAACAAAGAGTCACTCCAAAGCCACTAATAGCGGAGAACAAACGTAGAGATTATGGTCGGTACGAAACCACCACAAAGCTATTCTTTCGGATCGATCTATAAAAGAGTTCGTACTAGAATAACACCTTAAGTTACAAATCAACCAAAACCCTAATGTCACCTAGATACTCCATTTTCACCTCAAGTATCCGTGGGCATGATTATACGATATGCATCACACAATCTCAGATTCATCCAACCAACATAAAAGTACTTCAAAGAGTGCCCCAAAGCTACTACCAGAGAGTCAAGAGCGTGTGCCAACCCCTATGCATAGGTTCCCAAGTGTCATGAAACCCGCAAGTTGATCACCAAAACATACATCAAGTGGCACATGATATCCCATTGTCACCACAGATAATCACGGCAAGACATACATCAAGTGTTCTCATAAAGACTCAATCCGATAAGATAACTTCAAAAGGGGAAACTCAATTCATCACAAGAGAGTAGAGGGGGAGAAACATCATAAGATCCAACTACAATAGCAAAGCTCAGGATACATCAAGATCGTGCCATAGATGGAACACGAGAGAGAACACAAGAGAGAGAGATCAAAAACATAGCTACTGGTACATACCCTCAGCCCCGAGGGTGAACTACTCCCTCCTCGTCATGGATAGCACCGGGATGATGAAGATGGCCTCCGGTGATGGGATCCCCCTCCGGCAGGGTGCCGGAACGGGGTCCTGATTGGTTTTTGGTGGCTACAGAGGCTTGCGGCGGTGGAACTCCCAATCTATCTTCTGTTCTGGAAGTTTTAGGGTACGTAGGTATATATGGGTGCAAGGAGAACGTCGGTGGAGCTACGGGGGCCCCACGAGGCAGGGGGCGCGCCTAGGGGGTGGGCGTGCCCCCCACCCTCGTGAGCACCTCCCGTATCTTCTGACGTGGAGTCCAAGTCCATCAGGTGGGTTTCCTTCCAAAAATAACTTCTCCAGTTGATTTCGTTCCGTTTTGACTCCGTCTGATATTCCTTTTCCTCGAAACACTAAAATAGGCATAAAACAGCAAATCTGGGCTGGGCCTCCGGTTAATAGGTTAGTCCCAAAAATAATATAAAAGTGGATAATAAAGCCCAATATTGCCTAAAACAGTAGATAAAGTAGCATGGAGCAATCAAAAATTATAGATACGTTGGACGTATCAGATACCCATGGTGACAATAGGGTATTCTATTGATTCACTTGATGTATGTTTTTGTGATCAACTTGCGGGTTCCGTGACCTTGGGAATCTATGCGTAGGGGTTGGCACACGTTTTTGTCTTGACTCTCCGGTAGAAACTTTGGGGCACTCTTTGAAGTTCTTTGTGTTCGTTAGACAGATGAATCTAAGATTGTGTGATGCATATCATATAATCATACCCGCGGATACTTGTGGTGACATTGGAGTATCTAGGTGACATTAGGGTTTTGGTTGATGTGTGTCTTAAGGTGTTATTTTACTATGAACTCTAGGGTTGTTTGTGACACTTATAGGAATAGCCCAATGGATTGATCGGAAAGAATAACTTTGAGGTGGTTTCGTACCCTACAATAATCTCTTCGTTTGTTCTCCGCTATTAGTGACTTTGGAGTGACTCTTTGTTGCATGTTGAGGGATTGTTATATGATCCAAATATGTTATCCTTGTTGAGAGAACTTGCACTAGTGAAAGTATGAACCCTAGGCCTTGTTTCGAAGCATTGCAATACCGTTGTCGCTCACTTTTGTTACTTGCTACCTTGCTGTTTTTATATTTTCATCTTACAAAAACCTATATCTACCATCCATATTACACTTGTATCACCATCTCTTCGGTGAACTAGTGCACCTATACAATTTACCATTGTATTGGGTGTGTTGGGGACACAAGAGACTCCTTGTTATTTGGTTGCAGGGTTGTTTGAGAGAGACCATCTTCATCCTATGCCTCCCACGGATTGATAAACCTTAGGTCATCCACTTGAGGGAAATTTGCTACTGTCCTACAAAACTCTGCACTTGGAGGCCCAATAACGTCTACAAGAAGAAGGTTGCATAGTAGACATCAAAGGGCAGGGCAAGCAGTGGTTTAACCTAAATTTATTTTTGCAGTGATGCGTTTTGACTAAATTGTTATGTTACCTCCGATTCATTGTTGTACTTCAAGCAACAAGAATTTTATGGATATGAGGGAGTACTTTAATCCACATTTTTGTAAGAGCGAGTATAATAAGGTAGAGTCAACAGCTATAGCAATGAAACAATTATATTTATACTAAGTTAGATGAGAGAGAAGGGAAGCAAACTATAGATTAACATCCGGCTGCAGCATGAACTCCAAGAAATATTATGAGAATGTATGGTGGGCCATGCGTTAATAAAGTAGTACTACTTAACAACTAGCTACTATACATGTTGGCTATTAGGTTGACTATATGTGACATGGCAACTCCATATAACCGATTGTTGGCTATACTATTAACCACGCTCTAATACTCAACAGTCGATTAGTGTCATAGTAGTACTACTACGCATTGCAGTCGATGGATGGAGATAACATAGCATAGGGCAATGATGCAGTTTCTGCAGAATTCAGTGCAATTGCGGCCCACCAAATGTGCAGAAAACAGAATCGGTTAAAACGGGCATTGATTCTCGAAACAGGCTTTCGCCCTATTATGTATATAAAGCAACAACATCGAACAATACACGACCGAACGATACAAGGTGGAGAGAAAAATATCATACGAAGGGGATTGAAAGATACAACAAGAAGCTTAGAGCTAGCCTAACAACTCGCATAGGACCAACCGACGATACCAAAACTCCACGGCAACACCCCCGGGAGGGTGGCAGTGCGATGCGTCACCGCTGCCAAGTCTGAGAATAGGTAAGGGCTTTCACCCACAGCCCTGGCATAAGAACGAGACCGACGACTACGCCTTCAAGAAGGGAACGACAACCACAGGCAACACCGGCGCCAAACTTTTGCTTAGTAACTCGCCAATACCATTAGGAGGTGCCCCTGCCACCCCTGCAGCGAGAGTCAAGCCAACCCCATCAAATCCGGGCACAAATATAGCATACCATAGTTTTACACCCCTACACCCATGCCGCCCACATGGCACAAGGCCTGCGGGAAAGTCCACCGTGGATCCCACCATCTAGGACCGCCACCCTGGCATCCTCTGACAACTCAACACCGACGCCAAAGCACGAGGATGCCTCACCAACCAAACCACGAGCCTCCACCCTAACATCGACACATAAGGACGATAAATGTGCAGGAGAGCAACAAGCCCGCCGCTGGGGGACCAAGTCAAACCGGCCAGCCCACGCTGCAGGCCAACTGACAACTAGCACTACCGATAGAGGAGGGGGTCGCCCCATCAGATCTGGCAACTCCACGTCCAGACAGGGGGACCCCATGGCATCCAGCACCGCTGGTCACCCGGAGGTAGCCGGTACCTCCGGAGGCCAATCACCCAACTCCATTGGCTCCCCGCGACTTGCTTCGCCCCTTTGCACCACAACCGAGGGCTGCCACTCCCACCTACAACACCAAGCCGCCACGCGTCTGCGATCGAAGATCGTCATGGCCACCTAACAAAGTCAGGCAAGCGCCACCACCACACTACAACCACCCCTTCCCGGAAGCATGGAGGAGGACGCCGGCTGCGATCCAAGTTGTATCACGGCTCGCGCCACCCGACAGTTGTCCGGGACACTGCCGCCACAATCCTGAAGGAAATATGCCATAGAGGCAATAATAAAGTTGTTATTTTATATTTCCTTATTTCATGATAAATGATTATTATTCATGCTAGAATTGTATTAACTGGAAACTTGATACATGTGTGGATACATACACAAAAACACCATGTCCCTAGTAAGCCTCTACTAGACTATCTCGTTAATCAAAGATCGTTAAGTTTCCTAACCATAGACATGTGTTGTCATTTGATGAACGGGACCACATCATTAGGAGAATAATGTGATGGACAAGACCCATTCGTTAGCATAGCATATTGATCATTCAATTTTATTGCTACTGATTTCTTCATGTCAAATACATATTCCTTTGACTATGAGATTATGCAACTCCCGGATACCGGAGGAAAGCCTTTTGTGCTATCAAACATCACAACATAACTGGGTGATTATAAATATGCTCTATAGGTATCTCCGAAGGTGTTTGTTGGGTTGGCATAGATCAAGATTAGGATCTGTCACTCTGAGTATCGAAGAGGTATCTTTGGGCCCTCTCGGTAATACACATCATAAGAAGCCTTGCAAGCAAAGTGACTAATGAGTTAGTTGCAAGATGATGTATTACGGAACGAGTAAAGAGACTTGCCGGTAACTAGATTGAACTAGGTATGAAGATACCGACGATCAAATCTCGGGCAAGTAACATATCGATGGACGAAGGGAATAACATATTGTCATAACGTTACCGACAAAGATCTTCGTAGAATATGTGGGATACAATATGAGCATCCAGTTTCCGCTATTGGTTATTGACCAGAGAGGTGTCTTAGTCATGTCTACACAGTTCTCGAACCCGTAGGGTCCGCACGCTTAACGTTCGATGACGATATATTATTATATGAGTTATGTGATTTTGTGACCGAATGTTGTTTGGAGTCTCGGATGAGTTCACGGACATGACGAGGAGTCTCGAAATGGTCGAGAGGTAAAGATTGATATATATAGGACGATGGTATTCAGACACCGGAAGTGTTCCAGAGGGTACCGGGTACATATCGGGTCACCGGAAGGGGTTCCAGGCACCCCCGACAAAATATATGAGCCTTATGGGCCAAGAGAGGAAACACACCAGCCACAAGGGGCTGGTGCGCCCCCATATGGGCTGGCCAAAGAGGAGAAGGAAAGAGGGCAAGGGAAAAAGGAAAAGTAGGAAGTACTACTTGCTTCTTCCCCCTTTCCTTCCCTCTCCGGTAAGTAATGGAAAGGGGGGCGCCACTTGGGAAAACCACAAGTAGGATTCGGATCCTACTTGGGGCGCCCCATGGCGGCCTCCCCTCTCCCTCCCACTATATATATGAGGAGGGGCGCCTAGTGATGACCCACAAGTATAGGGGATCTATCGTAGTCCTTTCAATAAGTAAGAGTGTCGAACCCAACAAGGAGCAGAAGGAAATGACAAGCGGTTTTCAGTAAGGTATTCTCTGCAAGCACTGAAATTATCGGTAACAGATAGTGTTGTGATAAGGCAATTTGTAACGGGTAACAAGTAACAAAAGTAAAAGTAAACAAGGTGCAGCAAGGTGGCCCAATCCTTTTTGTAGCAAAGGACAAGCCTGGACAAACTCTTATATAAAGCAAAGCGCTCCCGAGGACACATGGTGTCGGTGTCAAAACCGGCGGATCTCGGGTAGGGGGTCCCGAACTGTGCGTCTAAGGCTAATGGTAACAGGAGGCAGGGGACACGATGTTTTACCCAGGTTCGGGCCCTCTCGATGGAGGTAATACCCTACTTCCTGCTTGATTGATCTTGATGATATGAGTATTACAAGAGTTGATCTACCATGAGATCTTAGAGGCTAAACCCTAGAAGCTAGCCTATGATTATGATTGTTCTTGTCCTATGGACTAAACCCTCCGGTTTATATAGACACCGGAGGAGGCTAGGGTTACACAGAGTCGGTTACAAAGAAGGAGATCTAACATCCGAATTGCCAAGCTTGTCATCCACGCAAAGGAGAGTCCCATCCGGACACGGGACGAAGTCTTGAGTCTTGTATCTTCACGGTCCAACAGTTCGGACAAAGTATATAGTCCGGCTGTCTGGATACCCCCTTATCCAGGACTCCCTCAGTAGCCCCTGAACTAGGCTTTAATGACGATGAGTCCGGCGCACAGATTGTCTTCGGCATTGCAAGGCGGGTTCCATCTCCGAATACTCCAAAGTAAATCTCGAACACTTAAATCATGTCCGGCTCTGCAAGACGATTTTCACATACCACCGTAGAGAGAACAATATTCCACAAATATAATATGTTGACAACTTTAGATAACATGACATCACACCATGGTCGAGTCATTATTCGTACCATTTTCCCACAACCAGCCACCGCACATATTGCGAGGCGGTTTCCTTGGCACGTCTTGTCGAAGCAGAGATCATGTCCCCTTATCACGAGATCCTCATTAATACGGGTACAGGTAACCCAACCGTGCTATTAACGTGGCGCTTGGAAAATAAGCGATTTCATCAGGCAAGCGGGGAGGCGCACCGTTTTCGCCACCTCTATAAAGGGACAAGGATCTCCCATTTTTACCCACGCCTTCTTCCTCCTTTGCTCATCCATTCTCGCACTCTCGAGCCCTAGCGCCCAAGTTCTCACCTCCTCCGTAGGACCATTTGCAGCAAGTTCGGAGTGGGAGGCAAGTGTATGGCCTCCTCCATTACGGAGGACAATATTACCAAGCTTCGGGCGGCCGGATACCTGGCCGCAAACATCACGCACAGCCTTCCGGCGGAGGGACAGATCATCCCCACTCCAAAGTCTCGGGAAAGAGTAGTGTTCCTCTCTCATTTCGTCCGCGGACTAGGATTTCCACTTCATCCCTTTGTCCGCGGGCTCATGTTTTACTATGGGCTGGACTTCCATGATCTAGCCCCAAATTTCGTCCTCAACATCTCGGTGTTTATCGTCGTGTGCGAGGCCTTCCTCCGCATCAAGCCCCACTTCGGCCTGTGGCTACGAATCTTCTGCGTGAAGCCAAAGATCGTGAGCGGCCAGCAAGCGGAGTGCGTGGGCGCCATGGTGGGCAGGATGCCCAATGTTACCTGGCTTGACGGCTCCTTTTTGGAGACTGTGAAAGGGTGGCAATTGGGGTGGTTCTACATCACCAAGCTGCGTAACACCAACTGGGTGGCGGCCCCCGAATTCCGATCCGGAATCACCATGCGGCTCACCTCTTGGGAAAAGAAGGGCCTGGCTTGGGGAGAACCTGCAAAGCTGACAGGACTTCAGAACTGCATTAAAAACATGATGGACAAGAAGATCAAAATTGTCAATGTGGTCCAGGTCATGCTCTCCCGCTGAATCCTTCCGTGCCAAAGACGGGCATTCAATCTGTGGGAGTTCGATCCGGTCGAACACTAGATGCTACAAGAGCTTTTCGGCATGACGCACAAGGACGTATGGAAGGTTCTATTCAAGGCCACCAAAGTACCTCCTCCCACATCCGAGGACCGCGGACTCCACGCCACGCGGCTCGCCCATCCGGTGAGTTTTCTTATCATCACCAGATGTACCTTTCCCAGCATATTCATGGGAGGATTTTAAGTCACCATGTTTATTTAATCAGGATTATGTGGTGACAACGGAGCGGATCGACTGTCTGGCTCCGCTGCCGGAAGATCCAGCAACCACACTCCTGATGGAGATGCTAGTTCCGACGCATTACAAGGTGCCGGAAAAGAAGGCCGAAAAGAAGGCCACGGGGACCAGGAAGGGTCTCCGGTGCAAGGTCGCACCGGACGCCTCATCTGAAGGCGATGAGGCGCGCTCCTCTCATGAAGGGGAGGAGAAGAAGAAGAGGGCCGCCCCATCCGGAGAGGCCGAAGGGTCTAAGAAGGCGGCCGCAGGTACCAGGAAGGGTCCCCGGCGCAAGGCCGTAATAGACTCGTCGTCCGAGGATGGCGAGGCAGATTCCTCCTGCGGAGATGGGGGGAAATATGAAGAAATTCCCCCTCCCCGCATTGGGGAGGAGAAGAAAAGAAAAGCCGCCCCACAGGGGGAGGCTAAGACTCCAAAGAAGGGAAAGGCGTCCCTTCCGGATCACTCCTGTCTGTGTCAAAACCGGCGGATCTCGGGTAGGGGGTCCCAAACTGTGCGTCTAGGTGGATGGTAACAGGAGACAAGGGACACGATGTTTTTACCCAGGTTCGGGCCCTCTCGATGGAGGTAAAACCCTACTCCTGCTTGATTGATATTGATGATATGGGTAGTACAAGAGTGGATCTACCACGAGATCAAGGAGGCTAAACCCTAGAAGCTAGCCTATGGTATGATTGTTGTTATGTCCTATGGACTAAAACCCTTTGGTTTATATAGACACGGGAGAGGGCTAGGGTTACACAGAGTTGGTTACAATGGTAGGAGATCTACATATCCGTATCGCCAAGCTTGCCTTCCACGCCAAGGAAAGTCCCACCCGGACATGGGACGAAGTCTTCAATCTTGTATCTTCATAGTCTTGGAGTCCAGCCGATGATGATATTCGGCTATCCGGACACCCCCTAGTCTGGGACTCCCTCAGTAGCCCCTGAACCAGGCTTCAATGACGACGAGTACGGCATGCATATTGTCTTCGACATTGCAAGGCGGGTTCCTCCTCCGAATAATCCATAGAAGATTGTGAACACCAGGATAGTGTCCGGCTCTACAAAATAAATTCCACATACCACCGTAGAGAGAATATATTTACACAAGTTCAATCTGCTGACGTATGTTGTGGCGTGGTGTCACACCTCAACCAAGCTTTTACTCAAATCGTTTTGATTATACCACCTCAGTGCATTTAGCGAAGCGGTTTCCTTGGCACGTCTTATCGAAGCAAAGATTGTGTTCCCCTTATTCTGGGATTCTCATCAATACAGACGTGGGTAATCCAACCGCGCCCGTTGCCACGCCCCCTCCATCAAAGGCGAGTTCCAAACGGTCACGGGGACGGCTCTTGGTATTCTCCCTCTTTATAATGAGACCAAGGCCCGTTCTTTTTCTTCAATCCTCAATCGAATCCGCCCCTTGCCCCGAGTTCCAACACCCAGGGCTTCCAGATTCAGGCACTTTGGCCCTTCGACAATGTACGGCTCCGACCTACAGGGCCGGTGGATGCCCTCCTCCGTCACGGAAGAGGACGTGCAAAAGCTGAGAGATGCCAGGTACTTAACCTACGAGATTTCGCATAGGTTGCTTGCCCAAGGGCAAGTCATCCCTACTCCCGAGCCCGGCGAGAGTGTCGTGTTCGTGTCTCACCTCCGTCGGGGTTTAGGCTTCCCGATGGATCCCTTCGTGAGGGGGCTCATGATTTACTATGGGCTGGAATTCCATGACTTGGCTCCGGAGTCCATCCTCCACATCTCATCATTCATTGTCGTCTGCAAAGCCTTCCTCCGCACTACCCCTCACTTTGGTTTATGGCTCAAAACCTTCAACGTGGAGCCGAAGATGATTGAGGGGCGTCAGGCAGAGTGCGGCGGGGCGGTTATAAGCAAGAGGGCCGATGCTCCATGGCCCGAGGGCTCTTTTCAGGAGGAGCTCGGCTTGTGGCAACAGGAGTGGTTCTATATCACCCCTCCCAGGGGCAGCAGGCAGAGGCCGCCGCCCGCCTTTCGCTCGGGCCGTCCACAACGGCTGACGTCATGGGTCAACAAAGGGCTTGACTGGGGGCCGTCCAAGGGCGTACCCCTATTGCAGGGCCGGATTCGAGACCTCCAAGAGAGGGAGATCAATATGGTCGTTATGACGCAGGTTATGCTGATTCAGCATCTTCTGCCCTGCAAACGTCGCCCCTTCGCCTGTGGGAATTCAATCCGGAGGGACCACGAGCTCTCCAACACTTCATGGGTACGAGACCCGTGGAGATGTACAAACTGTTCTTCGGATCACAAGAGATGTGTCTGGACTTGACTGAGGACGCTGGCTTAAGCTGCAATCGCCCAGATACTCAAGTAAGTAGCCCTGTGTCCGGACATTCCTTCCATTTATTTATCATGGGTTTGCCTTTTAACCAGCTATCCCTTGGACAGGAGTGGATAGCGCAAGCAAAACTGATACGGTGTCCGGCCCCCCTCCCTGAGACCACGCCGGATCCCGTGTTAATAAAAATGTTGGAGGTTGCGCCTTCGGAGAGGGCGAAGGGGGGCACGGGGAAACTGCCACCTCTGCTAAGGAGGCTTTCGGCAAGGGGGGAATCAAGAATCCCTCCCTCCAGGGGGAGAAGAGGACCGCTTCCAAAGACCCGGAGGCCAAGGCCTCAAAGCGGGGAAAGAAATCTGCACCGGAGGGTCCTGTGCCGGGAAGAGCCCCGGCCGCACAGTCTCCCCAAAGGAATCAGCCCTCCAGCGAGCCGTAAGTAGAAAAAGCGGGAGTTTTGTAATAAGGGACATCCCTATTTTATTTCTAAGGGTAACCGAAGTTTTTACCTTGTAGTTCGGATCTCAATCCTTCTCAGCAGAGCTCATCCTCGGGGGACCTTCGTCCGGAGATGATGGAGAGCGAAATGCCTCCATCTGCCGCCCCATCAGGCGGGCGGACGACCCTGAGGTGTCGTCACGGAGGCTCTCCCCGAGTCCGGCGGGGCCGGGGAGTTCGGCACCTACTGGAGTACGGCCGGTGGAGTTGCAGGATTTGCTCGAGAGGGCGTCTATCTCAGAAGATCACCGCACATTAATGAGTACGGTGATTGACAGGATCTCATCCGCCGAGAGCGGGTTGCATGAGGCCGTCGGAAGTTTGCTGACGGGGTTTGAGGTACGCATAAAATGACATACCTTCTGACAATTTTGCACATGGAGTGCGCCCTGTATAGATAGTAGCCCCTGAGACTCGGTATGCTGTCGAAAGCGACAGCGTGCCGAGGATCATAATCTCAGTTATAAAATATCGCCTTTCCTATGCAGGTGGCGAAACATTCGGTGGCCAGCCAGACTGATAGAGTTGCCGAGCTGAAGTGGCAACTCGACATTGCGGATGCGGACATTGCGCTGGTCAATAAACGACTTGTTGAGTCACAAGGTAGGTGGTTTCTCCGTGGTCACCTAGTAAGGGAGCTGATTCCCACTCCTTACAATATGTATGCTTGATGCAGATGGTGCCGCTGCTGTGGAAGACCTTCAGGCAGAGCTTGCTCGAGCCAAGGAGCAAGCCAGAAAAAGTGATGCGGCTGCCTCAAAGACAGCGGAGGAGCTAAAAGCCGAAAAGGCTGCTCACTGCCGAAGCAGGGAGGAGATGGCCGGAATGGCCGTGAAACTAAAAGATGCTACCGACCGCTATGAGGTTCTTGAATGAGAATGTCGAGCGGAGCAAGAGGACCTGAAGAAGGCCACCGCCGAAGCCAAGGATGCCCGTTCTGCAATGCGGGCTATGAAGGAGGAACTACGTCAGGCCGGAGACATTGCGGCTGGAAAGCCCTTTCTGCTGCGTAGGAAGTTCACGGATCCGAAGTATGCTCAGTTGGGCCGGTTGTGGGGTGCGGAGGATCCTTATCTGGATTTGGCGGCGAGTGCGGCGGACGCATTCGTGCACTTCCGAAGCCAGAAGGATCACGAAATGGAAGAGCTTTTTTGGTCTCAATTCCACAGTCCGGAGCGTCCACTTTCGTTGACCGATCGGTTGGCTGAGTGGGCTGAGCTGAATAGATTGTCCGGACTTGCCATGACGGATGTGGTGGCTCATCTGTGGCCGGAAAGGCCCAAGCCGAAGAGTTATTTTGGCTTATTGTAGCAATTCCTTGGGGCGGTGCCGCATATCAAGGCGATGAAGCGGTCGGCATGCGTAGAGGGTGCACGGATGGCTCTTTCCCGTGTTAAGACATACTGGGCGGATATGGATGCCACCGATGTTGCATCCCAGGGTTCGGACAAAAGCCTATTACCCGGTGAGCACTATTTTGAGGAAGTCCTGCAGGGCGCTCGTTTGATAGAGTCGCAGTGCTCGAAGAATGTTATGTTCAAATGACATGTATGATTTATGAAACCATATTTATAATGTAACGGCTTTTTATACTTGTGCGTTCAAGTATTGAAATATCTTCTCTGCGGCCGTTAATGTATATGTATGTATAACCTGAAAGATGGCAGTCTTTGGCTTCAGCCCCCACGCACATGCTGCGGGGGTGTTTGCAAAAAAAGCGCATTTTCACACTTAATCCAACGTCTTGGTCCTTTGAAGGAGGTGGTAGCGTAGCAAACTAGGCAACCGGACTATAATGCTTTATCACTTTCACTTAGCCATAGGAGCTCGATGGTGGGGCTACTATATAGCCCCTAGGGGCGCCGCGCTCTCCGAACTCGGGGCGCGTGTGTGCCTGACCGGGAAGCAGTCCTTCGTCAAAGCGGAGGAATTCTAAACATTCCAGTGGTCGATCGAGTGGTTGACCAGTCTCTCGCTATATCATGACAGTCAGTTTTCGGCTTTCCCTACTGAGGTGCTCGCCTGGCCGAACCGGGGCACAATCGCAGTAGTTCTCCTGGTGCCGCGTTAGCCGATGGAGTGGAACGTAAGGCAGCAAAACACAGGAGCCGGGCAAACCCAACATTTGACCAAAGACATGATTCGGAGCTGATGCATATACGGCCTAACACGAGACGCCGAACACTCCCTGAGGTATTCGGTCTTTATGATACCGGGCAGAACAATGCCCTAAGCCCCTAGTGTTCAGGTACGGGCGAGAACTTCTGACGCGGACGATGCCAAAACGCCAGCCTCCTCCTCGGTTATGGTAGGAAACCGGGGGATGTGTATCAACAAGAGACAGTAAGAAAGGTTTACGCAGGGTCTTAATCTGAAAAGAATCCTTGCAACGGGTCCTTGCTGCATGTCTGCGCCTGTGTCTCCGTTGTGCTGTATCCTGGACGGGTGTAGCACGTGCTTCATCTGTAGAAGAGAAGAACTTAGTTTGGAAAAAATATCATGCAAAAGATGTATTTAAAACAGAGTATGTTTTGGAAGGTGAATAAAATTGAGCTTTATTGGCTCTCATTGTTCATACATCCAGCCTCTTGTAAAGAGGTATGCGGCTGGGAGGCCCCTTGTTTATTTATACCGGACTCGCCTAACCGTGTCCGCGGTCTGAATGACCTTTTAATGAGATTATGCCGCATGGACCAGGCATTTTAAGTGTAAGAGACGCGTAATGCGGTATTGCGTTAAAGCGGGCAAAAGCTTCGCGTCCCAGTAGTGCTTGATGGCTACTTTTGAATGGGGCGATATGGAAGATTAGCTTTTCGCGACGGAGGTTGTCGGATGGACCGAACACAACCTCTAGTAGTACAGAGCCTATACAATTGGCATAAAGGCCTGGCGTCACTCCTTTGAAGGAAGTGCTGCTATGACGAATTTTGGTAGGGTCTATCCCCATTCTGCGGATGGTGTCCTGGTATAGCAGGTTTATATCACTGCCTCCATCCATTAGGACTTGTGTGAATTGTAGTCCGTTGATTATGGGATCCAATATCAAAGCAGTCCCTCCTGCGTTTTGTATACTTCTGGAGTAATCCTGATGGTCGAAAGTAATTGGTTTCGACATCCAATTCCGGGACTCTGCTGGGGTGGACCGTGCGACGCGTGCTTTAGCAGGTGCCGCACTATTTTTCCTTGTTATCACATGAAGTGAGTTCACTGTTTTGACTTCTAGTGGGAAAGTCTTCTGTTTTCCGGCATGCTGCTTGTGGGGTTCGTCGTCGTCTTCGCTTGGTGTGTCGAGCCCCTTGTGTTCGGCGTTAAGTCGGTCGGACTGCTTGAAGACCCAACAATCTCTGTGGGTATGGTTTGCAGGCTTCCCGGGGGTACTGTGGATTTGACATATCCTATCCACGATTTTGTTTAGGTTGGATAGCTCGTCACTGTTGTCCTTAAGAGGCAGTGTTTTGTTATTCGGCCGAGAGCTTTTGAACCTGGCGTTGACCGCCGTGCTATTTGGGCCATTTTCCTTATTCCGGCGCTGATCTTTTTTGCGTCGTGATTTCCCATTTCCATCCCTGACCTCGGATGTACTCGGGTCGCTGGTGCTGCATCTTGCCAGCCAGCTATCTTCCCCCGCGCAAAAGATGGTCATGAGGCTTGTTAGCGCGGCCATTGTTCTTGGTTTTTCCTGGCCGAGGTGTCTGGCGAGCCATTTGTCTCGGACGTTATGTTTAAAGGTTGCTAAGGCTTCGGCGTCCGGACAGTCGACTATTTGGTTCTTTTTGGTGAGGTACCTGTTCCAGAATTTGCGTGCTGACTCTCCGGGCTGTTAAGTTATGTGACTTAAATCGTCTGCATCCGGAGGGCGGACATAAGTCCCCTGAAAATTTGCTCGAAACGCATCCTCGAGTTCTTCCCAACTTCCAATGGTATTTTCTGGGAGGCTTTTGAGCCAATGCCGAGCTGGCCCTTTGAGTTTGAGGGGTAGGTATTTTATGGCATGGAGATCGTCTCCTCTGGCCATATGTATGTGTAGGATATAATCCTCAATCCAGACTCCGGGGTCTGTTGTTCCGTCATATGCCTCTATGTTTATGGGTTTGAATCCCGCTGGAAATTCATGATCCAGTACCTCATCGGTGAAACATAGTGGGTGTGCAGCGCCCCTGTATTTAGGTGTGCCGTTATCTTCAAACACTCGGCGGATTGTGTTGCTCCCTGGAGTCTTCTTTTTTGGCCCATAGATGGACCTGACCGGGCCATCCTTTTTGCGAGGATCCTTATGTGGATCGTGTGCCGGCTTGTGTGCGGCGCCACTTGCCGCTCTTAGCCTGTCCTCTGGTCGTCTATCCGGCCAGGCGGCCTCTTTCTTTTTTGAATGTGGGGGCTCTACGGCCTCCTCGTCGAATTCGCGCAACAGCTTGCGTTTCGGGTAGCTCTTTGCTTGGTGACTATCGCCGTATTTGTCTGCGGTCTTGAGTACTTTGCTCCATCTCATTCTGAGTACGTCTTCCGCTGTTTTGAGCTTCCGCTTCTGCTTGTTCAAACTTCTTGCAATGGTGAGGAGCCTTTTGTGAAGGTTCTTCTGCTCCGGTGATGTGTCCGGCGTGAGATCGTCTGGACTGTTGTTTTCGCCGGGGATGGGTTGCTCGTCCAATTTATCCTGTTCGGATGGTTGCTTGGTGGCATGTTCGTCGTCCACTGGTTCGCCCTGCTCTATCGCTGGGTCAGTATGGGTGCTGTTGTTATCGAGGCGGGACTTCGGGCGGCGCTTGCGTCGCCGTTTTGGTTGTTTTTCGAGGGAATTATCCTTTGCCGCGTCCCGTTGTTCCTCGTTATCACTTACTTTTGGTGTATCCACCATGTATACGTCGTGAGTTGAGGTGGCTTTCCAGTGCCCAGTAGGCGCTGGTTCTTGGTCGTCTCCGGCATCGTCGTCCATACAGTCGATGTCTTCGGAGTCGAAGTCTAGCATGTCGGTTAGATCGCCGACAGTGGCTACTCAGTGGGTGGTGGGTGGGCTTTGAATTTCTTCATCGTCCGCATCCCAACCGTCCTGACCGCAGTCTGGCCAGGGCTCTCCTGATAACGAGAGATACTTTAGTGAATTCAGGATGTCGCCGAAAGGTGAGTGTTGAAAGATGTCCGCAGCGGTGAACTCCATGATTGGCGCCCAATCGGATTCGATTGGAGGGGGCGCGGGAGGTTCGGAGTCCGGCGAGGAGTCCGGCACCTCGGAGTCACGAGCTTCACAAGGGACAAGGTCAGTATTCGGCTCCATCACCGTAGAGGTTGCAGCCCCCGAGGAGGTGTCTAGCCACCCGTCCTCGATCTGCGCAGCCGGCTCCAAATTAAGGGTCGGAGCGGACTCATGTGCGGCCTCCAGGGCACTGTCCGGCAGCAGAGCTAGATCATGCCCATCATGATAGTGCGGCGCGCTCGGCTGGCTCGAATCCATAGAAGATCAAGTCTCCGCAGATGTCGACCGTGAAGTTCAGACTTCCAAATCTGACCTGACGGCCAGGGGCGTAGCTTTCGATCTGCTCCAGATGGCCAAGCGAATTGGCCCGTAGTGCAAAGCCGCCGAATACGAAGATCTGTCCGGGGAGAAAAGTCTCACCCTGGACTGCATCATTGTTGTTGATGATCGAAGGAGCCATCGAGCCTATCGGTGACTGAGGAAGTCCTGGATTAGGGGGTGTCTGGATAGCCAGACTACCATCATCAGCCGAACTATCATCGACCAGACTCCAAGACTATGAAGATACAAGATTGAAGACTTCGTCCCGTGTCCGGATGGGACTTTCCTTAGCGTGGAAGGCAAGCTTGGCGATACGGATACGTAGATCTCCTACCATTGTAACCGACTCTATGTAACCCTATCCCTCTCCAATGTCTATATAAACCGGATGGCTCTAGTCCGTAGGACACAACAACAACCATTACAATCATACCATAGGCTAGCTTCTAGGGTTTAGCCTACTTGATCTAGTGGTATATCCACTCTTGTAAACATCCACAATATCAATATCAATCAAGCAGGACGTAGGGTTTTACCTCCATCAAGAGGGCCCGAACCTGGGTAAAACATCGTGTCCCTTGTCTCCTATTACCATCCGCCTAGACGCACAGTTCGGGACCCCCTACCCGAGATCCGCCGGTTTTGACACCGACATTGGTGCTTTCATTGAGAGTTCCTCTGTGTTGTCACCGATAGGCTTGATGGCCTCTTCAATCGACAACGACGCAGTCCTGGGTGAGACTTTTCTCCCCGGACAGATCTTCGTATTCGGCGGCTTCACACTGCGGGCCAACTCACTTGGCCATCTGGAGCAGATCGAAAGCTACGCCCCTGGCCGTCAGGTCAGGTTTGGAAGCCTAAACTTCACGGCCGATATCCGCGGGGACTTGATCTTCGATGGATCTGAGCCACAGCCGAGCGTGCCGCGTTGTCACGATGGGCACGACCTAACTCTGCCGCCGGACAGCACCGTGGAGGCCGCACATGAATCCGCTCCGACCCATAGTCCGGAGCCGATCGCTCAGATCGAGGACGGATGGCTGGACACCGCCTCGGGAGCTGCAACTTCTACGGCGATGGAGCGGAACACTTACCTTGTCCCGCATAAGGCTCATGACTCCGAGGTGCCGGACTCTCTGCCGGACTCCTAACCTCCTGCCCCCCTTCCGGTCGAATCCGACTGGGCGCCGATCATGGAATTCACCGCTGCGGACATCTTTCAGCACTCACCCTTCGGAGATATCTTAAATTCGCTGAAGCATCTCTCGCTATCCGGAGAGCCCTGGCCAAACTACGGCCAGGATGGTTGGGATGCGGACGACGAAGAAATTCAGGGCCCACCCACCACCCACTTCGTAGCCACCATTGACGATCTAACAGACGTACTCGACTACGACTCCGAAGACATCAACGGTATGGACGACAATGCCGGAGAATATCAAGAACCAGTGCCTACAGGACACTGGAAGACCACCTCGTCATACGACATATACATGGTGGACACCCCAAAAGATGGGGACGGCGAAGAAGCAACGGAGGCCGATTCCTTAAAGAAACAGCCCAAGCGCCGGCATCAGCGGCGCCGCTCTAAATCCCGCCACAGCAAGAATAGAGATTCCGGCACAGGAGATAATAACACCCCAGAAAGTGCCGAAGACAACCCCCTCCAGCACGATCCAGCGCGGGAGGAGGTAGAAGAAAGCCCTCACAAGAGGGCGGCAGACGAAGAGGTCGAGGATGATAATTACTTACCTCCCTCCGGAGACGAGGCAAGCCTCGACGACGACGAATTCGTCGTGCCTGAGGATCCCGTCAAACAAGAGCGTTTCAGACGCAGGCTAATAGCCACGGCAAACAGCCTAAAGAAAAAGCAGCAACAACTTCAAGCTGATCAAGACCTACTGGCCGATAGATGGACCGAGGTCCTCGCGGCCGAAGAGTATGAACTCGAACGCCCCTCCAAAAGTTACCCAAAATGCAAGTTGCTCCCCCGACTAGAGGAGAAAGCGTACAAACCTGCATCACCAGCGCACAATACGGCAGACCGACCACCTCGTGGCCACGACAGAGAGGCATGCAAGCCCTCCACCAAAACCGTACCCCGGCATCGCTCAAAAAGCATGAAGCCACGAGGGAACGTGCCGGACTTGCGGGATATATTGGAGGACAAGGCAAGACAATCCAGATCTATCTATGGATCACGTGGGCGCCCCAAGACCCACGACGAATACCGTCGCGCCGGATACAACTACTCCGGCAGGCCGAACACAGCAGACAACGCTCTCTCGAGCTACGTCGCGATATTGCTCAATACAGAGGCGCCGCACACCCACTATGCTTCACTGACAAAGTAATGGATCATCAAATCCCTGAAGGGTTTAAACCCGTTAATATCGAATCCTACGATGGCACAACAAACCCCGCGGTTTGGATTGAGGATTATCTCCTCCATATACATATGGCCCGCGGCGACGATCTTCACGCCATCAAATATCTCCCGCTCAAGCTTAAAGGACCAGCTCGGCATTGGCTTAACAGCCTGCCCGCAGAGTCAATTGGATGCTGGGAAGACCTGGAAGCCGCATTCCTCGACAAGTTCCAGGGCACGTATGTGCGACCACCGGACGCAGATGACCTAAGCCACATAATCCAGCAGCCAGACGAATCGGCCAGGCAATTCTGGACACGGTTCTTAACAAGGAAAAATCAAATCGTCGACTGTCCAGATGCAGAGGCCCTCGCTGCCTTCAAACATAACATCCGGGACGAGTGGCTGGCCCGGCACCTAGGACAGGAAAAGCCAAAATCCATGGCAGCCCTCACATCACTCATGACCCGCTTTTGTGCAGGAAAGGATAGCTGGCTAGCTCGCAGCAACAACCTCAGCAAAAACGCTGGCAGTCCGGATACCAAGGACCGCAATGGTAGGTTGCGTCGAAACAAAAACAAACGCCGCATTAACGGCGACAGCAATGAGGATACGACAGTCAACGCCGGATTCCGAGGCTCCAAGCCCGGTCAACGGAAGAAGCCATTCAAAAGAACCACTCCGGGCCCGTCCAATTTGGACCGAATACTCGACCGCTCCTGTCAAATACATGGAACCCCCGAAAAGCCAGCTAACCACACCAACAGAGATTGTTGGGTATTCAAGTAGGCAGGCAAATTAATCGCCGAATACAATGACAAGGGGCTACACAGCAATGACGAGGAAGAGACCCGGCCGCCGAACAACAGAGGACAAAAGGGATTCCCCCCTCAAGTTCGGATGGTAAACATGATATACGCAACGCATATACCCAAGAGGGAGCGGATGCGTGCACTAAGGGACGTATACGCGATGGAGCCAGTCGCCCCAAAATTCAACCCATGGTCCTCTTGCCCGATCACTTTCGATCGAAGAGACCATCCGACCAGTATCCACCATGGCAGATTCGCCGCATTGGTTTTAGACCCAATCGTCGATGGATTTCACCTCACGAGAGTCCTGATGGACGGCGGCAGTAGCCTCAACCTACTTTATCAGGATACAGTGCGCAAGATGGGCATAGACCCTTCAAGGATTAAACCTACAAAGACAACCTTCAAAGGCGTCATACTAGGTGTCGAGGCCAGTTGTACAGGCTCAGTCACACTGGAAGTGGTCTTCGGATCCCCGGATAATTTCTGAAGCGAGGAGTTAATCTAAAACATAGTCCCATTCCGCAGTGGCTATCATGCTCTGCTCGGACGAACCGCGTTTGCAAAATTCAACGTGGTTCCGCATTATGCATACCTTAAGCTCAAGATGCCAGGCCCTCGTGGAGTCATCACGGTCAATGGAAACATGGAACGCTCCCTCCGAACGGAGGAACATACAGCGGCTCTCGCGGCAGAAGTACAGAGCAGCCTTTTAAGGCAATTTTCGAGTCCGGCCGTTAAACGACCGGACACGGCCAAACGCGCCCGGAGCAACATCAACCAAGACCACCTGGCACGTTCCGAGAAGGCGTAACAATGCGGCCTCAACCCCAGCCCTCGCACAATTGTAAGACAAACTCTCCGCGTACATAATTACGCCCTGGAGATACCATGGGCATAGGGGGAGTGGCACAACCACAACAGACCCAGAGTGCGGTTCGACCACACCAGGGGCTCCCAAGTGTGTCGCTCTTTTTATCTTTTATTTCTCTCTTTTTTATACAGAACTCTGTCCGGTGGCGAACCTGCCGAACTCATGATGCAACAGCCAGGGAGGGACAAAGGCCGCGACGAACACTCAGGTGGTCTCCATTACGAGCATTAAATTTGTTAAATACACCATTCCGCGGCCTACCCCTGGAGGGAGACGCCTTTAATTCGTCCAATCCCTTGCTTTCCGCACTATTTGTATCATTCCGCACTCATAGCAGCTCTTCTCGAATAAAATGCAGCACTTTTTGCCCATAATTGCATTACCTTATATATATATGTTCATTTACGACATGTTGCATCCGTACATTTTGGTACGGCCAAATACACCAGGGGCTTATGTTCCCCGCATTATGGTGTGATAAAGTCCGAACACTTTCACAAGTGCGGCACCCCGAACTTATAGCATTATATGAATCGGCTCCGAATCATGTCTTGGGTCAATAGTTGGGTTTGCCCGGCTCCCATGTTTGGCACCTTACGTTCCGTTCTATCGGCTAAGGTAGCACTGGGAGAACCACTGTGATTGCGCCCCGGTTGAGCCGGGTTAACGCCTCAGTGGAGAAAGCTAAAACTGACTGTCATGATAAGGCGAGAGACTGGCCGCTGTTCGAGAGGTCCTTTGGGGTCCTTAAAGACCTACGCCGCTTCAAGCGAAGTTCTGGATAATGTCCAACGAAGGCGTGGATAGCGCCCCGAATTCGGTCTTCCGAATACTAGGGGCTTCGCCGAAATTTAAAATTATAGAATTCTATGGCTAAGTGAGAGTGTTCAAGCACTATAAGTCTGGTTGCCTTGTTTGTTGTGTTGAGCGCCTCCCTAGATGGACCCAAAATGGGAACAAGAGCGCTCAAGTTTATCCCGAACACCCCAGCACTCGTGGCATGGGGGCTGAAGCCGACGACTTGCCATCTCTCAGATTTAATAAACGGCCGCACAGAAGGTAATATTTTAAATTAACAAGCGTTGCTTAGCGCATATGAACAAAGTTTTCAGCGCACAGGATAACACATTGCGAATTTACTCAATAATTACATCCCTGGGGCACTCATCTGCAATTTTGCGGGCACCCTTCAGGACAGTCTTATAGTACATCTCGGGCGTACGATATTCCTTGCCCGCTGGTGGCGCGTCAGTGATTAGCTTCTCCGCATCCAGCTTGCCCCAATGCACCTTTGCGCGGGCAAGGGCCCGACGAGCACCTTCAATACAGGTGGAGCACTTGATAACCTCCACCCAGGGGCACGCATCCACCAACCGTCGCATGAGACCTAAGTAGCTCCAAGGCATGGCCTCTCCAGGCCACAGCCGAACTATGAGGCCCTTCATGGCCTGCTCGGCCACCTTGTGGAGCTCGACCAGCTGCTTCAGCTGGTCGCTAGGGGGCACCGGATGGCCGGCCTCAGCAGACTGAGACCAGAAGACCTTCTCCAATGAGCTCCCCTCCTCGGCTCGGTAGAATGCGGCGACATCAGACACGCTGCGAGGCAGATCTACAAACGCCCCTGGAGAGCTCCGAATTCCGGTAAGTAACACGTAATTTACATTCACATGCTTGCTTTGCATGAAAAATGCCTTACCCGCCGCTATCTTCCTCACCAACTCAATCTCCTGAAGGGACTTGTGGGCATCGGCCTTGGCAGTCTTGGCACTTTCGAGAGCCGAGGCAAGCTCGGACTCTCGAGTCTTTGAGTCACGCTCCATACTCTCATGCTTTTCCATGAGAGCCTGGAGCTCTTGCTGAACCACCGCCACCCGCGCCTCCTGCTTTTCTCGCTCTGCCCGTTCCGCGGCCGCATTGCGTTCGGCCGCAGACACGGCCTCCTTCAGGGTCGCCACCTCGTTCGTGGCCCCTGCAGTACCCATGTTATCCTTGTTATTTTTTGTTGCAACCTAAATCCTTTTCTGTAAGGTACAAGTTCAAAGTGGTGTTACTCACCTTCTTTGTCCTGGAGCTGCTTCTTGGCGCGGCCGAGCTCTTGCTCGGACCGCTCGAGCTCCTGCTTCAAAGCACCAACCTCCGTAGTCAGTGCGGCAGAGGTCAGCAGCACAGCCTGCAACCCATATTGACATAATTTTTTAGCAACCCTGGGTATATCTTCTTTTTTTTCAGATCCTCAGTCCGGCTTGTCTTTCCGAACACCGAATTGAGCATCAGGGGCTACTGTCTATGTGGTATTACATTGCATATTTTTTAACTTCTTACCTCAAAGCCTGATAGAAGGCTACTGCAGGCTTCGGTCAGCCCGCTCTTGGCAAGTTGTACCTTCTGAATCACCGCACTCATAATACTGCGGTGTTCTTCCTCGATGGAAGCGCTCTGCAGCGCCTCCAACAAATTGTCCGGCGCCTCCGGTTGGACGGAAGCCGCCGGCGTCACGGTCTTGCCCTTCGTGCGAAGGGGCCGCCGGCAGGACTCCGGAACCACTGCGGGTTCTGATATGGAGTCCGGCGCGAAGTCCGGGAGGACGCCTTGTGGCGCCTCCGGAGCCTCCTCCTGATGGGTCCCTTCTTGGGATCCCACCTCGGCGTCCTCGGTGTCGCGAGGGGTGGAGGCGATCGGGATGGAATCTACATCCGACGGAGCCAACGACCCGCTCGATGAAGCAGGGAGATCATCATTGGCCGGACTACAGGCAGCATGCGGCATCAGAATGACACTATGTGACACAGAAAAAGAAATTATAAATCACTCAGGAATCCGGATACTTACGATCTCGCTGGAGGCCTGGCCCTTGAAGGCCATTCTTCCTCGCCAACGTTGATGTTGGCGGAGCTGTTCGGGGGAATAGTCCTTCCCCTCTTGGACCCTTCGGCCTCCCCTGTTGGGGAAGCCTTCCTCTTCCTCTCTCCCTCCTCTGGGAGAGAGTCCTCTTTCTCCTCCTCGTTTTAGGGGGAGGAGTCTGCCCCGGAGTCGTCGGACACCTGAAAACGGGAACTCTTTCGAGCACCCGTGGCCTCCTTCTTGGCCTTCTTCTCCGGCACCACGTGCGGTGCCGGAACCAGCAGCCTCGCTAGATGGGCGTCTACTGGGTTTTCTGGCATGGGAGCCAGGCAGATAATCTGCTCCGCCTTCCTCATCCAGTCCTGTCAAAGGAAAAGGGGAAATTAAAACCCGCATAGGGTCAAACTATGAAAAGCAAGTGTCCCGTAAAGGGGTAGAATCACTTACCTCGCCGGCTTGGCGCTGCGAGCGAAATCCGCGATCTTCAGTCGCGGATGCGGGGGCTTCGGCGCCCTTAAATAGCACCCTCCAGGCGCCTTCGTACGTCGTGTCGAAGAGCCCGCTCAGCGCCTGGTGCTGTTCCGGATTGAACTCCCACAGATTGAATGCCCGCTCTTGGCATGGGAGAATCCGGCGGACGAGCATGACTTGGACCACGTTAACTAGCCTGAGCTTCTTCACCAGCTTCTGGATACAGGCTTGGAGTCCCGTCAGCTCCTCCGAACTACCCCACAGCAAGCCCTTCTCTTTCCAGGAGGTGAGCTGCCTGGGGATACCAGATCTGAACTCGGGGGCCGCCGCCCACTTAGGGTCGTGCGGCTCGGTGATATAGAACCACCCCGATTGCCACCCCTTGACGGATTCCATGAAGGCCCCGTCGAACCAAAGGACATTGGGCATCTTGCCCAACATGGCGCCTCCGCACTCCGCTTGAGTGCCCTTCACTACCTTCGGCTTGACATTGAAGGTCTTGAGCCACAAGCCGAAGTGGGGTTGGATGCAGAGGAAGGCCTCGCACACGACGATAAACGCCGAGATGTTGAGGATGAAGTTCGGTGCCAGATCATGGAAATCCAGGACGTAGTAGAACATGAGCCCCCGGACAAAGGGGTGAAGTGGAAAACCCAGTCCGTGGAGGAAGTGGGGAAGAAAAACGACCCTCTCATGGGGCCTGGGGGTGGGGATGAGCTGCCCCTCGTCGGGCAGCCGGTGCGCGATGTCGCCGGACAGGTAGCCGGCGCTGCGCAGTCTTTCGATGTGCTCCTCCGTAACGGAGGAGGTCATCCACTTGCCTCCCGCTCAGGACATAACTGGGGAAGGTTGAGACAAGATGTGCGGGCTTGGGCGCTGGAGCTCGAGTGCGCGGAGATGGATAAGCAAAGGAGGAAGAAGGCGTAGGTGAAAAGGTGAATCCTTAACCCTTATATGGGCGGGCGAAGTCTACGCGTCCCCCACCGGCCTGGTAAAACTCGCTTATCCCCCAAGCGTCACCATCAATGGCGCAGTTGGGTTACCCACGTCCGTATTGATGAGAAACCCGGATTAAGGGGGAACACGATCTCTGCTTCGACAAGACGTGCCAAGGAAATCGCTTCGCTAAATGCGCTGAGGTGGTAGAGTAAAAAATGATTCAAGTAATGGCTTGGTAGTGGCGTGACGTCATGCCGCAAAAAACGTCAGCAGATTGAACTTGTGTATATATTATTCTCTCTACTGTGGAATGTGGAATTTATTTTGTAGAGCCGGACACTATCCTGGTGTTCACAATCTTCTATCATTCGGAGGAGGAACCCGCCTTGCAATGCCAAGAATTATACGCGCCGGACTTATCGTCATTGAAGCCTGGTTCAGGGGCTACTGAGGGAGTCCTGGATTAGGGGGTGTCCGGATAGCCGGACTACCATCATCAGCCGAACTATCATCGACCGGACTCCAAGACTATGAAGATACATGATTGAAGACTTCGTCCCGTGTCCGGATGGGACTTTCCTTGGCGTGGAAGGCAAGCTTGGCGATACGGATACGTAGATCTCCTACCATTGTAACCGACTCTATGTAACCCTAGCCCTCTCCGGTGTCTATATAAACCGGATGGCTCTAGTCCGTAGGACACAACAACAACCATTACAATCATACCATAGGCTAGCTTCTAGGGTTTAGCCTCCTTGATCTCGTGGTAGATCCACTCTTGTAAACATCCACAATATCAATATCAATCAAGCAGGACATAGGGTTTTACCTCCATCAAGAGGGCCCGAACCTGGGTAAAACATCGTGTCCCTTGTCTCCTGTTACCATCCGCCTAGACGCACAGTTCGGGACCCCCTACCCGAGATCCGCCGGTTTTGACACCGACAGTGACGACACAGAGGAACTCTCAATGAAAGCACCAATGTCGATGTCAAAACTGGCGGATCTCGGGTAGGGGGTCCCGAACTGTGCGTCTAGGCGGATGGTAACAGGAGACAAGGGACACGATGTTTTTACCCTGGTTCGGGCCCTCTCGATGGAGGTAAAACCCTACTCCTGCTTGATTGATATTGATGATATGGGTAGTACAAGGGTGGATCTACCACGAGATCAAGGAGGCTAAACCCTAGAAGCTAGCCTATGGTATGATTGTTGTTATGTCCTATGGACTAAAACCCTTCGGTTTATATAGACACCGGAGAGGGCTAGGGTTACACAGAGTCGGTTACAATGGTAGGAGATCTACATATCCGTATCGCCAAGCTTGCCTTCCATGCCAAGGAAAGTCCCATCCAGACACGAGACGAAGTCTTCAATCTTGTATCTTCATAGTCATGGAGTCCGGCCGATGATGATAGTTCGGCTATCCGGACACCCCCTAGTCCGGGACTCCCTCAACTCCACCAGGGCCGCTTACAGCAAGGAGGAGTGGCTGCCAAGGGGCAAGCCCCTTGCACGATCGTCACTATACGCACTCTGTGATACTTTTCGTGCGACTTAACTTCATAGTTTGTTATAACGCCGAACGCGCATATGCAGTCTGGCCAGGTCCCATCTTGAGGTATCCTCTTCGGATGGGTCTCTGAGTGATTCGGCAATGAATTCACTCCCAACGGCCACCTCCCCTCGGCCTGTGGATGACACGGAGGTGTTGTCCCAAGGGGTACCAGAGCAGGGGGAGGTGGTTCTGGAGACGCCGCAAGGCAAAATTCCAGACACCGGGCACATGGGGGGTAAGATCCCCATAGATTATGCTGACGAGAGCCGCAGCAAGTTGGGCTCCCAGCCGGACACTGCACCGGATCCTCCAAAGGTTCTGGATTCGGGTAGGCATCCCCTTGCTAGGGAGGGGGAGCCGGCCAGGCCGATGACCTCCGTCGCTCCAGAGGTGTCGGATAGTCTGCTAGAAGTGCTTCGCGGCGCTTCCATTGATGAAGAGCACCGTACTCTTATGAGTACAGTGATTCAGAAGGTTCGGTCCTCCAAAAGCGGATTGACCGAAGCCTACACCAGCCTCCTAACAGGCTTTGAGGTAAGTAATCAAAAGTGTGAGAAATTATCACCTAATAGACAATAGCCCCTAAGACTCTGTTTGGTGTTCGGAAAGAAAAGCCGAACGGAGGGTCAACTCTAAACCATAGGAATCAAACAATATGTGTCTATGTGAATAAGCAGGCGGTGCTGCTTGCCGCTGCTGCCCGCACAGCAGAGGTCGCCGGACTCGAACAGGACCTGAAGCAGACCGAAGAGGAGTGATACGTCTCCGTCGTATCTACTTTTCCAAACACTTTTGCCCTTGTTTTGGACTCTAACTTGTATGATTTGAATGGAACTAACCCGGACTGACGCTATTTTCAGCAGAACTGCCATGGTGTTGTTTTTTTGTGCAGAAAATAAAAGTTCTCGGAATGACCTGAAACTCCATGGAATATCTTAGAATAAATAATAAAAAATCCTCGCCAAAGATGAAGACCAGGGGGCCCACACCCTGTCCACGAGGGTGGGGGGCGCGCCCCTCCCCCCTGGGCGCGCCCCCCTACCTCGTGGGCCCTCTGGTGGCCCTCTGACGCCAACTCCAACTCCATATATTGGCTTTCAGGGAGAAAAAAAAATCAGAGAGAAGAAATCATTGCGTTTTACGATACGGAGCCCCCGCCAAGCCCTAATCTCTCTCGGGAGGGCTGGTCTGGAGTCCGTTCGGGGCTCCGGAGAGGGCGATTCGCCGCCGTCGTCATCATCAACCATCCTCCATCACCAATTTCATGATGCTCACCGCCGTGCGTGAGTAATTGCATCGTAGGCTTGCTGGACGGTGATGGGTTGGATGAGATTTATCATGTAATCGAGTTAGTTTTGTTAGGGTTTGATCCCTAGTATCCATTACGTTCTGAGATTGATGTCGCTATGACTTTGCTATGCTTAATGCTTGTCACTAAGGCCCGAGTGCCATGATTTTAGATCTGAAACTATTATGTTTTCATGAATATATGTGTGTTCTAGATCCTATCTTGCAAGTCTATAGTCACCTACTATGTGTTATGATCCGGCAACCCCGAAGTGACAATAATCGGGACCACTCCCGGTGATGACCATAGTTTGAGGAGTTCATGTATTCACTATGTGCTAATGCTTTGTTCCGATTCTCTATTAAAATGAGGCCTTAATATCCCTTAGTTTCAATTAGGACCCCGCTGCCATGGGAGGGTAGGACAAAAGATGTCATGCAAGTTCTTTTCCATAAGCACGTATGACTATATACGGAATACATGCCTAAATTACATTGATGAACTGGAGCTAGTTCTGTGTCACCCTATGTTATGACTGTTACATGATGAACCACATCCGGCATAATTATCCATCGCTAATCCGGTGCCTACGAGTTTTCCATATACTGGTTCTTGCTTATTTACTTTTCTGTTGCTACTGTTACAATCATTACAAAAATACCAAAAACATTACTTTTACTGTCTTTACTTTTGTCACCGTTACCACCACTATCATATTACTTTGCTACTAAACACTTTGCTGTAGATACTAAGTTTCCAGGTGTGGTTGAATTGACAACTCAGCTGCTAATACTTGAGAATATTCTTTGGCTCCCCTTGTGTCGAATCAATAAATTTGGGTTGAATACTCTACCCTCGAAAACTGTTGCGATCCCCTATACTTGTGGGTTATCAAGACCTTTTTCTGGCGCCGTTGCCGGGGAGCATAGCTCTATTCTTTGAGTCACTTGGGATTTATATCTGTTGGACACTATGAAGAACTTGAAAGACGCTAAGACAAAAAATTTATCCCTCAACTACGAGGGGAGGTAAGGAACTGCCATCTAGCTCTGCACTAGATTCTCCTTCTGTTATGAGTAAGTTTGCAACACCTAAACCTACTACTGCTATTGATTCTGATATGTTGCATGTTATTGATGATGCCACTTCTGCTATGCATGATACTTATGATGAAACTACTTCTATGCTTGATACTACTCTGCCACTCGGTGAATTTGTTGATGAGCAAATTGCTAGGTCTAGAGAAAGAGAAATTAATGAACCTGAACACGATGATGTTAGTGATGATGGGCCTATGCCTTCTATTCCTGAGGGTTATCTTTTTAGTGCTGAATCTTTTGAAGCTATTGTTGCTTGCCTGGATAGTCTTGAACATAAGAGGTTGCTAACTAAGTGGAGTAAAGAATCTTGTAGAGGTAGGATGAGACCCGACCCTACTTTTGCTACTTCACCTATCTGTGTTCCTGATTATGATTATTATGATATTCTTGTCGATCCAGATATAATTACTTTGGTTGAACTTGATCCTTTTTATGGCTATGAATCTGAAACTGTCGTGGCACATCTTCGTAAGTTAGATGATATAGCTGCCCTGTTTACTAATAACCTGAGATCGCGCCACTTTTATATACTCAAAATATTTCCGTTCTCATTAAAGGGTGATGCTAAGAAATGGTTTAATTCTCTTGATCATGCCTGTGTGCAAAGTCCCCAGGATATGGTTTATTACTTCTCTGCTAAATATTTTCCTGCTCATAAGAAACAAGCTGCTTTGAGGGAAATATACAATTTTGTGCAAATTGAAGAAGAGAGTCTCCCACAAGCTTGGGGGAGGCTTCTCAAGTTACTTAATGCTTTGCCTGATCATCCTCTTAAAAAGCCTGAAATATTTGATATCTTTTATAATGAACTAACTAATGCTTTCAGAGATTTCCTGGATAGTTGTGCTGGTTCTCTTTTCAGGGAAAGAACACCGGATGACGCTGAACTTCTATTGAATAATATGTTGGCTAATGAAAATAATTGGGCAACTCCTGAGCCAACTCCTGAGCCTATTACTGAGCCTATTCCTAAACCAACTCCGAAGAAGAGAGGTGTTCTATTTCTCACTCCCGAAGATATGCAAGAGGCAAAGAAATCGATGAAAGAAAAAGGTATTAAAGCTGAAGATGTTAAGAATTTACCTCCTATTGAAGAAATACATGGTCTTAATTTACCGCCTGTTGAAGAAGTATATGATCTCAATTACTTATTTACTGAAGAACCTCCCAATATCCCAACACAGGTAGTAAAGGTAAATTCTCTCTATAGATATGATAAAGCTGAAGTCCCTCCTACTAAAATTGCTAGTCAGTGCTTGGATGAGTTTGATGACTTTATGTTTAAGCAAGATGACTTTAATGCTTATTTTGGTAGACAACTAAAACAAAATACCTTTATGATTAAACGCTTGAGTGATTATATGGCTGATATTAGAGGTGAACTTAAACTTGTTAGCAAGCATGCTTCTATGGTTACCACTCAAGTAGAACAAGTACTTAAAGCTCAGAAAGAAGTGCTTGATGAAATGAATAGTAAGAAAAATGATTATGCTGTTAGAGTGGCTACTAGAACTGGTAGAATGACTCAGGAACCTTTGTATCCTGAAGGCCACCCTAAGAGAATCGAGCAAGATTCTCAGAGAAATAATATTGATATGCCTAGTTCTTCTAAGAGGAAGAAAAAGAAAAATGATAGGACTGTGCAAACTTCCAGTGAACCTATTGCTGAACCACCTGATAATCCAAATGATATCTCTATATCTGATGCTGAAACACAATGAGGTGATGAACATGAACCTGGTGATAATGTTAATGATAATGTTCATGTTGATTCTCAACCTAGTAATGATAATGAAGTAGAAGTTGAACCTGTTGTTGATCTTGATAACCCACAACCAAAGAATCAACGTTATGATAAAAGAGACTTTGTTGCTAGGAAACATGGTAAAGAAAGAGAACCATGGGTTCAGAAACCCATGCCTTTTCCTCCCAAACCATCCAAGAAAAAGGATGATGAGGATTTTGAGCGCTTTGCTGAAATGATTAGACCCATCTTTTTGCGTATGCGATTGACTGATGTGCTCAAAACAAATCCTTATGCTAAGTATATGAAGGACATTATTACTAATAAAATAAAGATACCTAAAGCTGAAATTTCCACCATGCTTGCTAATTATACTTTTAAGGGTGGAATACCAAAGAAACTTGGAGATCCAGGAGTACCTACTATACCATGCTCCATTAAGAGAAATTATGTTAAAACTGCTTTATGTGATCTTGGAGCCGGTGTCAGTGTTATGCCTCTCTATTTATATCGTAGACTTGACTTGAATAAGTTGACACCTACTGAAATTTCTTTGCAAATGGCTGATAAATCAACTGCTATACCTGTCGGTATTTGTGAGGATGTGCCTGTTGTGGTTGCAAACGTTACTATCTTAACGGACTTTGTTATTCTTGATATTCCCGAGGATGATAGTATGTCTATTATTCTTGGAAGACCTTTCCTTAATACTGCAGGGGCCGTTATTGATTGCAACAAAGGCAATGTCACTTTTCATGTTAATGGTAATGAGCATACGGTACACTTTCCGAGGAAACAACCTCAAGTTTATAGTATCAACTCTATTGGAAAAGTTCCATCGATTATATTTGGAGGTTTTGAATTTCCTCTCCCTACTGTCAAGAAAAAGTATGATATTATTATTGTTGGGGATTTTCATATCCCCGTTGAGGTAACTTAGTGTCATTCAAAATTTCTCCAGTTCCGGGATTATTCGGAATGAGTTTGTTAACAAGACTTGATCAACCTTGTTAGTGGGTTCATTTTGATGATCACGAGATGGATGAAACTATAAGCACAACCTTCTGTACCCTCTTTATATTTTCTGTTATTCAGTCGAAATAAAGTAAAATAGTATTTTTCTGTCTGTTTCCTGACTTATCCGTGCAATATAAAAATATCCCGAAAATAAAAGTTCTCAGAATGCCATGCCAATTTAATATGATTTTTTTGGGAATATTTAAGAATTTACTGTGCAAAATTTACCACGGGGGGAGCTGCCACCTGGTCACGAGGGTGGAGGGCGCGCCCTACCCCCCTGGGCGCGCCCCCCTGCCTCGTGGGCCCACGGTGGCCCTCCTCCACTTATTCATGCACCCATCTTCTTCCTCTAGCTCACACAAACACGAAAAACCAACTCAAGCACGAGTTCCAGCCCCCGTTGTTGTGATTTTCGATCTCCTTGCTCAAAGCACCTCTTGCAAAACTGCTTGGGGAGATTGTTCCTTGGTATGTGACTCCTCCATTGGTCCAATTAGTTTTTGTTCTAGTGCTTTATTCATTGCAAATTTGTGCTGCATAGGTGACCATGTTCTTGAGCTTGCATGTCAAATTTATATGGTTCCAAGTAGTTCTAATGCTTGATATAGGCCCTAGGCACTTGTGGGAGTTGTCGCTATCAGTTTTATTGAGGTTGGTTCACTTTTATTTGAAGTTACTAAAAATTTCAGATTGTTTCAGAAATAATGAAGAGACTTTTGAGGGGCTCATCGAGACGAAGCTCTAAGGAAAAACAAAAGGAAGAAGAGGAGAAGCCCAAATTTAATTTACCTCGCACCGGGAGGTCCGGCCGTGTGAATGGCCTTCCGATGACTTCTTGAGGAGAGCCGGGATTTATGATGATTTCTATTTATTGATTGAGAACGCCGGCCTCACCAACTTCCTCCACGACGAACATCATCAGTATCTCTTACTCACAAATACTTTTGTGCAAAACTTCTACTTTTTCCCTAAGAAATCACCTCCAACAGTAGAGTTTCATTTATATGACGTTGTTAAAGTAATGACATTAGAAGAATTTTGTGAGGTTTGCAGAATACCCTTTGAGGGCACCTTAGATGAACCCCACCGTAACGAAGTAGAAGCTTTTATTAACACTATCGAGGTGGGAGAAACCAGGAAGGTTTCTGATGCGAGGATCACTAGCATACATTATCCTGTTTTACGCTACTTTGCCTTATTGGCTAGTCGTTGCTTGATTGGACGCGGGAACCGTGGGAACCTTAGTATTCCTGATATTGTTATTTTGCTCCATGGTTTATACCGCAATAACTCTGTTAGTTTGGGTGGAATTGTTGCTAGACGGTTAAGTATGAACCGTACTAAGGGCCCCATCTTTGGAGGCATTTATGCTTCGCGCCTAGCTGAACATTTTGAAATACCTATTAGGCATGCGGAGAAAGGAGAAACAGCGCTGCCCCGTGCTTATTTAGATTATAAGAGTATGATAGCGCATGATTTTCTTGTTAAGAGTCATGATGGGGAGCTGAAATATAAATTATACTTTGATGAATATCACCCTCAGACTATTACTTTGCCTGCTCCTTCTTTGTTTAACTTGTATGCAGAGCCTCACATTGTTCCGTGGGCGGCCGTTCAAGCCTATCGGAATCCTGCACCAGCCCCGGAACCGGAGCCTCAAGAGGAGCCTCCGAGAATGTCGGTTTATTCTTGGAATCCTGAGACGGTTGCCAGCCAGTGGCAATCAGAGTCCTCTTCATCACATTATGATCCCAACTATTCTGCGTCGCAGTACGACCCCAGCTTCACCTACGGATATCCGCCAGGCCATCCCTGGCAATAGACCAACTTAGGCCAAAAGCCTAAGCTTGGGGGAGTACGTATTCCCACCGACATTACATTTATGTTCACACACACTCATTGCTAGATGCCGGTGCTCATACTTTTTCACTGTAATATCCATGCTAGTTTAAATTTCTTTTTCCTACTTTCTTCTTGTGTGTTTGATGAACTTTAAGAAAAAACCAAAAAATTAGTTAGTTTACTTTCCATGCTTGTAGTAGAATTAAAAAGAAAACCAAAAATATTTCCCGTTCTTCTTTTACTTGTTGGGAGCTTTCCCGTGTAAATAGTTTTTATTTCTTTTTCTTTCTTTGGGGGTTGAGAAGACCATATTGAAAATGCTTAGTGGCTCTTATATGCATGACTGTTTATTTAACTTAGAGCCCATATTACTTGTCTTCTCTCTTGAGTTGAATGCTTGCAGATCCCAGCTTAGTCCAATGCACGTGCACTCTTATTATTATACACATCGTTCGGTCGTGCAAGTGAAAGGCCATAATGATGATATATAATGTACTTATTGGGAAGAGAAAAGCTGGTATGAACTCGACCTCTCTTGTTTTTGTAAATATGATGATTCATCGTTCTTGATTCAGCTATTATGAAGTAAACATATTTGCAATGACATTTAGAGATTATAGTTGCTTGTGCCATGCTTGATTAGCTATGAGTTATAATGGTTTACCTTGCGTGCCAACATGCTATTAGAATGATTATGATGTGGTATGATAGGGTGGTATCCTCCTTTAAATGCATTGAGTGACTCGACTTGGCACATGTTCACGCACGCAGTTGAATCCAATCAACATGGCCTTCATGATATTTATGTTCATGGTGGATTATATCCTACTCATGCTTGTACTTGGTGTGAATTAATTTCAATGCATGTTTACGACTGTTGTCGCTCTCTCAGTTGGTCGCTTTCCAGTCTTTTGCTAGCCTTCACCTGTACTAAGCGGGAATAATGCTTGTGCATCCAAACTCCTTAAACCCCAAAGTTATGCCATATGAGTCCACTATACCTTCCTATATGCAGTATTTACCTGCCGTTCCAAGTAAATTTGTATGTGCCAAACTGTAAACCTTCAAATAAACATTCTGTTTTGCATGCTCAAATAGCTCATGTGTCAACTAGAGCTGCCCTTATCTTCCGTGTTAGGCGGGTTATTCTCAAGAGGAGTGGACTCCGCTCCTCATTCACGAGAAAATGGCTGGTATCCAGGATGCCCAGTCCCATGCTTTATGCAAACTAAATCAAAATAACTACAAACAAAACTCCCCTTGGGACCCGTTGAATGTTGGAGGCACTCGTTGTTTCGAGCAAGCCATGGATTGATGCTTGTGGAGGAGGGGGAGTATAACCTTTACCATTCTGTTTGGGAACCGCCTATAATCTGTTTAGCATGGAAGATATCGTCATCTCATAGTTGTTACGTTGACAGTGAAAGTATGCCGCTCAAAATATAATTTATCTCTAATTCAAAACCGAGCTCTGGCACCTCTACAAATCCCTGCTTCCCTCCGTGAAGGGTCTATCTATTTACTTTTATGTTGAGTCATCACCCTTCTTATTAAAAAGCACCCGCTGGAGAGCACACTGTTGTTTGCATTCATTATCATTGGTTTATATTGGGTATGACTTGACTGGATCTCTTTTACCATGAATTACAATGTTTAGTCAGTCCTTGATCTGTAAAGGTGCTCTGCATTTATGTTTTGCGGTCTCAGAAAGGGCTAGCGAGATGCCATTTTTGTTATATCATGTTATAATTATTTTGAGAAAGTGTTGTCATCCGAGTTTTATTATTATGGCTCGCTAGCTGATTATGCTATTGATATTAGTAACTGTGAGACCTACGTGTTATTGTGAGTATGGTTAGTTCGTAATAATTGCTGAAACTTGAATGTTGGCTTTTCATGTTTACAACAACAAGAGAAAACAGAGTTTGTAAAAGTTTTTCTTTTTCTCTTTCAGTTTGTCAACTGAATTGCTTGAGGACAAGCAAGGGTTTAAGCTTGGGGGAGTTGATACGTCTCCGTCGTATCTACTTTTCCAAACACTTCTTCCCTTGTTTTGGACTCTAACTTGTATGATTTGAATGGAACTAACCCGGCCTGACGCTGTTTTCAGCAGAACTGCCACGGTGTTGTTTTTTTGTGCAGAAAATAAAAGTTCTCGGAATGACCTGAAACTCCACGGAATATCTTAGAATAAATAATAAAAAATCCTCGCCAAAGATGAAGAACAGGGGGCCCACACCCTGTCCACGAGGGTGGGGGGCGCGCCCCTCCCCCTGGGCGCGCCCCCTACCTCGTGGGCTCCCTGGTGGCCCTCCGACGCCAACTCCAACTCCATATATTGGCTTTCAGGGAGAAAAAAAAGAGAGAAGAAATCATTGCGTTTTATGATACGGAGCCGCCGCCAAGCCCTAATCTCTCTCGGGAGGGCTGATCTGGAGTCCGTTCGGGGCTCCGGAGAGGGGGATTCGTCGCCATCGTCATCATCAACCATCCTCCATCACCAATTTCATGATGCTCACCGCCGTGCATGAATAATTACATCGTAGGCTTGCTGGACGGTGATGGGTTGGATGAGATTTATCATGTAATCGAGTTAGTTTTGTTAGGGTTTGATCCCTAGTATCCATTATGTTCTGAGATTGATGTTGCTATGACTTTGCTATGCTTAATGCTTGTCACTAGGGCCCGAGTGCCATGATTTCAGATCTGAACCTATTATGTTTTCATGAATATATGTGTGTTCTAGATCCTATCTTGCAAGTCTATAGTCACCTACTATGTGTTATGATCCGGCAACCCCGAAGTGACAATAATCGGGACCACTCCCGGTGATGACCATAGTTTGAGGAGTTCATGTATTCACTATGTGCTAATGCTTTGTTCCGGTTCTCTATTAAAAGGAGGCCTTAATATCCCTTAGTTTCCATTAGGACCCCGCTGCCACGGGAGGGTAGGACAAAAGATGTCATGCAAGTTCTTTTCCATAAGCACGTATGACTATATACGGAATACATGCCTAAATTACATTGATGAACTGGAGCTAGTTCTGTGTCACCCTATGTTATGACTGTTACATGATGAACCACATCCGGCATAATTATCCATCGCTAATCCGGTGCCTACGAGTTTTCCATATACTGGTTCTCGCTTATTTACTTTTCTGTTGCTACTGTTACAATCACTACAAAAATACCAAAAACATTACTTTTACTGTCTTTACTTTTGTCACCGTTACCACCACTATCATATTACTTTGCTACTAAACACTTTGCTGCAGATACTAAGTTTCCAAGTGTGGTTGAATTGACAACTCAGCTGCTAATACTTGAGAATATTCTTTGGCTCCCCTTGTGTCGAATCAATAAATTTGGGTTGAATACTCTACCCTCGAAAACTGTTGCGATCCCCTATACTTGTGGGTTATCAAGGAGCTCAGCCTCACGAAGAGGCAGCTCGAAGAGAACAAAGGTGAGTGATACCCCGTTCATGTGTCATATAGAGGGGAAAAAATTGGTGACATTAACAAAAAGCGTCATGATTTTTTAATAGGGGCCATGACCGAAGTGGTGGCCCTGAAGAAAGCGTTATCCGAGGCCGAAGACAATGCGGCCACGGAGCGTATTAAGCGTTAAAAGAAAGATGCTAGGGTGGGCGAGGTACAGCAAGAGCTCCAGGAGCTCGGCAAGAAGTTCGAGTCCTTGGAGCGTAACTTCAAGACGAAAGAGTCTGAGCTTGCGAAGGCCCTTTAGAGTGTGAAAGACGCCAGGGCCGAAGCCCAAAAGGCCCAACAGGAAATCCAGGCGGCCAAGAAGATAGTGGCGGGTAAGGCATTCATTATGCAAAGCAAGCATGTGGAGGAGACATTTATTTTAGTTACCCAAATTCGGAGCTCTCCAGGGGCATTTGCAGATCTGCCACGCAGCATATCGGATGCCACGGAGTTCTACCATGCCGAAGAGGGGAGCTCGACGGAGAAGCTTTTCTGGTCCCGGTATGTTGGAGCCGAACACCCAATGCCTCTGAGTGACCAACTGAAGCAATTGGTTGAACTCCACAGGGCGGCCGAAGTGGCCATGAAGGACATCATAGTCCGGATGTGGCCTGGTGAGCCCCAGCTCGGCAGCTACTTTGGCCTTATAAAGCGGATGGTAAATGCCTGTCCGCGTCTTGAAGTTATCAAGCGATCCATTTGTATTGAGGGTGCCCGCCGGGCCTTTGCCCGTGCGAAAATGCATTGGGCCAAGCTGGATGGAGAGAAGCTGGTGAAGGATGGACCGCCGGAGGGCAAGGCGCATCGCTACCCCGAGAAATATTATGATGGCGTTATGAAAGGTGCTCGCCTCGTGGCCGATGAATGTACGAAGGACATAATCTTTGAGTGAATGTACTCATGTCGTCTTTGTAATATGAAAACGAGTTTGTATGCGCTATATGGCACTTTGTTGATTTAAAATATTACCTTCTGTGTGGCTGTTTATAAAATTCTGAAAGTAGGCCAGTCGTCGACTTCCGCCCCCACGTAACTAGTACTGGGGTTCGTGGAAAACCCAAACACTCTTTATCCAAAAAATTTGGTCCATTAAGGAGGTGTTTGGCGCAGCGAACAAGGCAATCGGACTATGCGGCTTTATAACTCTCACATAACCATAGAAGTCTACCATTTTAAATCTCGGCGAAGCCCCTAGAATTTGGAAAGCCGAGTTGGGGCGCTATACACGCCTAAATCGGACAAGGCCGATTCCTCGCCTGAAGCGGAAAAAATCTTTAAGGATTTAAGACCTCTCGAATAGCGACCAGCTCTCGCCGCATCATGACAGTCAGTTTTCGGCTTTCTCTACTGAGGTGCTCGTCCAGAAGAACCAGGACACAATCGCAGTAGTTCTCCCTGTGCTACCTTAGCCGATATAACGGAACGTAAGGTACCAAAACAAGGGAGCCGGGCAAACCCAACTATTGACCCAAGACATGATTCGGAGCTGATGCATATAATGCTATAAGTTCGGGGTGCCGCACTGTCGAAAGTGTTCGGACTTGTCTTGTCGTATTATGGGGCACCATAAGAAGCCCATGGCAAACTGAACGTACCAAAATGTACGGATTCAATATTAAATAAACATTTATAGGGAAAATGTGAAGATAGGAATAATAAGCTTACGCTATATATTATTTCCCATTGTTAAATAATACGTCCAATCGTATGTGTACAATTAATGCGTTAAGCAAAAGCAAATAGGACTATTTGACATGTCCTATCCAAGGGCGGGCCGCATGCAGGTATGCAAAACAGGTATAACGATCATTGACAGATACCACCTAGGTATTCCCTTTGTGCGCAAAGCCTTTTGCCTCCTTGGTTTTCCCTCCTGTGATAAGTCCGATGATCCGGTTCTCTGAAGGAGCAGCCCCAAAGTAGGGTCCTGAAAGAGAAAGAAGGTTATTAAAGTATGTGGCGGTTGAACTGCACTGTGGACCGCATCATCGTTGCGCCTCCGCCTATGCCCATGTTAATTTGAGTGCATAATTGTGTACGCGCGGCACAAATGTTGCCTGAATGGGGCTAGGGCGGAGGCCGCACTACTAGTCGCGCTCTTGGCGTGCCTGGCGATCCTGTTGCAGGGTACTTCGGACTTGCTTGACGGTGTTCGGGGTTGTAGTCGCCGAATTGGCGGTCTGCCAGAGAAGGCTGCTTTGTACTTCAGCTATGAGGACTGCAGTGTGCTCTTTTATACGGAGAGAGCGGTCTGTGTTTCCATTGACTGTTATAACCCCGCGAGGTCCTGGCATCTTGAGCTTGAGGTATGCATAGCGTGGTACCGCATTGAATCGAGCGAATGCGGTTCGTCCAAGCAGTGCATGATAGCCACTACGGAAAGGGACGATATCAAAGATTAACTCCTCGCTTCGGAAGTTATCCGGGGATCCAAAGACCACTTCCAGTGTTATGGAGCCCGTACAACGAGCCTCTACTCCTGAAATTACACCTTTAAAGGTGGTTTTGGTGGGTTTGATCCTTGAAGCATTGATGCCCATTTTGCGCATTGTGTCCTGATAAAGCAGGTTCAGGCTACTGCCACCGTCCATAAGGACTCACGTGAGGTGGAATCTGTCGATGATTGGGTCAAGGACCAATGCGGCTGAACCGCCATGATGGATGCTGGTAGGGTGGTCCCTATGATCAAAAGTGACCGGACAGGCTGACCATGGGTCGAACTTTGGGGCGACTGGCTCCATCGCATAGACGTCCCTTAGTGCTCGCTTTTGTTCCTGTTTGGGAATGTGGGTGGCATAGATCATGTCTACCGTTTTCACGGCGGGAGGAAGTTTCTTCTGTCCCCCAGTGTTCGGGCGCTGGGGCTCATCGTCATCGTCGTTGTGCAGCCCCTTGCCCTTGTTTTCGGCATTTATCTTGTCGGCCTGTTTGAACACCCAGCAATCTCTGTTAGTGTGGTTGGCTGGCTTATCAGGGGTGCCGTGAATTTGGCACGAGCGATCAAGTATGCGGTCCAGACTGGACTATCCTAGATTGCTTCTTTTGAACGGCTTTTCCCATTGACCGGATTTTGAGCCACTGAATCCGGCGTTGACTGTCGTGTCTTCGGTGTTGTCGCCATTGTTCCGACGCTTATGTCTGTTGCGTCGTGGCTTGCCGTTACTGTCATGGTCACTGAAGTGCTGGAGTTTCTTGGCGTGGTGCTACTGCGAGCCAACCAGCTGTCCTCGCCCGTGCAAAAGTGGGTCATGAGTGTCGTGAGGGCCGCCATGGACTTCGGTTTTTCATGGCCGAGGTGTCGGGCGATCCACTCGTCGCGGATATTATGCTTAAAGGCCGCCAAGGCTTCAGCATCTGGACAGTCGACAATTTGGTTCTTTTTAGTTAGGAACCGAGTCCAAAATTTCCTGGCTGACTCTCCGGGCTGTTGGGTAATGTGACTCAAGTCATCAGCATCCGGTGGTCGCACGTAAGTGCCTTGGAAGTTGTCGAGGAATGCGTCCTCCAGGTTTTCCCAACTGCCAATGGAATTTGCCTGCAGGCTATTCAGCCAGTGTCTGGTCGGTCCTTTGAGTTTAAGGGGAAGATACTTGATGGCATGTAGATCGTCACCGCGGGCCATGTGGATGGTGAGAAGGAAATCTTCGATCCATACCGTTGGGTCTGTTGTGCCATCGTATGATTCAATGTTTACGGGTTTAAACCCTTTTGGGAATTCATGATCCATTACTTCGTTAGTGAAGCAGAGGGGGTGTGCGGCGCATCTATGTCGGGCTATGTTACTACGCCGTTCAAATAAGTCTGGTCGGCTATGTTCGGCCCGGCCGGACTTGTTTATAGTGTATCCGGCATGACGATCATCGTCATGTGTTGGGGCGTGCCCCCGTGATCCGTAGATCGATCTTGGCTGTCCTGCTTTGTTTTTCAGTATGTCTCGCAGGTCCTGCCTATTGCCCCGGGCCGTAGTGTATTGCCGTGGGGGTGCGAGCTGGTATTCGGGCTGATACGTTGTTTTATCCCGGCCACGAGGTGGCCGGTCAGCCTCGTCTTGTGCTGGTAGTGTGGGCTTTAGTACCTCCTCCTCAAGTTGAGGTAGCTACTTGTGCTTTGGGTAACCTTTGGTATGGCGCTCGAGTCTGTATTCCTTGGCTGCCAGGACCTTAGTCCATCTGTGTGTGAGCAAATCTTGATCAGCTTGGAGCTGATGCTGCTTCTTTTTCAGGCTTCTTGCAGTGGCCATAAGCCTGCACTTGAAGAGCTCCTGCTCTACGGGATCCTCAGGCACGCCGAATTCATCGTCACCAAGGCTCACCTCGTCTTCGGAGGGGGGCATGTAGTTGCCCTCCTCCAAGTATCTGTCCGTCGCCTGTTCATCTGGGCTAACCTGTCTGTCTTCCTGTCCGGCCTGCTCGAAGGCAGGCTGATCGGGATTGTATTCATCTTCGGCACTATCCGGATTATTTTCTTTTATAAACTAAACTAGTGATAAAACAAGAAACAAAAAGATTCGATTGCAAGATCTAAAGATATACCTTCAAGCACTCACCTCCCCGTCAACAGCGCCAGAAAAGAGCTTAGTTGACGGGGTGTGAATGAGTGCCCTTTACCTAGCCTCCCCGGCAACGGCGCCAGAAAAGAGATTTATGTCTACTACACAACCTTCTTCTTGTAGACGTTGTTGGGCCTGCAAGTGCACAGGTTTGTAGGATAGTAGAAAATTTCCCTCATGTGGATGACCTAAGGTTTATCAATCCATGGGAGGCGTAGGATGAAGATGGTCTCTCTCAAGCAACCCTGCAACCAAATAACAAAGAGTCTCTTGTGTCCCCATCACACCCAATACAATGGTAAATTGTATAGGTGCACTAGTTCGGCGAAGAGATGGTGATACAAGTGCAAAATAGATAGTAGATATGGGTATTTGTAATCTGAAATAATAAAAACAGCAAGGTAACTAATGATAAAAGTGAGCGTAAACGGTATTGCAATGATAGGAATCAAGGCCTAGGGTTCATACTTTCACTAGTGCAAGTTCTCTCAACAATAATAACATAGATAGATCATATAACAAGCCCTCAACATGCAACAAAGAGTCACTCCAAAGCCACTAATAGCGGAGAACAAACGTAGAGATTATGGTAGGGTACGAAACCACCTCAAAGTTATTCTTTTGGATCGATCTATTTAAAGAGTGCGTACTAGAATAACACCTTAAGACACAAATCAACCAAAACCCTAATGTCCCCTAGATACTCCATTGTCACCTCAAGTATCCGTGGGCATGATTATACGATATGCATCACACAATCTCAAATTCATCCAACCAACACAAAGTACTTCAAAGAGTGCCCCAAAGTTTCTACCGGAGAGTCAAGAAAACGTGTGCCAACCCCTATGCATAGGTTCATGGGCGGAACCCGCAAGTTGGTCACCAAAACAAACATCAAGTGGCACGTGATATCCCATTGTCACCACAGATAAACACGGCAAGACATACATCAAGTGTTCTCAAATAAAGACTCAATCCAATAAGATAACTTCAAGAGGGAAACTCAATTCGTCACAAGAGAGTAGAGGGGGAGAAACATCATCAGATCCAACTATAATAGCAAAGCTCGCGATACATCAAGATCATGCCATAGAGAGAACACGAGAGAGAGATCAAACACATAGCTACTGGTACATACCCTCAGCCCCGAGGGTGAACTACTCCCTCCTCGTCATGGAGAGCGCCGGGGTGATGAAGATGGCCACCGGTGATGGATTCCCCCTCCGGCAGGGTGCCGGAACAGGCTCCCGAGAGGTTTTTGGTGGCTACAGAGGCTTGCGGCGGCAGAACTCCCGATCTATCTTGATATTCGATGTTTTTAGGGTACGTAGGTGTCAGTGTCAAAACCGGCGGATCTCGGGTAGGGGGTCCCGAATTGTGCGTCTAGCCGGATGGTAACAGGAGACAAGGGACACGATGTTTTTACCCAGGTTCAGGCCCTCTCGATGGAGGTAAAACCCTACTCCTGCTTGATTGATATTGATGATATGGGTAGTACAAGAGTGGATCTACCACGAGATCAAGGAGGCTAAACCCTAAAAGCTAGCCTATGGTATGATTGTTGTTTGTCTTATGGACTAAAACCCTCCGGTTTATATAGACACCGGAGAGGGCTAGGGTTACACAAAGTCGGTTACAATGGTAGGAGATCTACATATCCGTATTGCCAAGCTTGCCTTCCACGCCAAGGAAAGTCCCATCCGGACACGGGACGAAGTCTTCAATCTTGTATCTTCATAGTCTTGGAGTCCGGCCAATGATGATAGTTCGGCTATCCGGACACCCCATAGTCCAGGACTCCCTCAGTAGCCCCTGAACCAGGCTTCAATGACGATGAGTCCGACGCGCATATTGTCTTCGGCATTGCAAGGCGGGTTCCTCCGCCAAATAATTCATAGAAGATCGTGAACACCAGGATAGTGTCCGGCTCTGCAAAATAAATTCCACATACCACCGTAGAGAGAATAATATTTACACAAGTTCAATCTGGTGACGTATTTCATGGCGTGATGTCACACCACGACCAAGCCTTTACTCGAATCGTTTTTATTATTCCACCTCAGCACGTTTAGCAAAGCGGTTTCCTTGGCACGTCTTGTCGAAGCAGAGATCGTGTCCCCTTATTCCGGGATTCTCATCAATACAGACATGGGTAACCCAACCGCGTCCGCTGCCACGCCTCCTCCATCGAAGGCGAGTTCCAAATGGTCAAGGGGACGGCTCTTGGTATTCTACCCCTTTATAATGAGACCAAGGCATGTTCCTTTTCTTCAATCCTCAATCGAATCAGCCCCTCGCCCCGAGTTCCAACACCCAAGGCTCCAGATTTGGGCACTTCGGACCTTCGACAATGTCCGGCTCCGACCTTCAGGGCCGGTGGATGCCCTCTTCCGTCACGGAAGAGGACGTGCTAAAGCTGAGAGACGCCAGGTACCTAACCTATGAGATTTCGCATAGGTTGCCCGCCCAAGGGCAAGTCATGCCCACTCCCGAGCCTGGTGAGAGCATGTGTTCGTGTCTCACCTCCGTCGGGGTTTAGGCTTCCCGATGGATCCCTTCGTGAGAGGGCTCATGTTTTACTATGGGCTGGAATTCCATGACTTGGCTCCGGAGTCCATCCTCCATATCTCATCATTCATTGTTGTCTGCGAAGCCTTCCTCCGCACTACCCCTCACTTCGGATTGTGGCTCAAGACCTTCGACATGGAGCCGAAGATGATCGAGGGGCGACTGGCAGAGTGCGGAGGGGGAGTTATAAGCAAGAGGGCCGATGCTCCATGGCCCGAGGGCTCCTTTCAAGAGGAGCTTGGTTTGTGGCAGCAAGAGTGGTTCTACATCACCGCTCCTAGGGGCACCAGGCAGGTGGCGCCCCCCGCCTTTCGCTCGGGCCCTCCACAACGGCTGACGTCGTGGGTCAACAAAGGGCTTGACTAGGGGCCGTCCAAGGACGTGCCACTTTTGCAGGGCCGCATTCGAGACCTCCTAGAAAGGGAGATCAATCTGATTGTAGTGGCGTAGGTTATGCTGATTCGGCACCTTCTGCCCTGCAAGCGTCGCCCCCTCCGCATGTGGGAATTTAATCCAGAGGGACCGCGAGCTCTTCAACACTTCATGGGTACGACAACCGTGGAGATGTATAAACTATTCTTCGGATCACAAGAGATGTGTCCGGACTTGACCGAGGACGCCGGCCTAAGCTGTAATCGCCCGGATACTCAAGTAAGTAGTCCTGTGTCCAGACATATCGTCCGTTTATTTATCATAGATTTGCCTTCTAACTGGCTATCCCTTGAACAAGAGTGGACAGCGAAAGCAAAACTGATACTATGTCCGGCCCCCCTCCCTGAGACCACGTCGGATCCCGTGTTAGTCAAGATGTTGGAGGTTGCGCCTTCGGAAGAGGGCGAAGGAGAGAACAGGAAAACTACCGCCTCTGCCAAGGAGGCTCTCAAGAAGGGGGGGTCGAGAATCCCTCCCTCCAGGGGGAGAAGAGGACCGCTTCCGAAGACCCAGAGGCTAAGGCCTTAAAGCGGGGGAAGAAATCTGCACCGGAAGGTCCTGTGCCAAGAGAAGCCCCGGCCGCACTGTCTCCCCAAGGGAATCAGCCCTCCAGCGAGCTGTAAGTAGAAAAAGGGGAGTTTTGTAATAAGGGACATCCCTATTTTTATTTCTTAGGATAACCAGAGTTTTTATCTTGTAGTTCAGATCTAAGCCCTTCTCAGCTGAGCTCATCTTCGGGGGATCTTCGTCCGGAGATGACGGAGAGCGAGACGCCTCCGTCTGCCGCACCGTCAGGCGGGGCGGACGACCCTGAGGTGTCGTCGTGGAGGGTCTCCCCGAGTCCGGCGGGGCCGGAGAGTTCGGCACCAACTGGTGTACGGCCGGAGGAGCTGAAGGATCTGCTCGAGAGGGCATCTATCTCAGAAGATCACCGTACATTAATGAGTATGGTGATTGAGAGGATTTCATCCGCTGAAAGCGGGTTGCATGAGGCCGTCAGAAGTTTTCTAACGGGGTTTGAGGTACGTAAAAATGACATACCTTTTGACAGTTTTGCACATAGAGTGCGCCCTGTATAGATAGTAGCCCCTGAGACTCGGTACGTTGTCAGAAGTGACGGCGTGCCGAGGATCATAATCTCAGTGTTAAGATGTCGCCATTCCTATTCAGGGGGCAGAGCGTTCGGTGGCCAGCCGGACTGATAGAGTTGCCGAACTGAAGCGGCAACTGGACGTTGCGGATGTGGACATCGCGCTGGTCAATAAGAGACTTGACGAGTCACAAGGTGGGTGGTTTCTCCGCGGTCACCTGGTAAGGGAGCTGATGCCCACGCCTTACAACATGTATGCTTCATGCAGCTGGCGCCGCTGCTATGGAGGGCCTTCGGGCAGATCTTGCTCGAGCCAAGGAGCAAGCCAGAAGGAGTGATGCAGCTGCTTGGAAGGCAACCGAAGAGCTAGAAGCCGAAAAGGCTGCTCACTGCCGAAGCAGGGAGGAGATGGCCGAAATGGCCGTGAAGCTGAAGGATGCTACCGACTGCTATGAGGTTCTTGAAAGAGAACGCCGAGCAGGGCAAGAGGACCTGAAGAAGGCCACCGCCGAAGCCAAGGATGCCCGTTTGGCAATGAGGGCTATAAAGGAGGAGCTGCGTCAGGCCGGAGACATTGCGGCTGGAAAGCCCTTCCTGCTGCGTAGGAAGTTCACGAATCAGAAGAATGCTCAGTTAGGCCAGTTGTGGGGTGCGGAGGGTCCTTATCTGAATTTGGCGGTGAGTGCGGCGGACGCAGTCGTGCACTTCCGAAGCCAAAAGGATCACGAAATGGAAGAGCTTTTTTGGTCTCAATTCCATAGTCCGGAGCATCCACTTCCGTTAACCGATCGGTTGGCTGAGTGGGCTGAGCTGAATAGGTTGTCCGGACTTTCCATGAAGGATGCCGTGGCTCATCTGTGGCCGGAAAGGCCCAAGCCGAAGACTTATTTTGGCTTAGTGTAGCAATTCCTTGATGCGGTGCCGCATATCAAGGCGATGAAGCGGTCGGCATGCATAGAGGGTGCACAGATGACTCTCGCCCGTGTCAAAACATGCTGGGCAGAGATGCACACCACCAATGTTGCATCCCGGGATTCGGACAGAAGCCGATTACCCGCCGAGCACTATTTTGAGGAAGTCCTGCAGGGTGCTCGTTTAATAGAGTCGCAGTGCTCGAAAAACGTTATGTTCAAATGACATGTATGATTTGTAAAACCGTATTTATAATATAAGTGCTTTTTATACTTGTGCGTTCAAGTATTGAAATATCTCATGTGCGGCCATTAATGTATATGTATATATAACCTGAAAGATGGCAGTCTTCGGCTTCAGCCCCCACGCACATGGTGCGGGGGTGTTTGCAAAAAGACGCATTTTCACACTTAATCCAACATCTTGGTCCTGTGAAGGAGGTGGTAGCGTAGCAAACTAGGCAACCGGACTATAATGCTTTATCACTTTCACTTAGCCATAGGAGTTCGAAGGTGGGGCTACGATATAGCCCCTAGGGGCACCGCGCTCTCCGAATTCGGGGCGCGTATGTGCCTGACCGGGAAACGGTCCATCGTCAAAGCGGAGGAATTCTAGACATTCCGGTAGTCGATCGAGTGGTTGACCAGTCTCTCGCTATATCATGACATTCAGTTTTCGGCTTTCTCTACTGAGGTGCTCACCAGGCCGAACTGGGGCACAATCGCAGTAGTTCTCCTGGTGCCACGTTAGCCGATAAAATGGAACGTAAGACAGCAAAACACAGGAGCCGGGAAAACCCAACATTTGACCAAAGACATGATTCGGAGCTAATGCATATAAGGCCTAACTCGAGACGCCGAACACTCCCTAAGGTATTCGGTCTTTATGAAAACTGGCAGAACGATGCCCTAAGCCCCTAGTGTCCGGGTACGCGCGAAATCTTCTGACGCGGCCGATGCCAAAACGCCAGCCTCCTCCTCGGTTATGGTAAGAAACCGGGCGATGTGTATCAACAAGAGACAGTAAAAAAGGTTTACGCAGGGTCTTAATCTGAAAAGAATCCTTGCGACGAGTCCCTGCTGCACGTCTGCGCTTGTGTCTCCATTGTGCTGTATCCTGGACGGGTGTAGCACGTTGTTCATCTGTAAAAGAGAAGAACTTAGTTGGAAAAAGGATCGTGCGGAAAATGTACTTAAAACAGAGTATGGTTTAAGAAATGAATAAAATTGAGCTTTATTGGCTCTCATTCTTCGTTCGCGCAGCCCCTTGTAAAGGGGTACGCGGCTAGGAAGCCCCTTGTTTATTTATACCGAACTCGCCTAACTGTGTTCGGGGTCTGAATGACCTGTTTTAGGGGCTTTGATCAGCAAGGCCGGATTAGTGTGTGGCTGTCAAGGCAGTCTCACGTTCTTCCGCGGTTAAGGAACACTCTAAGTTTCCCTTCAATGAGATGATACCGCGTGGACCGGGCATTTTAAGTGTGAGAGATGCGTAATGCGGTATTGCGTTAAAGCGGGCGAAAGCTTCACGTCCCAATGGTGCCTGATGGCTACTTTTAAATGGGGTGATATGGAAGGTTAGCTTTTCACGACGGAAGTTGTCGGATGAACCGAACATGACTTCTAATAGTAAGTAGCCCGTACAATTGGCATAAGGGCCTGGCGTTACTCCTTTAAAGGAAGTGTTACTAAGGCGAATTTTGGTAGGGTCTATCCCCATTTTGCGGATTGTGTCCTGGTATAGCAGGTTTATATCGCTGCCGCCATCCATTAGGACTTGTGTAAATTGTAGTCCGCCTATTATAGGATCCAGTATCAAAGCAGTCCATCCTGCATTTTGAATACTTCTGGAGTAATCCTGATGGTCGAAAGTAATTGGTTTCAACATCCAATTTCGGGACTCCGCTGGGGTGGACCGTGCGGCGCGTTCTTTAGTAGGCGCCGCCCTATTTTTCCTTGTTATCACTTGAAGTGAATTCACTGTTTTGACTTCTTGTGGGAAGTTCTTTTGTTTTCCGGTGCTCTGCTTGTGGTGTTCGTCATCGTCCTCGCTTGGTGTGTCGAGCCCCTTGTGTTCGGCGTGAAGTCGGCCGGACTGCTTGAAGACCCAACAATCTCTGTGGGTATGGTTTGCACGCTGCCCGGGGGTACTGTGAATTTGACATATCATGTCCAAGATTTTGTTTAGGTTGGATAGCTCGTCACTGTTGTCCTTAAGAGACAGTGTTTTGTTGTTTGGCCGAGAGCTTTTGAGCCCGGCGTTAACCGCCGTGTTCTTTGGGCCATTTTCCTTAGTCCGGCGCTGGTCTTTTCTGCGTCGTGGCTTCCCATTTCCATCCCTGACCTCGGATGTACTCGGGTCACTAGTGCTGCATCTTGCTAGCCAGCTATCCTCTCCCGCACAGAAGCGGGTCATGAGGCTTGTTAGTGCGGCCATTGTCCTTGGCTTTTCCTGGCTGAGGTGTCTGGCGAGCCATTCGTCTCGGACGTTATGTTTGAAGGCTGCTAAGGCTTCGGCGTCCGGACAGTCAACTATTTAGTTCTTTTTGGTGACGAATCTATTCCAGAATTTGCGGGCTGACTCTCCGGGCTGTTGAGTTATGTGACTTAAATCGTCTGCATCCGGTGGGCAGACATAGGTCCCTTGAAAATTTTCCCGAAACGCATCCTCGAGCTCTTCCCAACTTCCAGTGGTATTTTTTGGGAGGCTTTTGAGCCAATGCCGGGCTGGCCCTTTGAGCTTGAGGGGTAGGTATTTTATGGCGTGGAGATCATCTCCTCTAGCCATATGTATGTGTAGGATATAATCCTCAATCCAGACTCCGGGGTCTGTTGTTCCGTCGTATGCCTCTATGTTTACGGGTTTGAATCCCGCTGGAAATTCATGATCCAGTACCTCATCGGTGAAACATAGAGGATGTGCGGTGCCCCTGTATTTAGGTGTACCATTATTTTCGAACACTCGACGTGTTGTGTTGCTCCCTGGAGCCTTCTTTCTTGGCCCATAGATGGACCTGACCGGGCCATCCTTTTTACGAGGATCCTTATGTGGATCGTGTGTCGGCTTGTGTGCGGCGCCGCTTGCCGCTCTTTGCTTTTCATGTGGTCGTCTATCTGACCAGGCGGCCTCTTTGTTCTTTGGCTGTGGGGGCTCTACGGCCTCCTCATCGAATTCGGGCAACAGCTTGCACTTCGGGTAGCTCTTTGCTTGGTGACTATCGCCGTATTTGTGTGTGGTCTTGAGTACTTTGCTCCATCTCATTCTGAGTACATCTTCCGCTGTTTTGAGCTTCCACTTCTGCTTCTTCAAACTTCTTGCAGCGGCGACGAGCCTTTTGTGGAGGTTCTCATGCTCCAGTGATGTGTTCGGCGTGAGATCGTCTGGACTGTTATTTTCGCCGGGGATGGGTTGCTTGTCCAATTCATCCTGTTCGGACGGTTGCTTGGTGGCATGTTTGTCGTCCACTGGTTCGCCCTGCTCTTCGGCTGGGTCTGTATGGGTGTTGTTGTTATCGAGGCGGGACTTCGGGCGGTGTTTGCGTCGCCGTTTTGGCTGTTTTTCAAGAGAATTATCCTTCGCCGCGTCCCGTTGTTCCTCGTTATCACTTCCTTTTGGTGTGTCCACCATGTATACATCGTGAGTTGAGGTGACTTTCCAGTGCCGCCGAATACGAAGATCTGTCCGAGGAGAAAAGTCTCACCCTGGACCGCGTCGTTGATGATGATCGAAGGAGCCATCGGGCCTATAGGTGACGACACAGAGGAACTCTCAATGAAAGCACCAATGTCGGTGTCAAAACCGGCGGATCTCGGGTAGGGGGTCCCGAACTGTGCGTCTAGGCGGATGGTAACAGGAGACAAGGGACACGATGTTTTTACCCAGGTTCGGGCCCTCTCGATGGAGGTAAAACCCTACTCCTGCTTGATTGATATTGATGATATGGGTAGTACAAGAGTGGATCTACCACGAGATCATGGAGGCTAAACCCTAGAAGCTAGCCTATGGTATGATTTATGTTCGTCCTATGGACTAAAACCCTCCGGTTTATACAGACACCGGAGAGGGCTAGGGTTACACAGAGTCGGTTACAATGGTAGGAGATCTACATATCCGTATTGCCAAGCTTGCCTTCCACGCCAAGGAAAGTCCCATCCGGACACGGGACGAAGTCTTCAATCTTGTATCTTCATAGTCTTGGAGTCCGGCCAATGATGATAGTTCGGCTATCCGGACACCCCCTAGTCCAGGACTCCCTCAGTAGGCTTATATAGGCAAAAGAAGTCGGTCGGGAGGTGCTCGAGGGGCCCACGAGACAGGGGGCGCGCCCTCCTATCTTGTGGCTGCCTCGAGGATCTTCTGACGTGAACTCCAAGTCTCCAGGATCAAATTCTTCCAAAAAATCACGCTACCGAAGGTTTCATTCCATTTGGACTCCGTTTGATATTCCTTTTCTTCGAAATACTGAAACAGGCAATAAAACAGCAATATGGGCTGGGCCTCCGGTTAATAGGTTAGTCCCAAAAATGATATAAATGTGTAAAATAAAGCCCATAAACATCTAAAAGGGGTAATATAATAGCATGGAACAATCAAGAATTATAGATACGTTGGAGACATATCAAGCATCCCCAAGCTTAATTCCTGCTCGTCCTCGAGTAAGTAAATGATAAAAACAGAATTTTTGATGTGGAATGCTACCTAGCATAATTCTCAATGTAATTTTCTTTATTGTGGCATGAATGTTCAGATCCCAATGATTCAAAATAAAAGTTCATATTGATAAAAGAAATAGTAACACTTCAAGCATACTAATCAAAGTAATCATGTCTTCTCAAATAACATGGCAAAAGAAAGTTCATCCCTACAAAATCATATAATTAGGCTATGCTTCATTTTCGTCACACAAAGATGTTCCCAACTTCTATACCCCCGATGACAAGCCAAGCAATTGTTTCATACTTAAATAATCTCAAACTTTTTCAACCTTCACGCAATACATGAGCGTGAGCCATGGATATAGCACTATGGGTGGAATAGAATATGATGATGGGGATTGTGTGGAGAAGAGACAAAAGGAGAAAGTCTCACATTGATGAGGATAATCAACGGGCTATGGAGATGCCCATAAATTGATGTCAACATGAGGAGTAGGGATTGCCATGCAACTGATGCACTAGAGCTATAAATGAATGCTCAACAAAAGAAAACTAGTGGGTGTGCATCCAACTTGCTTGCTCACGAAGACCTAGGGCATTTGAGGAAGCCCATCGTAGGAATATACAAGACAAGTTCTATAATGAAAAATTCCTACTAGTATGAAAAAGACAACTTATGAGACTCACTATATGAAAAACATGGTGCTACTTTGAAGCACAATATATGAGACTCACTACATGAAGAACAAGGTGCTACTTTGAAGCACAAGTGTGGAAAAGAGATAGTAGCATTGCCCTTTTCATTTATTTTCTTTTTTTTCTTTTTCCTCTTTTTTGGCCTTTCTTTTTTTGGCCTTTCTTCTTTTTTCTTTCTTTTTTTCTTTCTTTTCTTTGGGCAATGCTCTAATAATGATGATCATCACACTTTCATTGATTACAACATATGAATTACAACTCGAAACTAGAACAAGATATGACTCTATATGAATGCCTCCGGCGGAGTACCGGGATGGTGCAATGAATCAAGAGTGACATGTATGAAAAATAATGCATGGTGGCTTTGCCACAAATACGATGTCAACTACATGATCATGCAATGGCAATATGACAAAAGTAAAGTATGTCATGATGATGAACGGAATGGTGGAAAGTTGCATGGCAATATATCTCGGAATGGCTATGGAAATGCCATAATAGGTAGGTATGGTGGCTGTTTTGAGGAATATATAATGAGGTTTATGTGTGATAGAGCGTATCATATCACGGGGTTTGGATGCACCGGCGAAGTTTGCACCAACTCTCAAGGTGAGAAAGGGCAATGCACGGTACCGAAGAGGCTAGCAATGGCAGAAAGGTAAAAGTGCGTATAATCCATGGACTCAACATTAGTCAAAAGAACTCATATACTTATTGCAAAAATTTAGAAGTCATCAAAAAATCAAGTACTACGTGTATGCTCCGAGGGGATAGATTGGTAGGAAAAGACCATCGATCGTCCCCGACCGCCACTCATAAGGATGCAGAAGCCAGGTACACTTCATGTTTCAAATTTGTTACACAACTTTAACCATACGTGCATGCTACAGGACTTGCTAACTTCAACACAAGCATTCTTTGAATTCATAATCACCCAACTAGCATGACTTTAATATCACTACCTCCATATCTCAAAACAATTATCAAGCATCATATAGATCATAGCATCTGATTCTTTTTCTATGATAGTTTTTATTATACCCAACTTGGATGCTCATCATTCTAGGACCAGCTTTATAACCATAGCAAATACCATGCTTTTCTAAAAGACTCTCAAAAAGATATAAGTGAAGCATGAGAGACTAGCAATTTCTTCAAAATTAAGACACCACCGTGCTCTAAAAGATATAAGTGAAGCACATAGAGTATTCTAGCAAATTCTAATCAAGTAGGATTCTCCCAAAAGGTGTGTACAGCAAGGATGATTGTGGTAAACTAAAAAGCAAAGACTAATATAATACACGATGCTCCAAGCAAAACACATATCATGTGGCGAATAAAAATATAGCTCCAAGTAAAGTTACCAATGAACGAAGACGAAAGAGGGGATGCCTTCCCGGGGCATCCCCAAGCTTAGGCTTTTGGCTATCCTTGAATATCTTGGGGTGCCTTGGGCATCCCCAAGCTTAGGCTCTTTCCACTCCTTATTCCATAGTCCATCGAATCTTTACCCAAAACTTGAAAACTTCACAACACAAAACTCAACAGAAAACTCGTAAGCTCCGTTAGTATAAGAAAATAAAACAACCACTTAGGTACTATAATGAACTCATTCTAAATTCATATTGGTGCAATATCTACTGTACTCCAACTTATCTATGGTTCATACCCTTCGATACTACTCATAGATTCATCAAAATAAGCATACAACACATAGAAAACAGAATCTGTCAAAAACAGAACAGTCTGTAGTAATCTGTATCGAACGTATACTTCTGGAACTAAAAAAATCCTACCAAATTAGGAAGTCCTAAACAATTCGTTTACCAATCCATAGCAAAAATAATCAGATCAGAAGCACGTTTCTGTGAATTAACAAAACTAATTTACTGGGTGCAAAAGTTTCTGATTTTCAGCAGGATCAACACAACTATCACCGTAAGCCATCCTAAAGGTCTTACTTGGCACTTTATTGAAACAAGAGCTATAAAACATGATTACTACAGTAGCATAATCATGTGAACACACAAAAACAGTAAGGATAAATATTGGGTAGTCTCCCAACAAGCGCTTTTCTTTAATGCCTTTCTAGCTAGGCATGATGATGACAATGATGCTCACATAAAAGATAAGAATTGAAACGTAATGGGAGCATCATGAAGCATATGAATAGCACATTTAAGTCTAACCCACTTCCTATGCATAGGGATTTTGTGAGCAAACAACTTATGGGAGCAATAATCAATTAGCATAGGAAGGTAAAACAAGCATAGCTTCAAAATTTTCAACGCATAGAGAGGAAACTTGACATTATTGCAATTCCTACAAGCATATATACCTCCCTCATAATGGTTTTCAGTAGCATCATGAATGAATTCAACAATATAACCAGCACCTAAAGCATACTTTTCATGATCTACAAGCATAGAAAATTTACTACTCTCCACATAAGCAAAATTCTTCTCATGAATAGTAGTGGGAGTAAACTCAACAAAATAATTATCATGTGAGGCATAATCCAATTGAAAACTAAAATCATGATGACAAGTTTCATGGTTATCATTATTCCTAATAGCATACAAGTCATCACAATAATCATCATAGATAGCAACTTTGTTCTCATAATCAATTGGAACCTCTTCCGAAATAGTGGAATCATCACTAAATAAAGTTGACACTCTTCCAAATCCACTTTCATGTTCATCACAATAAGATTCAACATCCTCCAAAATAGTGGGATCACTACTTCCTAAAGTTGACACTCTTCCAAACCCACTTTCATCAATATAATCATCATAAATAGGAGGCATGCTTTCATCATAATAAATATGCTCATCAAAACTTGGGGGACAAAAAATATCATATTCATCAAACATAGCTTCCCCAAGCTTGTGGCTTTGCATATCATTAGCATCATGGATATTCAAGGAATTCATACTAACAACATTGCAATCATGCTCATCATACAAAGATTTAGTACCAAGCATTTTAATGCATTCTTATTCTAGCACTTGAGCACAAGTTTCCTTTCCATCATTCTCACGAAAGATATTAAAAAGATAAAACATATGAGACTAACTTAACTCCATTTTTTTGTAATTTTCTTTTATAAACTAAACTAGTGATAAAACAAGAAACAAAAAGATTCGATTGCAAGATCTAAAGATATACCTTCAAGCACTCACCTCCCCGGCAACAGCGCCAGAAAAGAGCTTAGTTGACGGGGTGTGAGTGAGTGCCCTTTACCTAGCCTCCCCGGCAACGGCGCCAGAAAAGAGCTTGATGTCTACTACACACCTTCTTCTTGTAGACGTTGTTGGGCCTGCAAGTGCACAGGTTTGTAGGACAGTAGCAAATTTCCCTCAAGTGGATGACCTAAGGTTTATCAATCCGTGGGAGGCGTAGGATGAAGATGGTCTCTCTCAAGCAACCCTGCAACCAAATAACAAAGAATCTCTTGTGTCCCCAACACACCCAATACAATGGTAAATTGTATAGGTGCACTAGTTCGGCGAAGAGATGGTGATACAAGTGCAAAATAGATAGTAGATATGGGTATTTGTAATCTGAAATAATAAAAACAGCAAGGTAACTAATGATAAAAGTGAGCGTAAACGGTATTGCAATGATAGGAAACAAGGCCTTTGGTTCATATTTTCACTAGTGCAAGTTCTCTCAACAATAATAACATAGATAGATCATATAACAAGCCCTCAACATGCAACAAAGAGTCACTCCAAAGCCACTAATAACGGAGAACAAACGTAGAGATTATGGTAGGGTACGAAACCACCTCAAATTTATACTCTCGGATCGATCTATTTAAAGAGTTCGTACTAGAATAACACCTTAAGACACAAATCAACCAAAACCCTAATGTCACCTAGATACTCCATTGTCACCTCAAGTATCTGTGGGCATGATTATACGATATGCATCACACAATCTCAAATTGATCCAACCAACACAAAGTACTTCAAAGAGTGCCCCAAAGTTTCTACCGGAGAGTCAAGAAAACGTGTGCCAACCCCTATGCATAGGTTCATGGGCGGAACCCGCAAGTTGGTCACCAAAACATACATCAAGTGGCACGTGATATCCCATTGTCACCACAGATAAACACGGCAAGACATACATCAAGTGTTCTCAAATAAAGACTCAATCCAATAAGATAACTTCAAGAGGGAAACTCAATTCATCACAAGAGAGTAGAGGGGGAGAAACATCATAAGATCCAACTATAATAGCAAAGCTCACGATACATCAAGATCGTGCCATAGGGAGAACACGAGAGAGAGATCAAACACATAGCTACTGGTACATACCCTCAAGCCCGAGGGTGAACTACTCCCTCCTTGTCATGGAGAGCGCCGGGATGATGAAGATGGCCACCGATGATGGATTCCCCCTCCAGCAGGGTGCCGGAACAGGCTCCCGAGAGGTTTTTGGTGGCTATAGAGGCTTGCGGTGGCGGAACTCCAGATCTATCTTGATATTCGATGTTTTTACGGTACGTAGGCTTATATAGGCGAAAGAAGTCGGTCGGGAGGTGCTCGAGGGGCCCACGAGATAGGGGGCGCGCCCTACAGGGGGGAGCCCTCCTATCTTGTGGCTGCCTCGAGGATCTTCTGACGTGAACTCCAAGTCTCCAGGATCATATTCTTCCACAAAATCACGCTACCGAAGGTTTCATTCCGTTTGGACTATGTTTGATATTCCTTTTCTTCAAAATACTGAAACAGGCAATAAAACAGCAATATGGGCTGGGCCTCCGGTTAATAGGTTAGTCCCAAAAATGATATAAATGTGTAAAATAAAGCACATAAACATCCAAAAGGGGTAATATAATAGCATGGAACAATCAAAAATTATAGATACGTTAGAGACGTATCAATGGCCAGGGGCGTAGTTGTCGATCTGCTCCAGATGGCCAAGCGAATTGGCCCGCAGTGCGAAGCCGCCGAACACAAAGATCTGTCCGGGGAGAAAAGTCTCACCCTGGATCGCGTTGTTGTTGATGTTTAAAGGAGCCATCGAGCCTTGCTACGACGACACAGAGGAACTCTCAATGAAAGCACCAATGTCGGTGTTAAAACCGGCGGATCTCGGTTAGGGAGTCCCGAACTGTGCGTCTAAGGCTAATGGTAACAGGAGGCAGGGGACACGATGTTTTACCCAGGTTCGGGCCCTCTCGATGGAGGTAATACCCTACTTCCTGCTTGATTGATCTTGATGATATGAGTATTACAAGAGTTGATCTACCACGAGATGATAGAGGCTAAACCCTAGAAGCTAGCCTATGATTATGATTGTTCTTGTCCTATGGACTAAACCCTCCGGTTTATATAGACACCGGAGGAGGCTAGGGTTACACAGAGTCGATTACAAAGAAGGAGATCTAACATCCGAATCGCCAAGCTTGTCTTCCACGCAAAGGAGAGTCCCATCCGGACACGGGACGAAGTCTTGAGTCTTGTATCTTCACGGTCCAACAGTCCAGACAAACTATATAGTCCGGCTGTCCGGATACCCCCTTACCCAGGACTCCCTCACATGGGAATTACTGTCAAGCTAGTTTTCATGATGCTCATATGATTTGCGTTTGTTACTTTATTAATTTGATATGTAGGTGGACCGGTGCTTGGGTACTGCCCTTCCTTGAACAAGCATCCCACTTATGATTAACCCCTCTCGCAAGCATCCGCAACTACGAAAGAAGAATTAAGGTAAACCTAACCATAGCATGAAACATATGGACCCAAATCAGCCCCTTATAAAGCAACACATAAGGGTTTAAGCTTCTGTCACTCTAGCAACCCATCGTCTACTTATTACTTCCCAATGCCTTCCCCTAGGCCCAAATCATAGTGAAGTGTCATGTAGTCGATGTTCACATAACACCACTAGAGGAGAGATAACATACATCTCGTCCAAATATAGAACGAATACCAAATTCACATGACTACTTATAACAAGACTTCTCCCATGTCCTCGGGAACAAACGTAACTACTAACAAGTAATATTCATGTTCATAATTAGAGGGGTATTAATATGCATTAAGGATCTGAACATTTGATCTTCCATCGAATAAACCAACTAGCATCAACTACAAGGAGTAACCAACACTACTAGCAACTCATAGGTACCAATCTGAGGTTTTGAGACAAAGATCGGATAGAAGAGATGAACTAGGGTTTGAGAGGAGATGGTGCTGGTGAAGATGTTGATGGAGATTGACCCCTTCTTGATGAGAGGATCGATGGTGATGACGATGGCAATGATTTCCCCCTCTGGAGGGATGTTTCCCTGGCAGAAAAGCTCTGCCGGAGCCCTAGATTGGTTTCGCCTAGGTTCCGCCCCAAGACGGTGGCGCTTCATCCCGAAAGCTTCCTTATGATTTTTTTTTCCAGGGAAAAAGACACCATATAGCAGAAGATGGGCGTCGGGGGCCTGCCAGGCGCCCTCCACCCTCGTGGCTACTGGGTGGCCCCCTCTGGTGCTTTCTTCGCCCAATATTTTTAATATGTTCCCAAACTGACTTTCGTGGAGTTTCAAGACTTTTGGAGTTGTGCAGAATAGGTCTCAAATATTTGCTCCTTTTCCAGACCAAAATTCCAGCTACCGGCATTCTCCCTCTTCGTGTAAACCTTATAAAATAAGAGAGAAAAGGCATAAATATTGTGACATAATGTGTAGTAGCAGCCCATAATGCAATGAATATCGATATAAAAGCATGATGCAAAATGGATGTATCAACTCCCCCAAGCTTAGACCTCGTTTGTCCTCAAGCGAAAGCCGATATCGAAAAATATGTCCACATGTTTAGAGATAGAGGTGTCGATAAAATAAAATACGGACATGAGGGCATCATGATCATCCTTAGAACAACAACATATATATTGTTATATGATTTCTTATGCTAAAGTAACAATCTATTCACAATGTAAAGTATGAACCAGAAACTTTGTTGAAAACTAGCAAACTATAATCTCAGTCATTGAAGCAATTGCAATTTATCATAACATCGGAAAGAGTCAAGATAAGAGCTTTTCAGCAAGTCCACATACTCAACTATCATTTAGTCTTTCACAATTGTTAACACTCATGCAATACTTATGGGTATGAAGTTTCAGTCAGACACAGAGAAAGATAGGGTCTTATAGTTTCGCCTCAAGGGTAATGTCAACAATAATAGTTTATGAAAACCTACATCCAAGTGGATATATATATCAGGATCTTTCCAACACATAGTGCATGTCAAAGGATAAAGTGTAAAAATGACAGGTGAAGATCACCATGACTCTTGTATAAGGGTATAAGGTAAAATAAAAGATAGGCCCTTCGCAGAGGGAAGCAGAGGTTGTCATGCGCTTTTATGGTTGGGTGCACAAAATCTTAATGCAAAACAACGTCACTTTATATTGCCACTTGAGATAAGGACCTTTATTATGCAGTCCGTTGCTTTTATTTCTTCCATATCACAAGCTCGCATAAAGCTTATTTTCTGCACACTAATAGATCATACATATTTAAAGAGCAATTTTTATTGCTTGCACCGATGACAACTTACTTGAAGGATCTTACTCAATCCATAGGTAGATATGGTGGACTCTCATGGCAAAACTGAGTTTAGGGATGTTTGGAAGCACAAGTAGTATCTCTACTTCGTGCAAAGAATTTGGCTAGCATGAGGGGGAAAGGCAAGCTCAACATGTTGGATGATCCATGACAATATAAATTTATTCGGATATAAGAAAACATAACCCATTGTGTTGTCTTCCTTGTCCAACATCAACCTTTTAGCCTGTCATATTTTAATGAGTGCTCACAATCATAAAAGATGTCCAAGCTAGTGTATACATATGTGAAAACCTCTCTTTCTTTATTACTTCCTATTAATTGCAACGATGACCAAAACTATGTTTGTCCACTCTCAACAACTTTTATTCATCATACTCTTTATGTGTGAAGTCATTACTCTCCATAAGATCAATATGATCTTTTGATTTTCTGTTTATTCTTTCTCTTATTCCCTCAAGATCATAGCAAGATAGCAAAAGCCCTCTGTCGGTGTCAAAACCGGCGGATCTTGGGTAGGGGGTCCTGAACTGTGCGTCTAAGGCTAATGGTAACAGGAGGCGGGGGACACGATGTTTTACCCAGGTTCGGGCCCTCTCGATGGAGGTAATACCCTACTTCCTGCTTGATCGATCTTGATGATATGAGTATTACAAGAGTTGATCTACCACGAGATCGTAGAGGCTAAACCCTAAAAGCTAGCCTATGATTATGATTATTGTTGTCCTACGGACTAAACCCTCCGGTTTATATTGACGTCGGAGGGGGCTAGGGTTACACAGAGTCGGTTACAGAGAAGGAAATTTACACATCTGAAAATCCAAGCTTGCCTTCCACGCAAAGGAGAGTCCCATCTGGACACGGGATGAAGTCTTCAATGTTGTATCTTCATAGTCCAACAGTCCGGACAAAGTATATAGTCCGGCTGTCTGAGGACCCCTTAATCCAGGGAGAGAATTCCCTATTTGACACTACTTCAAAATATGTTTCCTTGTTTGACACTAGAATTTTCTTTCTTCCCTATTTGACACTTGGTCTAACTTTTTTTGCCCAATATGACATCGCCGTCAATTCCGTTAGCCTCTTCCATCAACTAGGACCGTAGTACCATTCCATGAATCGTTGTGCAACGCTGGGAAAAAAGATGACCCAATCCTTGCGTCCATGTCTAGAGAGACCACATCATTTGTTTCCCATCCCAATACAGAGCTACAGCGGCGGCGTGGCATGCTCAAAATTGGGTGTCGTTTATTTGGAATTGGCCACGGCCCCTCCTTCCGGCAAGACGCGCGTACAACCAGGATTTTTTTTTGATGAAACAAGCACGTACAACTAGCAAAGCTCCGGTGATACGTTCTCGCGAGACGGATAAGCACACACATGTATTATTGATTGTTCAATGTTTTTGATTTTTTTAGGCAACCAATGTTTTTGATATAGCTTAGAGCATCTCTAGCAGACCCCGTATATCGTTGACCCGCAAAACTTATTTAAAGTTTGCGGAAAAATGACTTTGCGGGCCGGCGGCGTGATTCCGTCCGCAAATATGGCCGGATTCGCCGGCGGCGGACGGGCGGAACCGATGGCAAGCGGCTGCGGAAGGGTGTGGGAACACGCTAAAACTAAAATGTCCCTCCCGTCAACCACTCTTCTGAGATGCATGGCACCGTCGGGTCGAGGGGGGAACCTGTGTTTTCATGGGTTTGAGGTGGGATTTTACCACGCCCCTCAAATTTTTTTTACGGGTCCGACGCATTTATAGTGTCTGATCGGACGGTTTTTTTCATGCGAACCCGTATTTTGACGGTTATTTTACGGGTCTGGTGGCGGTGCATCGCGGTAGAGTGCGCAAGCCGATGGCGGCTGGGTGCTCCTCGCTGCGAGGGAGTTTGTGCCTGGCCAGATCCAAGCGGGCCGGAGGTGAGGATGGATGGTCGGCGCTCGGCGGGCAGGCTGGTGACGGCGCTTCGATGGCTCGGCCAAGATGGAGTCTTAGCAAGCAGCGAGCGAGCCTGATCAATCATGCGCGGTGTGGCGAGCGGCGTTGCTCTTTTGCTAGTGTGGCCTGGGTTCTTCCGTGGAGAGGCACTGGTCAAACACAAGGTTCTCCCTTGGTGAGTGACAATCATCATGGGCGTCCCGGACCTGGCCGGAGGTGCTGGTTGGCTATGGTACGCCTAGACGTACTTAAAAAAAACTATGTAACCAAAGCAGGCAGCTTGATCATTGATGGATTATAGGTAACACACAACACACGTACGCGGAATCGCAAGTTACTAGAGGCGCGATACAGTTTCAATAGTTCCGTGACTCAAGTCATTTCTCTCCCCGCGTGTGTTGCTGCCTAGTCCGTGGCTCAACTCGTTGCATGTAAGATGATCTTGATATAGCATTTATGTAACATGATTTATTTAGCTGTGTAGAAAATCCGGTCACCAAATACATGGATCTCAGATGGCCATTTAACCTTGACCACATATCTCATATACTTCTTTGTCTTTAATAGTAAGAAATTGGGTCGCAGAATGCATCAAGGGTAATAACGTCCTTTTACGTCTATACTTAATACCGTTAGAGTTAAAAATGAACTAGAGTGTCATGTAGGGAATAAAATTTATGCCTCGTGTCAAATAGGGAAGAAAAACTTTTTCAGTGTCAAATAAGGAATCAGATTTTAAGATAGTGTCAAATAAGGAATTTTCTCTAATCCAGGACTCCCTCTGTAGCACCTGAACCAGGCTTCAATGAAGATGAGTCCGGCGCGCATATTGTCTTCGGCATTGCAAGGCGGGTTCCTTCTCCAAATACTCCATAGAATATTTAGAACACAAGGATCGTGTCCGGCTCTGCAAAACAAATTTCACATTCCACCGTAGAGAGTATAATATTCCACAAATCTAATCTACTGACAGCTTTTTATAGCATGACATCACGCCACGGTTCGGTCATTATTCGAACCGTTTTTCACAATCGGCCATCGCTCATATCGCGAAGCGGTTTTTAGCGGCACGTCTTGTCGAAGCAGAGATCGTGTCCCCTTATCACTGGATCCCCATCAATACGGGTATGGGTAACCCAACCGCGCCATCAATCGTGGCGCTTGGAAAATAAGCGATTTTAGCGGGCAAGTGGGGAGGCACAGGATATTTGCTACCTTTATAAAGGGATGAGAGTCTTCCCTTTCACCCACGCCCCTCCCTGTTCATTCATTCCTTTCCGCCCGAGCCCTAGTGCCCAGGCGTTTCTCTTCTTCGCCCAAAAAGGCTTCTCGAAGATGTCCGGATATGGAGCAGGAGGCAAATGGATGGCCTCTACCGTCTGGGAGAAGGACATCAAAAAGCTTCGGGGGGGCGGGTATCTGGCCAAGAGAATTGGCCACCGTCTTCCGACGGCGGGACAGATAGTCCCCACCCCGGAACCCCATGAGAGGGTGGTATTTCTCCCTCATTTTGTCTGCGGGCTCGGGTTTCCCCTCCACCCATTTTTTCGCGGCGTCATGTACTATTACGGGATTGATTTCCATGATCTATCCCCAAATTCCTTTCTCAACATCTCGACATTCATAGTCGCGTGCGAGGCCTTTCTCCGCGTTCCGCCGCACTTCGGCTTATGGCTGAAGGTTTTTAATGTAAAGCCCAAGGTAGTGAGCGGCGAGCATGCCGAATGCGGAGGAGTCATGGTGAGCAAGATGCCCAATGTCACATGGCCGACAGGGACTTTCAATGATTCCGTCAAGGAGTGGAAGCAGCAGTGGTTCTACATCACCGAGCCGCGTGGCAAGGAGTGGACCGCCATTCCGGAGTTTCGATCCGGTGCCCCCCTGCGACTTACATCATGGCACGAGAAGGGCCTGAGTTGGGCTTCGTCTGACGAGCTATCAGAGCTCTAGACTCTTGTCCAAGACATGGAAGACAAGAGCGTCAAGCTCGTTAATGTAGTCCAGGTGATGTTGGTTCACCGGATTCTGCCATGTCAACATCGCGCTTGCAATCTATGGGAGTTAGATCCGGCCAAGCACCAGACCCTGTCAGAGCTCTTTGGCTCTACACACAAGGACATCTGGAAGGTGCTTTTCAAGTCCGGCAAACCGTGGCCGGACTCCGCCAAGGATCGCGGATACCAGCTGTCCCGCCCCGCAAGTTCGGTAAGCAACTGAATGTTTGATAATTCATGCATTCTGTCCATACATCCTTGGGGAGACACTTAACGTATTTCCCATCATTTTTCCTAGGGCTGGGCAAAGAAGGCGGGGCAGATCTACTGTCCTGCCCCTCTGCCAGAAGAACCGGCCGGTCCACTCTTGACGAAGATGCTGGTCCCGGCGCCATATAAAGCACCGAAGGAAAAGACCAAGAAAGAGGCCAAGAAGACCAGGGGCGGCCTTCGTCACCGTGGTACCACGGACACAAAATCCGAAGACTCTAATGCCCATTCTTCCTCCGAAGAGGACGGGGAGGAGGAGGACGAATCCCCCGCAGGGGGAAAGAAGAAAAGAACGGCCTCCAGCTCCTTGGAGGCCGATTTGCCTAAGAGGGGAAAAACACTTCTTCAAGAGGAGTCGACCAGCACCACCGATAGCAGCCCAGAGTGGGATCCCAGGGCCGAGCCTCTGGTGAACTCGTAAGCATAAAATCCGAACACACACATGCGTCTGGACTTGTCATGGCATCACATTCTAATCTGAGCCGCGCTTTTCTTTTTCAGTCCGGCGAAGCCCCGCGCCGAGCAATCCTCGTCAGAGGATCTGATGGGTTCGAATGCTATGGGGAGCGGGATACCCCTGAAGGCCTCTTCTTCCAAACGCAGGAACGAAACCGAGGTTTCATCCCAGAAGGACCCAGGCCACAGAGGGGGGGGAGGTCGCGAAAGCGGCGCCAGGAGGCCATACTTCTGGGGCCGGTTACACGGGAGAGAAAAATCCCGTGGGTGTCGACGGCGGAGGTCATCTTGAATCCGGACCCAAGCCGGACACGACTCTAGAGACCCATAAGGTCCCCGAGTCCCATCCACCGGCTGCCTCTGTTCAACCAGGGGCACCGGGTACTTTATTGGCGGCGCTGAAGGGTGCCTCCATCATTGATGAACACCGTGCCCTCATGGGTGCAGTGAGTGAGAAGATTCGGTCCGCTAAGAGTGAACTGAACGAATCCTGTGTCAGCCTCATAAGAGGCTTTGAGGTATGTTTTATGAGTTCTTGGGAGAATGTCATGGTATAGATAGTAGCCCCTGATACACTGTTCGGTGAAGGAGAGAATCGGACAGGGGATCAAATTCATGTTCGCAGGAGACTCACTTGATGATATTTATCACTCTTTTTAATCAGCAGGTATCCGTAGCGATTGTGGCCTCTCAAGCTGAGGAAGTATCCGGCCTGAGGCATAGTCTGAAGTAGGCCGAAGGAGAACTTGGCCAAGTGAAGAGACAGCTGGAGGATAATCAAGGTATGTAGAAACCTTGTTTATGTAGCACGAAAGGATGAGTGTGCATAATAACAATCTTTTGATAATGTGCTCTAGGGGCGTCGGCCGAAATTGAGACCTTGAAGAAGGCTTTGGCCGAAGCCGAGAGGAAAGCAGCCGCAGAGCAGGTGCTCCGTGAGAAGCACGAGGCCAGAGTTATTGAGGCTGAGCGAGAGCTTCAAGAGGCCATGCAGAAATGCGAGACCCTGGAGCAGAGTTTAGCAGGGAAAGAATCCGAACTCTCCCAGGCTCGCCAAGCCGCAAGTGATGCCCGGGGCGAAGCCCAAGGTGCCCTGAAGGAAATCCAGGAGGCGAGGAAGATTGCGGCTGGTAAGGCTTTTTCTGTAAAAAGCAAGTATAGGAAATGAGAAAGTTAAATTTCACAATCTTGAGTTTGGATGTATATATGGGTATTTGCGGAGCTACCGCGCAACATATCTGATGCCGCCCAATTCTACCAAGTCGAAGGGGGGAATACTGCGGATAAGATCTTCTGGATGTAGTATCTGGCGCCGGATTATCCGGTTCCCTTCTCGAATCAGCTGAAGCAGCTGGTCGAGCTGCACAAGGCGGCCGAATTAGCCATGAATGATTTAATTATCCGGCTGTGGCCTGCTGAGCTGATTCCAAGCAGGTTCTTCGGGCTCGTGAAGCGGCTTGTAGGTGCCTGCCCTCGACTCGAAGTCATCAAGCGGTCGGTCTGTATAGAGGGTGCGCGAATGGCCTTCGCCCGTGCCAAGGTGCATTGGGGGAAGATGGATGTGCAGAAGCTGATGACCGAGGGACCGCCGGAGGGGAAGGAGCACCGCAAGCCCGAACTGTATTATGAAGGTGTCTTGAAAGGAGCTCGCCTTGCGGCGGAGCAATGCACCAAGGACATTATATTTCCATGAATACGGTCGAGTTCGTCCGTTGTAATATTTGAACAAGAGCATTCTTATCATCTATTGCTTTGTTGTATGAATGTTTTTCATCCTGTGCGGCCGTTGTATATAATAATTCTTAGAGTCGGCCAGTCGTCGGCTTCCGCCCCCACGTAGTGAGTACGGGGGTGTTCGGGATAAACCTGAGCACTCTTTATCCCAGTTTTGGGTCCCTGAAGGAGGTGTTCAGCACAGCGAACCAGGCAATCTGACTATAGAGCTTTATCGCTCTCACTTAGCCATAGGAGTTGTTTCGAGGATGGTAGGCGCAGCCCCTAGTGTTCGGAGGTCCGCACGAGGGGCTCTATAATTGCCTGAATGGAGAAGGCCGATCCATCGCACGCTGCATTGGTTATAGCATTATGCGGAAGAAATCCTTAAAGATTTTAGAACCTCTCGAATAGCTGACCAGCTCTCGCTACATCATGACAGTCAGTTTTCGGCTTTCTCTACTGAGGTGCTCGTCCGGAAGAATCGGGACACAATCGCAGTATTCTCCCAGTGCTATCTTAGCCAATATAGTGGAACGTAAGGTACCAAAACATAGGAGCCGGGCAAACCCAACTATTGACCCAAGACATGATTTGGAGTTGATGCATATAATGCTATAAGTTCGGGGTGTCGAACTACCGTGAAGGTGTTCGGACTTTTTTACCGTAATATGGGCATGATGAAGCCCCTGGCATATTGAGGCATATCGCGATAAGCAGCCACTTTTAACAAAGGAATTTTAAATAAGAAATAGGAACATGTGAGCATCATATAAATCCATGTGTTGTATTTGAGTAATACGTCAATTCGTATGAGTACAGGTGATGTGATAAAAAGGAATATGATTGCGGAACCTGCTGATACCAGGGGTGCGGGAGTTGTTTTTGGATCCGGGGTGTAGTCGGATTATTACAGGGGAATATCTAGAGATTCCTGACATGCTCGAGCTGTTACCACGCCTTCCATCATAACCTACGTAGAGGTGAACCTGTAAAGAAAACGTAAGAAATGGTTTTGCGCCACCTGGCGGTTGAGCCGCAGCATGTGGCTTGTTCTATCCTTGTCCGGAGTGTTTTTAATTTATCTCCGGGCGGGCCGGGCTATCTTGCCGCGCAGTAGTTTGGATTCCTTTGGTGGTGTCCGGGAGCTTTGCCTTCGACTCGAGGTTCGACTGTAAGGTGACATTCCTTGTTCTTGCTATTAAAGTGGTGGTAGACTCTTCGGCTGGGAGGGGGAATTTATTTCTGCCATTAACCGTGATGACGCCGTATGGACCGAGCATCTTTAGTTTACGGTAGGCATAATGTGGCACCGCGTTGAACCGAGCGAATGCGGTTCGTCCGAGCAGTGCCTGATGGTCGCTGCGAAAGGGGACGATGTCGACGACTAAGTCTTCGGTACGGTGATTGTCCGGAGATCCAAAGACCACTTCCAGTGTGATTGAGCCCATGCAACAGGCCTCTGCACCTGGTATGATACCTTTAAAGCTGGTTTTTGTGGGCTTGATCCTTGAAGGGTCGATGCCCATTTTGTGCACTATATCCTGGTAAAGCAGGTTCAAGCTGCTGCCTCCGTCCATAAGGACTTGTGTGAGGTGGAATCCGTCAATGATGGGGTGAAGGACCAATGCGGGCCGAACCGCCATGACGGATACTGGTAGGATGGTCCCTGCGATAGAAAATGATCGGACAAGAGGACCACGGGTTGAAGTTTGGGGCGACTGGCTCCATCGCGTAGACGTCCCTTAGTGCATGTTTCCTTTCCCACTTGGGGATATGGGTTGCGTATATCACATTCAATGTTTTCACCTAGGAAGGGAATAACATCTTTCCTCCTATATTCGGTGATCGGGGCCCTTCGTTGTCGTTGTTGCTTTGAGACCCCTTCCCCTTGTTTTCAGCGTCTGACCTGCCGGCTTGTCTGAAGACCCAGCATTCCCTATTGGTGTGGTTGGCTGGTTTTCGAGGGTGCCATGAATTTGGCATGGACGGTCGAGTATGCGGTCAAGACTGGACGGGCCTGAATTGTTTTTGTTGAATGGTTTCTTCCGCTGACCGGCCTTGGAGCCGCTGAATCCGACATTGACTGTCGTGTCTTTGGCATTATCGTCATTTTTGTGGCGCTTGTGTTTGTTGCACCGTGATTTATCGTTGTTATCTTTAGCTTTCGATGTGCCTAGATTGCTTGTAGTATTGTTGCTACGGGCCAACCAGCTATCCTCACCCGCGCAAAAGCGAGTCATGAGTGTTGAGAGTGCTGCCATGGACTTTGGCTTTTCCTGACTGAGATGTCGGGCAAGACATTCGTCACGGATGTTATGGTTAAAGGCCGCAAGGGCTTCGGCATCCAGACAGTCAACAATTTGGTTCTTTTTTGTTAGGAACCGGGTCCAAAATTTCCTGGCCGACTCTCCGGGCTGCTGGGTTATGTGACTTAGATCATCGGCATCCGGTGGGGCGCACGTAAGTGCCCTGGAAGTTATCAAGGAATGCATCTGCCAGGTTCTCCCAATTCCTGATGGAGTTTGCCGGCAAGCTATCCAGCCAATGCCGAGCCGGTCCCTTTAGTTTTAGTGGGAGGTACTTGATGGCGTGTAGATCATCTCCGCGGGCCATGTGAATGTGAAGAAAAAAATCTTCTATCCATACCGCGGGGTCTGTGGTGCCATCGTATGATTCAATGTTCACGGGTTTAAATCCTTCCGGGAATTCATGATCCATTACTTCATCAGTGAAGCATAGGGGATGTGCGGCGCCCTTGTGTCGGGCTTCATTGTGTTCGGCCCGGCCGGATATGTTAGTGTATCCGGCGTGACGAATCTTGTCACGCGTTGGGGCGCGTCCTCGTGATCCGTAGATCGATCTTGACTGTCCTGCTTTGTTTTCTAATACATCTCGCAGGTCCTTCGTATAGCCCCGGGCTTTAGTGTTATTGTTTGATTGGCCACGGGGTGCGGTCTGGACTTTGGGCTGGTATGCCGTTTTGTCGCGGCCATGGGGTGGCCGGTCAGCCGCATCATGCGCTGGTAGTGTGGGCTTTAAAGCCTCCTCCTTAAGTTGAGGAAGCAGCCTGTGCTTTGGGTAGCTTTCGCTAGGGCACTCGAGTCCGTATTCCTCGGCGGCTAGGACATCAGTCCATCTGTCAGTTAGCAGATCTTGATCAGCTTGAAGCTGTTGCTGCTTTTTATTCAGGCTTTTTGCAGTAGCTATAAGCCGGCGTTTGAAGCGCTCCTGCTCGACGGGATCCTCCGGCACGATGACTTCTTCGTCGCCAAGGCTCACTTCGTCTTTGGAGAGAGGCATGTAATTATCATCCTCTGATTCTCCATCAGTTGCCTGTTCTTTAGGGCTAGCTTGCCCATCCTCTTGCTCGGCCATCTCAAGGCCTGGCTGGGCAGGATTGTCTTAATCTTCGGCACCATCCGGATTATTATCTCTTGTGCCGGTATCACTATTTTTGTTGTGGCGGGGCTTGGAGCGGCGCCAATGACGCCGGTGTCTAGATTGCTTCCCCAAGGGGTTATATTCCGTTGCCTCATCACCATTATTTTCTTTAGGGATGTCCACCATATAAATATCATATCATGAGGTGGCGGTCCAGCACCCTGTAGGCGGTGGTTCCCGTTCTTCTCCTTCATCGTCGTCCATGCCGTCGATGTCTTCGGAGTCGAAGTCAAGCACGTCGGTTAAATCATCGACAGTGGCTATAAAGTGGGTGGTGGACGAATTTCTTCGTTGTTCGCTCCCCACTCGAGCCGGACATAGTTCGGCCAAGAGTCTCCTGACAATGACAGAGACCTTAATGAGTTCAGCACATCCTCCAAGGGTGAGTGGTGAAAAATATCCGCGGCGGTGAACTCCTTGACCGGTGCCCAATCTGATTCGATAGGCACGGACGCACGCGGTTCGGATCCTGTAGCCGGAGACGAGTCCGGGGGTCCGATAACGCCACTCTCACAGGAGGTGGGATCAGTGTTCAGCTCCGATGCCAGTGAGTGTGCGGCCTCCGTGGCGGGGGTCCATCCACCCGTCCTCGGAAGGCACGATCTGCTCCGGATTGATTCCCAGCAGCAACGCGGGTGCGATCTCCTGAATATTGTCCGACGGCAGATCAAAGTCATGTCTGTCATGACTGTTTGGCGCACCTGTCATGGGCTCAAATCCGTCGAAGATCAAGTCTCTATGAATGTCGGCAGTATAGTTTAAGCTTCCAAACCTAACTTGATGGCCAGGGGCGTAGCTGTCGATATGCATCATATGGCCAAGCGAGTTGGCCCGCAGTACGAAGCTGCCGAATACGAAGATCTGTTCGGGAAGGAAAACCCCCTTGGACCGCATCGTTCAATATGATCGAGGGAGCCATCAAGCCTTATCGCGACGGCACAGTGGAACTCTCAATGAAAGCACCAATGTCGGTGTCAAAACCGGCGGATCTCGGGTAGGGGGTCCCGAACTGTGTGTCTAGGGCTAATGGTAACAGGAGGCAGGGGACACGATGTTTTACCCAAGTTTGGGCCCTCTCTATGGAGGTAATACCCTTCTTCCTGCTTGATTGATCTTGATGATATGAGTATTACAAGAGTTGATCTACCACGAGATCGTAGAGGCTAAACCCTAAAAGCTAGCCTATGATTATGATTGTTGTTGTCCTACGGACTAAACCCTCCGGTTTATATAGACACCGGAGGGGGCTAGGGTTACACAGAGTCGGTTACAGAGAAGGAAATCTACACATCCGAATATCCAAGCTTGCCTTCCACGCAAAGGAGAGTTCCATCCGGACACGGGACGAAGTCTTCAATCTTGTATCTTCATAGTCCAACAGTCCGGCCAAAGTATATAGTCCGGCTGTCCGAGGACCCCTTAATCCAGGACTCCCTCACCCTCAACTCAGAACTAATCTTTATTATATATAAATCACGGACTCGATTACATAGATAGGGATCAACACAAAACTCAAAGCTAGATCATTCTAAAAGTTTATTCTACTAGATCAAGATATAACCAAAAGGATCGAACTAAGAAAAACGGTAAAGATAGAAGTGTGATGATAATACGATACCGGGGCACCTCCCCCAAGCTTGGCAGTTGCCAAGAGGAGTGCCCATACCCATGTATTTATGTCTCTTTCTTCGGAGGTGGTGATGATGGAGTTGTTGATGATGTAGGCTTGTCATCCATCTTCCAAGGCATAGGCTCACCATCATAGAAGGATGATCGAGTCTTCGGGATCCTCAAATCTGCAGCCAAACTCATCCTCTTGAATCTATATTCATACTCACGGTTTTGGTTTCGCAGGTCATAGATTTGGGCTTGGAGGTGCTCGATTTTGTGTGGAGCTTGAAGATGGTCTCCCCAATGTTCTTGGCATGCAGCTTGTGGTTGTTGGTGAACTCCGCAATAGTCATGTGCTTGGCATTGAGTCCGTGTTCCACCATCCCTTGACACTTGAAAACTTGTTGCTCCATTGCTTCGAGTCTTGTCTCCATGCCTCCGGTCCTCCTTCGTCCCTCAACATCGCGGATGTGTAGCACGCCCTCACGCATCTCAATGGTTGGAGGGTGTTGCAGCACCTCCACGAGGTAGGGGTTGATGACCTTCTCGAAAAACTTGTCCTTGGGGGCGCTTGAAGACGTCATGGTGATCTAGATGTGTCAGAAAAACAGCTTGAAACAAAAGCAGAGGATTTTGTCGTGGTAGGGTGGTCAAAACCTTCGGGAGATTATATAATGAATTTTTAGCGACCAAAAGAAGTATCATGCAAGAAAACAGAGTCCAGAGGGCACACGAAGTGTCCATGAGGCAGGGGGCGCGCCCAGGGGGGTAGGGCGCGCCCTCCACCCTCATGGTTGCCTCGTGTATCCTTAGGACTACTTCTTATTTTCCTAATTTTTCAAATATTCCAAAACAGGGAAAAATTTCTATTTGAGCAGTTTTGGAGTCGGTTTACTTATCGAACCACATACCTACTCCTTTTTGGAGTCTGGCATGTTCTGGAAAGTGTCCCTTATGTACTCCTCCGGGGTTATGGTGTCAATAACATTGGTTTCGACATTTATGGGATTACCTGAGATATAATGTTTGATTCTTTGACCGTTAACCACCTTCGGATTTGTGCCTTCGGCGTTGTTGATTTTTATGGCACCGGAACAATAGAACTCCTCGATAATGTAAGGATCATCCCATTTAGAGAGAAGTTTTCCTGCAAAAAATCTTAAACGAGAGTTGTATAGCAAAACATAATCACCTACATTAAACTCACTCTTTTGTATCCCTTTGTCATGCCATCTTTTAACATTTTCTTTAAACAATTTGGCGTTCTCATAGGCCTGGGTTCTCCATTCATCAAGTGAGCTAATGTCAAATAGCCTCTTCTCACCGGCAAGTTTGAAATCATAATTGAGTTCTTTAATGGCCCAATATGCCTTATGTTCTAGTTCGAGAGGTAAGTGACATGCTTTTCTATAAACCATTTTATACGGAGACATACCCATAGGATTTTTATATGCATCATCAAGTTTCTTGGACCAATTCTTTCTAGATCTATTAACAGTCTTTTGCAAGATCAACTTAATCTCTCTATTACTCAATTCTACTTGACCAGTAGACTAAGTGTGGTATGGAGATGCAACTCTATGATTAACATCATACTTAGCAAGCATTTTACGAAAAGCACGATGAATAAAATGTGAACCACCATCAGTCATAAAATATCTAGGGACCCCAAACCTTGGAAAAATAACTTCTTTAAGCATCTTAATAGAGGTGTTATGATCAGCACTACTAGTTGGAATAGCTTCTACCCACTTAGTAACGTAATCAACACCAACTAAAATATGTGTATACCCATTAGAGGAAGGTAAAGATCCCATATAATCAAAACCCCAAACATCAAATGGTTCAATAACAAGTGAATAGTTCATAGGCATTTCTTGACGTCTACTAATATTACCAATTCTTTGACATTCATCACAAGACAAGACAAACTTACGGGCATCTTTGAAGAGAGTAGGCCAATAAAAACCGGACTGCAATACCTTATGTGCAGTTATTTCTCTAGCGTGGTGTCCTCCGTAAGCCTCGGAGTGACACTTGTGTAGGATCTGTTCATGTTCATGCTCAGGTACACAATGTCTAATAACTCCATCTACTCCTTCTTTATAAAGAAGTGGGTCATTCCAAAAGTAATGTCTTAAATCATAGAATTTTTTTTCTTTTGCTGGTATGAGAAACTAGGCGGTATAAATTTAGTAGCAATGTAATTAGCATAATCAGCATACCATGGAGCAATACGAGAAGCATTTATGACAGCTAATTGTTCATCAGGAAAGTTATCATCAATAGGTAGTGGGTCATCAAGAACATTTTCTAACCTAGACAAGTTGTCTGCAACGGGATTCTCAGCTCCCTTTCTATCAATAATATGCAAATCAAATTCTTGCAGCAAGAGAACCCATCTAATAAGTTTAGGTTTAGCATATTTCTTTTCCATAAGATATTTAATAGCAGCATGATCAGTGTGAATAGTAACTTTGGAATCAACAATATAAGTTATGAACTTATCACAAGAGAACGCAACTGCTAAAAATTCTTTTTCAGTAGTAGCATAATTTCTCTCGGCACTGTCTAGAGTTTTACTAGCATATTGGATAACATTCAATTTCTTATCAACTCTTTGTCCTAGAATATCACCTACAGCATAATCACTAGCATCACACATAATTTCAAAGGGTAAATTCCAATCAGGTGGCTAAACAATAGGTGCAGAAATCAAGGCTTTCTTAAGTATTTCAAATGCTTCTACACAATCATCATCAAAGACAAAAGGAACATCTTTTTGTAAGAGATTAGTCAGAGGCCTGGAAATTTTTGAGAAGTCTTTAATGAACCTCCTATAAAAAACGGCATGACCAAGGAAACTTCTTATACCTTTGATGTCCTTAGGACACGGCATCTTTTCAATAGCATCTACTTTAGCTTTATCAACTTCAATACCTCTTTCAGAAATTTTATGCCCCAAGACAATACCTTCATTAACCATAAAGTGGCACTTCTCCCAATTCAATACAAGATTAGTTTCTTCACATCTCTGCAAGATTCGATCAAGGTTGCTTAAGCAATCATCAAAAGAAGGTCCATAAATGGAGAAATCATCCATGAAAACCTCAACAATCTTTTCACAAAAGTCAGAGAATATAGCAGTCATACATCCTTGAAAGGTAGTAGGTGCATTATATAAACCAAAAGGCATACATCTATAAGAAAAGGTACCGAAAGGGAAAGTAAAAGTGGTCTTTTCCTGACCCTCTTTTGACACAGGTATTTGAGAGAAACCAGAATAACCATCTAGAAAGAAAAATTGTGTATGTTTGGGTAATATTTCTAGCATTTGATCAATAAAAGGTAAAGGGTAATGATCTTTTCTAGTAGCTTTATTTAATTTTCAAAAATCAATTACCATTCTATAACCTGTAACAATTCTTTGTGGATCAATTCATCCTTATCATTAGGAACAGAAGTAATACCTCCCTTCTTAGGGACACAATGGACAGGACATACCCACTGACTATCAGCAACAGGATAAATTATACCTGCCTCCATAAGCTTTAGTATTTCATTTCTTACCACTTCTTTCATCATAGGATTCAACCGCCGTTGATGATCAACAACTGGTTTAGCATCTTTCTCCAATTTTATTTTGTGCTGGCATAGAGTGGGACTAATGCACTTAAGATCGTCAAGAGTATATCCAATAGCAGCGCGGTGCTTCTTCAGAGTTTTCAATAATTTATCTTCTTCATGCTCTAAAAGGTTAGCACTAATAATAACAGGATATATCTTCTTTTCATCAAGATAAGCATATTTAAGAGTATCAGGTAATTGTTTAAGCTCAAACACGGGATCTCCCTTGGGTGGAGGAGGATCCCCTATGATTTCAATAGGCAAGTTGTGTTTCAAAATAGGTCCCTGTTTAAAGAATACTTCATCTATTTCCCTTCTTTCATTCATAAACATATCATTCTCATGATCTAGCAAATATTGTTCTAAAGGATCATTAGGAGGCACGGCAATAGAAGCAAGACCAATAATTTCATCTTTACTAGGCAATTCTTTATCATGGGGTTGTCTACAAAATTTAGAGAAATTAAAATCATGAGACATATCCCCTAACCCAACAGTAACAATATCCTTTTCGCGGTCTATCTTAGCATTAACAGTATTTAGAAGGTTCTACCAAATATAATGGGACAGAAGTCATCTTGTGAGGAACCAAGAACAAGAAAATTAGTAGGATATTTAATTTTCCCACACAATACTTCAACATCTCTAACAATCCCAATTGGTGAAATAGTATCTCTATTGGCAAGCTTAATAGTAACATCAATATCTTCTATCTCAGAAGGTGCAATATCATGCATGATTTCTTTGTATAAGGAATGAGGTATTGCACTCGCACTAGCACCCATATCACAAAGCCATGATAGCAATGATCTCCTATTTTAACAGAAATAACAGGCATGCCAACAACAGGTCTATGTTTATTTTTAGCATCGGGTCTAGCAATTCTACCAGCCTCATCACAGAAGTAAATAACATGCCCATCAATATTATAGACCAAGAGATCTTTAACCATAGCAATACTAGGTTCAAATTTAATTTGCTCACTGGGTGTAGGTGTTCTAGCATTACTCTTACGAACCACAGTTGAATCTTTAGCATGATCCTTTATTCTAATAGGGAAAGGTGTTTTTTCAATATAAGCAGTAGGAACAATAGGATCAACATTATAAGTAATAGTCTTTTCTTCAACTTTAATAGGTTCTACTACTTTCACTTCAATGGGAGGATGATATTTAAACCACTTATCCTTAGGGAGATCAACATGAGTAGCAAATGATTCACAGAAAGAAGCTACTATCTCAGAGTCAAGTCCATATTTAGTGCTAAATTCACAAAAAGCATCAGTATCCATAAAAGATTTAACACAATCAAACTTAGGTGTTATACCTAACTCCTTACCTTCGTCGAGTTCCCAATCTTCAGAGTTGCGTTTAATTCTTTCCAATAAATCCCATCTGAATTCAATAGTCTTCATCACAAAACATCTAGTACAAGAAGTATCGAGCATGAAGCGATTGTTGAGAGAAAGCCGGGCATAAAAATTTTGAATAATAATTTCTCTTGAGAGCTCATGATTGGGGCGTGAATATAACATTGAATTAAGCCTCCCCCAAGCTTGAGCGATACTTTCTCCTTTGCGAGGCCAAAAATTATACATATAATTACGATCACGATGAACTAGATGCATAGGATAAAACTCCTGATGAAATTCCAATTTCAATCGGTTGTAGTTCCATGAGCCAATATCATCATAGCCTAAACCATGTCCATGCCTTTCCCTTCAAAGAGAAAGGGAAGACCTTCTTCTTGACAACATCCTCGGGCATACCTGCAAGCTTAAACAATCCACAAACTTCATCCACATAGATTAGGTGCATATCGGAATGTAATGTTCCATCTCCTGTATAGGGATTAGCTAGCAGTTTCTCTATCATACCCAAAGGAACTTTAAAGTAAATATTTTCAGTAGGTTCAGTAGGTTGAGGAGCAACTCTTTGCTCTTCTGGTCGGGGTGAAGATACCCCGAACAAGCCCCTTAAAGGCTTATTTTCCATAGTAACAAGTGATAGTAAATTTCAGCACAATATATAAATGTTTCCTTATCAAATTACACCTACCAAAGGCACTTCACTCCCCGGCAACGGCGCCAGAAAAGAGTCTTGATGACCCACAAGTATAGGGTATCTATCGTAGTCCTTTCAATAAGTAAGAGTGTAAAACTCAATGAGGGGCAGAAGGAAATGACAAGCGGTTTTCAGTAAGGTATTCTCTGCAAGCACTGAAATTATCGGTAACAGATAGTTTTGTGATAAGGCAATTCATAACGGGTAACAAGTAACAAAAGTAAACAAGGTGCAACAAGGTGGCCCAATCCTTTTTGTAGCAAAAGACAAGCCTGGACAAACTCTTATATAAAGCAAAGCGCTCCCGAGGACACATGGGAATTACTGTCAAGCTAGTTTTCATCATGCTCATATGATTCGTGTTCGTTACTTTAATTATTTGATATGTGGGAGGACCGGTGCTTGGGTACTACCCTTCCTTGGACAAGCATCCCACTTATGATTAACCCCTCTCGCAAGCATCCGCAACTATGAAAGAAGAATTGAGGTAAACCTAACCATAGCATGAAACATATGGATCCAAATCAGCCCCTTACGAAGCAACGCATAAACTAGGGTTTAAGCTTCTGTCACTCTAGCAACCCATCGTCTACTTATTACTTCCCAATGCCTTCCCCTAGGCCCAAATCATGGTGAAGTGTCATGTAGTTGATGTTCACATAACACCACTAGAGGAGAGACAACATACATCTCGTCCAAATATAGAACGAATACCAAATTCACATGACTACTTATAACAAGACTTCTCCCATGTCCTCGGGAACAAACGTAACTACTAACAAGTAATATTCATGTTCATAATTAGAGGGGTATTAATATGCATTAAGGATCTGAACATTTGATCTTCCATCGAATAAACCAACTAGCATCAACTACAAGGAGTAACCAACACTACTAGCAACCCACAGGTACCAATCTGAGGTTTTGAGACAAAGATCGGATAGAAGAGATGAACTAGGGTTTGAGAGGAGATGGTGCTGGTGAAGATGTTGATGGAGATTGACCCCTTCTTGATGAGAGGATCGATGGTGATGACGATGGCAATGATTTCCCCCTCTGGAGGGATGTTTCCCTGGCAGAACAGCTCTGCCGGAGCCCTAGATTGGTTTCGCCCAGGTTCCGCCCCAAGCCGGTGGCGCTTCATCCCGAAAGCTTCCTTATGATTTTTTTCCAGGGAAAAAGACACCATATAGCAGAAGATGGGCATCGGGGGCCTGCCATGTGGCCCACGAGGAAGGGGGCGCACCCAGGGGGTAGGGCGCGCCCTCCACCCTTGTGGCTGCTGGGTGGCCCCCCTATAGTGCTTTCTTTGCCCAATATTTTTAATATATTCCTAAGCTGACTTTCGTGGAGTTTCAGGACTTTTGGATTTGTGCAGAATAGGTCTCTAATATTTGCTCCTTTTCTAGCCCAGAATTCCAGCTGCCGGCATTCTCCCTCTTCATGTAAACCTTATGAAATAAGAGAGAAAATGCATAAGTATTGTGACATAATGTGTAGTAACAGCCCATAATGCAATAAATATCGATATAAAAGCATGATGCAAAATGGACGTATCACCTAGCACACCCACGACATAATATTAGCCGTGTGCGGCGCCCCCCTCCACCGTTTACACTCCCGGTCATATTTTCATAGTGCTTAGGCGAAGCCCTGCGAGGACCACTTAACCATCAGCGTCACCACGCCATCGTGCTGATGGAACTCGTCTAGTACATCGACGACTTGCTAGATCAAGAAGGCGAGGGACGTCACCGAGCTCAACGTGTGCAGAACTCGGAGGTGTCGTACGTTCGGCACTCAATTGGTGGATCGCGAAGAAATTTCGACTACATCAACCGTGTTGTGAAACGCTTCTGCTTACGGTCTACGAGGGTACGTAGACACCCCCCCCCCCCGTTGCTATG
>NC_041391.1:484807054-484829507 GCF_002162155.2 Triticum dicoccoides
ATGCATCTCCTAGATAGATCTTGCCTGAGCGTAGGAAAGTTTTTTGAAATTGCATGCTACGTTCCCCAACAAAGCCACCCAAGTCAACCCCAGTCCGCACTGCCACCACTGCCACTACTACCCTGCCCAGCGGCAAGGAGGAAGCAACTGACAGAGGAGGAAAAAACCCAGGTGCAGTATATATGATGTATAATATGGGCCTCTACCTCAATCTATACAAGGAAATAGGAGGTGGGCTTGATGTACAAGAAACAATCTATACATGCAAATATATGTGCTCAACACCCCTCGCAGTCGAAGCGTCGCCAACAACACAAAGACTGGACCTGAAATCCTCGAAGATGGAAGTAGGCAGTCCCTTAGTCATCACATCGGCGAACTGTTATGTTGTAGGAACATGAAGGATGTGAATGCGACCAAGAGCCACATGTTCATGCACAAAGTTAATATCCAGCTTGATGTACTTCGTCTGGCGATGATGAACTGGGTTGGCGGAGAGGTAGACGGGGGAGGCATTGTCGAGTAGACAACCATGGCCTTGTGAACCTCACAAAGCAACTCCTGAAGCACCTGACAGAGCGAAGAGCACTCGGCAACAACATTAGCCACTGCTCGGTACTCCGCCTTAGCACTCGAGCGAGAGATCTTGGGTTGTCACTTGGACCATGAAATCAGCGAGGGCCCGAGATAAACATAGTAGCCAAACATAGAGCGATGGGTGTCAGGGAAGCCGGCCGAGTCTGCATCAGAGTAGGCGACGATGTCGGTAGAGGCGAAAGCCGTCAGTGTGAGTCCCAAGCCTATAGTGTCGCTTATGTACCGAAGAATACGCTTCACTAGAGTCCAGTGGGAGTCTCGTGGGGAGTGCATATGTGGGCACACCTGTTGAACAGCATACTGCAGATCTGGGCGTGTGAGTGTCAGATACTTCAAGGCACCAATGATGGAGCATTAGAACGCGCAGTTAGGCACAGGAGAGCCCTCCAAAGCATAGACATTGGCCTTCATGTCGACAGGCGTGGTGGAGGGCTTGCAGTTAAGCATGTCGGCTCGCTCGAGTAACTCATGGGCGTACTTCTGCTGATGCAGAAAGAACCCATCATCATGATGGACAACCATGATGCCGAGGAAGTAATGCAGAGCTCCCAAATCGTTGAGGGAAAACTTGTCGCGGAGGCGAGCTATTAGCTGGTGAAGAAGCTCAGTGGAGGATGTCGTTGACATGGAGCACAAGATACACAATAGCATGACCCTGATGGTACACAAATAGTGAGGCATCGGACCGGGTGGGTTGAAACCCAAGCTGCTGGAGGAATGTCGCAATAAGCTGGTACCACGCCTGTGGCGCCTACTTAAGCCCGTAGAGAGAATGGGAGAGTAGGCACATGTGATCCGGGTGGTCGGTGTCGACGAATCCAGTGGGCTGCTGACAAAACACCTGCTCGGCAAGATGACTGTGTGGGAAGGTTTTGGAAACATGCAATTGATGCACTCGCCAGGCATGAGAAACCGCCAACTGGAGAACTAGACCAATCGTGACAACTAGGGCAAAGGTGTCAGTGAAGTACATGCCTATGCATTGTCGAAAACTACGGACCACCCAGCGAGCCTTGTAGCACTCGAGAGAACCATCGAGACGAGTCTTATGACCAAAGACCCACTTGCCACTGATGATGTTGGTGTGGGAAGGCCGCAGAACAAGCTGACATGTCTGGTTGCGCTGAAGAGCGTCAAACTCCTCTTGCATCGCAGCAAGCCAGTGAGGATCAAGAAGGGCTACTCGAGCTAAGATGGAAGAGGGGACGGCAACAATAAGGATGGTACAGCTGCAAGTAGGTACATGTTAGTCGTGTACCGGGTGCTCAGGCAATGAACGCCCGCCCGAGCACGGGTTGTCATATGATGAGCCAGTGGAGCCGGTGCGACGGGGGTAGGAGGCAATAAAGACCCCGTCGCAACTGAGTCAGCAGAGGCCGACGGGATGATGGATGGGCCGGCCGAGCCAACCGGGCCAACCGAAGCGGCCAAGGGGGAGCCCGTGGCTCCAGAGGAAGCGGAGGCGGGGCCGGCCAATGCTGCCACCCCAGACTCGGACGTGTGTGCGGGAGCCGAGCGGGCCTCAAGCCCAGGGGCACTAGAGCCGCGTCGGGGGCCGGGTGCGCCTCAAAATGGGGGGGGCATGGGCCGCCTGGGAGCGCCCCAGATGGAAAGTCGATGAAGGGATGGCGGTGACGATGGAGCCGCTGGAGGTACCTGTTGAAACGGAAATACCATCTCGTCAAAGTAAGCGTGCCTCGAAGTGAAGACCCGATGGGAGAGAGGATCATAGCACCGGTAGCCTATTGTGTTTGCGGGATAGCCAATGAAGATGCAAGCGAGCGAGCGAGGGGCAAGTTTATGAGGAGCGGTAGCTGGGATAATCGGATAACAAAGACACCTGAACACTTGTAAACCATCATAGGAAGGTGGAGTCCTAAAGAGTAAATGATGAGGTGCATAGTTCCAACGAGGATGACATGGCCGGATGTTCAGAAGAAGGGATGTTGTAGCAAGAGCATTCAGCCAAAAGCGAGGTGGCAAATTAGCATGCAATAAGAGGGTGCGAACGCAATCATTGAGAGTGCGAAGAACCCGTTCGGCGCATCCATTTTGATGTGAAGTGTAAGGACAGGTAAGCCGGTCGATAGTACCATGGTGGGTAAGTAAGGAGCAGATGGCGTGATTTTCAAACTCTTTTCCATTGTCAGTTTGAAGAGCATGAATGAGACGACCAAACTGTGTAGTGACATAGGAGTAAAAGGCTGTCAATGTGGAGAGCAAATCCGATTTGCGTCGTAATGGAAAGGTCCACACATAGTGAGAATAGTCATCTAGAATAACTAGATAGTAAAGAAAACCCGTGTTGCTTGCAACCGGAGAGGCCCACACATCACTATGTACCAATTGAAAGGGATATGATGCAAAGGTGGATGAATTATTGAAAGGAAGTCTAACATGTTTGCCGGCACGACATGCATGACAAGTATGATCCTCAATCTTATTACAACTGAAACTGAAACTCTTAAGAATATGACGAAGTGTGACGGGATTGGGATGTGTAACGGGATTGGGATGGCCCAAACAAGTGTGCCAAAGATCTACTCGAGTGGAGAGAGCAATCGAAGTGACGGCTGTGGAGGATGAAGAATGCAAAGGGTAGAGTTCTTGAGGAATATCACATCGGTGGAGTACCATCCTAGTTCGTTCGTCATTGACACAAAACCAAGCTTGTCAAATTCAATAGTAACAGGATTTTCTCGAGCGAGACATCGAACAAAAACAAGATTTTTAATGAGGGAAGGCGAAACAAGTATGTTAGACATTGATAATGGCATGGAATTAGACGGAAACGAGGCATGCCCAACATGTGTATTGGGAAGGAAAGAACTGTCACTGATGGTGGTGCGAGTAGAGGTGGTCACAGGATGATAGGATGTGAGATTATTGGGATGGGAGAACATGTGGGCAGTAGCCCCAGTGTCCATATACCAATCATCGCCGCCGATGTAGTTGTTGGGCGAGGCAGCGGTGTGGAGCGCGGCAAGGAGAGCCGGATCCCACGGTGGTGGTGGCTGTGGGAGCTCCATGTGGGAGGGGTAGGTCTCGGCTGGCTGCGGTAGAGGAGGGAAGTACCCTCCAGGCGGCGGCCCTCCATGCAGTTGTCCTCCGTACGGCTGCGGCGTAGCAAGGTACGCCCGTTGAGGCGCTGGACGAGGACCAAGGATGCTGGAGTCGGCGCACGGGGGACGGGCATGGTGTACGCATGCACAACGCCAGTCCACGGGTTATACCCACCGGCCCACTGTAGCGTGGGCTGTTGCTGGCGGCCCCGCCCTGGTTTTGCTGTTGCGGCTTGCGGCCGCCTCTTTTGCTGCCACGGTGACGATCAGCAGGAGGCACCGACGGCTGCTGGAAGGCGGGCAGGGGCACCGCGTACTGCTTTTGGTGCGGCGGGGCGGGAGGTCGCGGCTGCGGGAAAGCATGCGGCGGTGAAGGAGGACCGCCCCGGGTGGTGCTGGCAGCGAGGGTTGTGTGCATCGCCCGGGTCTTGACCTGCTTCATCCGACGCTCCTCCAAGCGAAGATAGGCGACGAACTTGGGGAACGAGGGCTCCGACATCAAGGTGAGGTTGGTCGCGGCGTTGCCGAAATCCTCGTTGAGCACGGAGGTGAGCATGCTGAGAAGAAGATCATCGTTGATCTTCGCACCGATGTCACGAAGCTCGTCAGGGAGTGTCTTGAGGCGCCGGCAGTAATCATCAATGGATGTATCATCTTGATGACACCCAAAAAAAAATCTTGCTGCAGAAAAACTCGACGTTGAAGACGATTGTCGGTGAAGAGTCCGTTGAGCTTAGTCCACATGACGCGCGCATCATCACCATCGCTCACGACCGTGTGGAACGAGTCTTTTGAGATGGTGAAATAAAACCACTGGATGAGCGTGGCGTCGATGACGGTCCACTCAGAGTCACCATGCATGGCGCGCGATTTGACGGAGTCGTCGACATGATCACGGAGATTGTACTCGTGAAACACGAGGGAGAAATAGGTCTTTCATGCGTAGTACGTGGAGTCGTGTTGGTCTGAGACGAACGGGAACATGCTCGAAGATGTTCAAAACTATAGGGTATTTCACTTTGTTGCGGCAGTGGGGCTGGGAAGATGGTCAGGTAGATACTGGCGAACCAAACACATTGCAGCTAGCAGCCGGTGCAGGCACTCACCACGCCCACTGATGCTTCCAGATCGAGCCAGGGACTGCAGCAGACAAGGGGGAGATTTTTCCTATCATTGCAGCTGCGGCAAAAGCCTCTTCTTCAGGCCCTGCTCTCCTTGGCCACTTCTCCCTTAATGCGCACACATCTCTCTGCCACTAAATCCATCATGCATGCATGTGTATGATCTCCAATTAATTCGAATTAAGGTGCAAGATCCATGCATATGCAAGTACTACTACTGCGTTTATCATCTGCGTGGTGAATGTACTTACATGCATTGATCCGATCAAGCAGTACAGTACATGATCAAAGGAGTACTACTATATGTACGACGGGGGTGCGTTTGGTTACAAGGGTGGTTATGAATGGGTTGGGATCGTTCAAAAAATAGACATGTTTGGTTATAAAGCACATGAATGGTTCAAGTCAAAAAAAGAGAATATGCCTTGAAGATGCTGAACAGTTCCACCCAACCAAATCGGTCGAATCAAATGGCCACGCTTTGCATGCATGACTATGTGAGCATGACTGGTGGTCCCGTCCTAAATAATTAGCTCATCTCTTATATTCAGCCAAACGCATGAATTGAATGGTTCAATCCCAAATAAATTGGACGGTCCCAACCCATTCATATGACACCTTCAACCAAACGCATCCCAAATGGTTGGTCCGTGAACATGAAGCAGGCACTTTGCTAGGCAGGGGGTGCATCATACATGCACGTGAGCGCCACTACCGCTGCTGGGCTAACGCGCAGAATCCACGAGAGCTCGGATGGCGTGCCCCGGAAACGGCGATGCACAAAGAGTTGGCATAGGCAGGCGCAGGAAACGGCGGCCGCAGTGGCAAGAAAAGGATAGAAACCCCAAAGCGGCCGCTGGTGTCGCCGTGGTAGCCAGCGCCGTGCGTGCCGACCCAGACCAGGAATACGTACGTGCGTGGAGAAGGAGCAAAGGCAAGGAGACAAGGAGATGTATGCGAGACAAGGGGTGCTAGCTAGTAGCTAGCTAGCTACACTACACCTGCGTACGTGCATGCACGCGCATGCTTGCACCGCGCACGAACGAATGATCATCTTTCTTGCTGTCATTTCTTTCCCCTCCTCGCCTTTGCAGGCATAGCCTCGTCGGTGTCGCCTGCCTTCCGGTGCCATCTGCGCCCTGCAGTCCCTCGTCCATGGGGACAAACAAATAGCCATCATTGTGCGGCAGCTGGTGGCTGGTGGACGTGTCTCGTGGATGTAGCTAGGCATACTATTGCGCAATGTTTGCTGATCGAGAGCATGGCACCGATTAACGAGACAGGCTAACTATGGTACTCTGGGGATCCGCCCATGCGTTTTATATCCTCATAGCTATGGTGCTTTTTCTCATCACAAACTTTCGATGTTTTTTTTTCGTGTTCCCAGAAATTATCATTGATCAGTTTTTAAAAAAACTTCTCATCTATTTATCTTTAATCATGGCAACAAACACTAGAAATAATAAAAATTGGGTCCATATTGGTAGACCACCTAGTGACGATGAAATCACCGAAGCGAGTCGAAGGCGCGCTGCCGTCATCGTCCCTCCCTCGCTGGAGCCCGGCAAAACTTGTTGCAATAGACAGGCAGGAAGTCGTAGCACTAAAGCCCCATAGTACCAGTGAAGAACAACAACTGTCGCAAATGAAGAGTAGTATATATAGGAAGGATCCACACACGAACGTAGATAAACGACGACCAGATTTAAGCAAATCCACCAAAAACAGATCTGCTGGAGACACACCTCCACACGTCCATCGACGATACTAGACGCATCACCGGGACGGGCTAGGCGGGGAGAACCTTATTCCATCTTCAGGGAGCCGCCGTCGTTTTGCGTTCCTGAGAAGGACACAAACCCTAACAAAACTCGAAGAAGCGTCAAAAAGCGGAGCCCTTCCATCGGTAAGGGCCAGAATCCACCGCGCCCCCATGGCCCCAAGGCCACTGGAGACGAGGTGGGTCAGCGGCAATGTGTGTGGGAGGCAAAGGAACCCTAATTGATCATATTGCATGCCTTCCCTTCCTCAGCTCCAAGTATGATAAGGATGATTAGAGTAAATCACCATGCATACAGATTTTGCACGAACATCTCCAACGCGGACCCTCAAACCGCCTGCATCCGTCTGGGACGTGCGGTCCGGATGTGTTTTTTCATCCAACACGAACATGTATCTGTCTGCTGGCCGGTCCAAGCGTCCTTTTTCCCACAAACTAGAGGCAAATTCAGGGGAGGGGGGCTTTGCAAGAGTCCAGACACCAGTCACGTAGGACTCCAACACCCCCGCCAACTGAAATCCCCTTGCCAGTCCCCTTTTCTTTCACTCCATCCCTGCCCCCCTTCTTTTCATTCACACACTCGTCGTCCGTCGTCGCCGCAGTACCTCTCCGGCCTCCGGCCAGGCATCGTTGGACGTCTGCAGACACACCCATGCAACTTCCCTTCTTGGACTATGTCGTTGTCTGCCTAGGAATCCCTCTGCATCCTTGCCGATGCCATCCATGGCGGACACCGCGCCCGGTAGGTGTTCAGTCAAATGCCATTGAGCTTTTTTGAACTTCTTGTTGTTTCTCGAGAAGCACGATGGCAGGGTTTTTGGTGTTCGAGGATGAGTTGTTGTGTGATGTGTGGTTAGTCGTTTCTAAGGACTTTGTAGGCAGGAACAAGGGACTGACCTTTTGGCAAAGCTTGCATGCTTCGTTTCATGAGCGAAAGAACTTTGCGCCCTACGACATGCATGGCATCCATGCACGCAATGTGAAGCCGCTAACGCATCGGTGGTACAGTGTCTACAACTCTGTCATGAAGTTTTGCCGTGCGATTCACCAAGGGGAGACAAGGTGGCCGTTGGGGGTTGTCAAACATGGAGATCATAATTGTTGCTTCTTGTTACATTTGATGTTTGTTAATTCATTCATTCACTCAATGTTGATGTACATGTTGTATAGTCTGCATGCGCTGCCATGACGTACTACATGATCGAGGGCAGGCCATTCGCGCACATATATTATTGGATGAATCTCAAGGGGCAGTGTGTGTGGGATGACGTGTCGGTTCTGGCTCTAGTATCGTTGCATTTGGAATAGATGATTTTGAAAACTTTGTTGTACATCCAGTTATCTCATTGAATTTGAACTGTTGGTGTACTGTAGATATTTGCATGGATAAATTGTGCCATTTTCTATAGTTACTTTGAGTGTTGCGGGCTTGTTTTAGTTAAATGAACAAAATACCATATGTTTTATGTAAATTATGTCTGAACTATGTTGAATTCTGTCATGTTCGATAAAATTCATCTGGTTTGTTGAAATGCGGTTTAAATGTATGCATGCATGGTTGGATGGCCGGTTTCCGTATCACTGTCCGCAGACTGCTCCCCATGAAAGCGATGTCTAGTTTAGGGATCAGCGTTAGAGATGCCCTAAGGTATTTTTGTGTTATATAATAAGTCACAAAGGCCACACCTTCATTTCAATATGAAAAGTGGCATATTCGAAAAATGTTTCGGGTCCTTTGATTCAAAAGAATTCTATAGGATTTTTGGAGGATTGAAATCCTTAGAATTTTTTCCTACGTTGGTCCTTTGGTTTATAGGATTGGATTCCATTGAAATTTTTCCTATGGAATCTTCTCTACTAAATTCTATAGAAAATACAATATCTACCTCCAATCTCTTTTTACAAATCATTTGTCTTTTTAGCATCAAACACTCCTTGCTAATCATATAGCATTTGAATGGATATGCCACTCTAATCCTATACCTATCATATTCCTGTTTTTTCAGAATCCTGCAAATCAAATAGGCTCATAGTCAATCCTTTAAAATTTTGTCCAACAATATATTTGTTGATGTGCGAGAGATACATGTGCAATTTTTCGTAAAAAGACTTAAACTATAAAAAAACCATTTTATTTGACATTGAAGTAGAAATTGTTGTCAAAATTGCATTAGACTATGTCCGGGAATACCCAAACCCAGTAATTTTTGGCACATACTCCCTCTGTAAACTTCTATAAGATCGTTTAGATCACTAAAGTAAGTTTACAGAGGGAGTATAACCAATGAATCAGGGTAAGCACAAGAAGGGGGTGATGAGAAACGACGCACCAACGTAGCCGCCGCCTCCCCTCCCAAGCTTAGGTTTTCTCTGCCTCCCGCCGGCGCCATCGCCGGTCCGCCTCGTCTCCGGTGGCCTTAGGGCTGGAGGTGCGGTTGATCATGGTCCTTGCCGATGGGAGGGCTTCGTTTTTAGATGTTTTTTATGATTTGTTAGGGTTTGTGTCCTGCTCAGGAAAGCGAGACGGCGGCGGCTCCTTGAAGATAGAATAAGGTTCTCCCCATCTAGCCCCCTTTCGGGTGGTGCGTCTAGCACTGTCGGTGGATGAGTGGAGATGTGTCTTCGGCGGATCTATCTTTGGTGGATCCATCCGAATCTGTTTGTCGTTCGCCTACGTTCGTGTGTCTTTAGGTTGGATCCTTCCGATCGACGCTACTCTTCATCGATAATGGTTGTTGTTCTGGTGCGCTGGTCCTATGGGGCCTTAGTACGACGACTTCTTGAATGTCTACTACAACAAGTTTTGTCTGGCTCCAACGAGGAAGGGGCCATGACGGTGGCACGCCTTCGGCTCGTTTTAGTTTCATAGTCCTCGCTAGCTGGTCTATAAATCTGGATGTATTTTTTATTATTTCTGATTATCGGTGTACCGCCATGATTGGAGATGAATAGATCGGATGATTTGTTCTTTTAGTAAAAAGAAAGAAAAACGACGCACCAACATGCAGCCTGTAACAGTGTCTCGAACTGCGGGCATGTGCTTGTCACCAAGATTTATACATTTGCCACACAATGGATTAGGTCCACATGTGTATGATACAAACAGTTTGATCCAAATTTGGCCACACGCCGAATAACAAGATTTGCAAATAACCCATAGGAAAACCGCGTCACTTCAGAGACAAACGCGCGAGAGCGCACGGCGCACATGAGAAGAACTTTTTTTTAGGGGTACACAGCGCACGGTGTACCAACGAAGGATAATTTGATTATGAGGGGATGGATAGGAAATAAACAATGTCATTTCTGCTCCGAGGATGAAACTGTAGATCACCTTTTATTTATGGGCGTGTTTGGTTACCCGCATCGAGCCCAACCAGACCCGCGCGGGAAGGAAGATGCCTGTTTGGTTGCATGGTTTCATTGTTGGGCCTGCATTGCACGCTTCTCAAAGCATCCCAAAGCCTGGCTCGTTGAAAACGCTCGGATCGGCAGTTTCTCGCGAGCCAGGCTGAGTGCGGCGCGAGGTCGCACGGGCAGGTGCAACGCGGGGGCGAGGGGGGATGGTGGGAGATGGGAAATCTGGTGCGCTGTCCCGACGCCAAACCTAACCTCACCCCCCTTTCTACTCGCTCACCCAAAGCCACTTTCTTCCCTACCCCCTTTCTTCCCTACCGCCTCACCACCGGCGGCGGCTGCGATTTCAGATATGCGCTAGAGGCGGCGGCGGCGCCGGAAGAGGCGGCGGCGTTTGCGGCGGATCTGGTGCTCCCCTTGCTGTTGGCCACCGCCTGGTCGACCTTGTCTGTGCCATGGCTCCCCCTACGTCGTCCTCATCTCCGATGCCGGTAAGTAGCACCCCCTCCCCCCTTTGTTAGGTCGGTGGTTAGACCGTTAGGCAACGTGTAGGATCGATTTCCCACTGAACGAACCGTCGATGTCGACTAGGTTATGGACGCACGGATGAGGCTGATAATTCAGGCAACAGCACTGATAAGTGTGATTCAGGCATGGGTCATGTTCATGCACTAGAGAGTTGTTCGTCATGCTGGCAGACCTTTGATCCGCTATGGTCCAATGTTTATCCGGGAACAGGAGAGGATCCAAAATCTGAACTACATCTACAATTGCAATGACGTCGAGGCTCTATGGATGCTTCGAATGTAAAGAGCACCATTTGCCGGGCTTGTGGAGACCTTCATGAGCAGGGGCTGCTACAATATAACATCAACACCAGTGTGGAGGAGCAAGTGTCCATGTTCTTCCATGTTGTTGGCCATAACCAGAGGTTCAGGGTCATTCAGAACACGTTCAGGAGATCAATGGAGACCATCTCTAGGTACTTCAAGCAGGTGCTTTTTGCTGTTGGGGAGCTTACATGAGAGATGATCAAGAGACCATCTGGCCAGACTCCACCCAAGATTCGCGGAAGCCCAAGATGGTATCCATACTTCAAGGTGAGCATTAACAATATACACTTTTCATGGCTTGATATGCTTGTATTGTTCAAGTTGAGCATTAACACAGGCTTGTGATGCCATTTTCAGGATTGCATTGGGGCAATAGATGGTACTCATGTCACTGCCAGAGTTTCTAGATCACAGTCTGCAGCATACAGGGGGAGGAAGCACTACACAAGCCAGCATGTGCTTGCTGCTGTTGACTTTGATCTGAAGTTCACATCTGTGTTGGCTGGCTAGGAGGGGTCAGCGCATGATGCTAACATTCTCAGTGATAGCATGAGTCAACCTGATGGGATCAACATCCCCGGCGGCAAGTTCTACCTTGAAGATGCTGGTTATGCATGTGCCGATCAGGTATTCTTCCACCCTTTAGAAAAACCAGGTACCATCTCAACGAGTTCTCTAGTAGGAACTATCCTAGGACTGCACATGAGTTGTTTAATCTCAGACACTCCAGCCTTAGAGTAACTGTTGAGAGAACATTTGGAGCTCTGAAGAATAGGTTTAAGATCCTGGACCAGAAGCCAGTCTACCCATACTCCACTCAGGTTAAGCTTGTTCTTGCTTGTTGCATTCTGCATAACTGGATCCTCCAGTGGGGCTTTGATAAACACGTGCCTGAGGAGGAAGAGGTCAAGCCTGACGATGTTGTTAGCTCTGGCCATGGTGTGGAGGCATTTGACAATGACGCTTGAAAGAACAAAAGGTTGAAGTGGGCAGGGGCAATGTGGCTTAACAGATGTCAGTGCAGGATTTGAAGAAGAAGAAGAAGAAGAAGAAGAAGAAGAAGCAGAAGCAGAAGAAGAGGAAGATGAAGAGGAAGATCTGGTAGCAGCAACACCAATGAACTATCCCCTATTTAGCCAATAACTCTTAATAATTTGTGTTGTCATTTGATAGTAGTTAGAATGAACTGTCATTTGTTTAACTAGCTGGCACTACATGTTCAGATTGTGTGTGGTAACCTCACCACTAGTTAGAAGTGATGACAACACCTTATGCAGGTTGCAACCAAACACCATGTCATATATGCGCCTAATGCAATGCGGGCAACCAAATGCCTGGCCAAAAATGATTGTCTCATGCAACTAAGGTACATGCAGGCAACCAAACTATGTGCATCTGGGATCTTTTTGCCTGCATCCCCTTAAACCGGCTCACTAGAGCCAGGCTCGTCGGGTCAGACTCGATTGGCAATATAACCAAATAGACCCTATACGTTTTGTAGCTAGATTTATCTGGCAGGTGGTGGTGTCTGCTCTGAATCTCCATAGATCCCCTACTGACACAAAGGGTCTTTTTCATTTCCAGTGAAGCAACGCAACCTGCTGCTTTGTGAGGCAGCGGTTGTGGTGTGGACAATACGGAAGACACGCAAAGTTGCTTGCTTCCGACAAGAATTCCCTAATGATCCTGCTAATGTGGTTTTTATGATGTGTAATTACACCAATTTCTGGGCGATGCTGCAGAAGAAAGCCGGGCGAAAAGATCTTGAAGGAGTCAACCTGATCAAGATGGTGATTCGAGATGCTTTTACTCACAAACATGGATCTACAAGGAGGATTACGGGATGTTGATGAGTGTCTTTTCTTCAGTTTCACCTTGCTTTTACCTATCCCACAAACAAGGAGGACTGCAAGCCCGTTGCTTCAAACAAAAACTCGTCTATGTACGGCACGACTAGGTGGCAGCGGCGTTGATCAGACCCTTTGAAGATTCAACACAGTATAGGGTTGGCAAGACTGAGTGCTCTCCGAGGCAACGGTATCCCCACCCAATATGATAGGATGGGTGAAATCAAACGCCCCATCAGGATTCCTTTTATAATGATGCCTCTCGTGCGTCCTCGACAGCTTCATGCCAGGTAGATAGATGAATGAACACCAGCAGATCTTCTCCGATCTCCGCGACTCCACGGTTGCACACATGTCAAATACACCATGATATTACGACACCATGACACCCCTACTCCCAGCTTGATCCCCTAAAGGTAAGGCGTCGGCCAAGACCCGGCCTATAGAGTCTAGAGAACCAAAAGCAGTAGCGTGTTCATTTGGTCGGAGACCTCTCTATCTCTCTACTCTAGCAATCGGTCCTAGACCCGTACTCACACGTGGTAAGAGGATTTAACTAGTTGCAGACAACGGCGCGCATAACTGAAGGATGTGTTCATCGATTGATTGCCCAATTGAAAATCCATCGGTAGTAAGATCATCATACTTGCACGACCGAAACAACAGCATGCGGTGCCCATTCTATGCATCCGCTTTTGAGGGTGCAGTATCAGCCAGTCGCTTGTAGATTGCTGTACACCTGTTTGTCTCAGGTCTGGACAGGTCAAAGAGTGGAAGCCATCTCACCCAGACAGCAGGCAAGCACCACCACCACCCCTGGGGCTGCTGCAACCATTGTTCAGACTTCAGCCTCCCTTTTCTCTATATTATTGAAGAACTCATTCTTTAGTAATTTGGTTGAACAGGCAGGTTCAATTGACTAGCAGTAATATATAGCTAGAGTGTTCTGAGTTGCAGCTAGGCCACATACCGCAAAATGGTCTGCATTTGGAACAAGGTTCATGCATCAGGGCGATGAAGAAGACATCAGATCTGTATCAGCTGGAGACTAGCAAGAACAGCTATCGTAGTTCACTCTGTGCGTTCGGTTTATTCGGTTTGCATGGTTTGATTTGTACGGTTTTCTGGTTTGTATGGTATTAATACTTTGGTTTATACGGTATGATATTAAAATACGGTTCGGTTTCGGTATATACCAAATTATTTCGGTACGGTTTCGGTATATACCATAATAACCAAAGTTGACGCGAATTTGAAAATGACATACTATATTTTACAAACTTATAAATTCAAACACATACTTTTTAAATACAAACAGTATATAACTTCTTTATATAAGTATATATGCATACCTTAATTCATGCCTTGAAAGGTTATGGACGACGTGGTTAGCATTTTTGCAAGAGAAAAATTACTACGTTACAAGAAAAAATGGATGTTCTTTGCAGGAAATTTTACTCTTATACAAGAAAAATGACTACTTGTATCGTTGTTGGCCTCAAGAAATATACATATTTTTTATTTCGGTTTATTCAGTTAACCATTCGGTTTTTTGGTATATACCATAAAAACCGAAATTCAAAACGGTATGAAAAGTTCATGCCATATCGAAACCAACCATAAAAATCATGAATTCGGTTCGGTTCAGTTTATTTTTGGTATAGTTTTTCGGTTCGGTTTTAAAATGCACAGAGTGAATCGTAGTTGCTGCGCACTCAGATTAGCTTTCACAAGAGGCTCCTGGTTACAAGGACAGAGACAAGGACTACATTCCGTGGTATTATGAGCAATAACCAAACTTTAACAGCACACACACACACACCCTACACATACTCTGCCCTCCTGGTAGTTGGTCGGATACTGGAGTTACCCTACGTGGCATGCTGGCCAAGAAAACCCTACTATGTAAATACATGAGAGCCCGGGTTATCGGAGTACCTAAAACGCGACAAGATACAGGGGCATCTACATCTTGGAATTCTCTCACTGTATAAGGACACTGGTTGCATCGTTCAGCAATTCAAGCCTCGCGGCGACATGTAAGCCATGTTAAGGTTTCAGTTACTAGCTAGCGGGCTAGAAGCTTGTACGATGGCATATCCTCGACCCGCTGAATATCTTCAATCAACAGCTCCCTTTCTAGCTGGCGTCGTGTGGATTTCATGACTGTCTGCAAATGTTAGTAGTGTAATCAGGTCAGGAAGGACTTTTAAGTTTGAATATATGAAGCTGTTCTAAAAGTGTTAAGGTTAAGGGCCTGTCTGGAACAGTGGTATTTCTTGGTGAAGTGTCGGTATGTGTTCCAAACAGGCCCTAATAGGGTGAAATTCCTGGTTGCAAGAATTTGAGTAGAAGAGCATCATACATTGAAGTCCATGTAAGTAGCATGCATGTCAAGCCATTGCTGATCCATCAGCTTGAAGGTTATGCAGTACAGGATATCAAAAGCTCGATCATTTTCTGAATTACAAAAATAAATAAATGAGAAATCAGTATCAGGAGTATTAGTAGTATGTGATGCCTACTTCTAAAAAGTATGATATGATGGCTTTGGACCATAAAGGAGAATTCAGAGAATGTTCCTTGTCAATTTAATAATGAAAAAATATCGGTAAGTCCGTAAGTGGTAAGAACATCATCACAAGCATACATTGTTCAGTTGCGGCGGAAAAAACCTAATGGTAAACAGCTCTTGTAGATTCTCATCTCCTTTCCACAAAAGGGAAGATGAAAGAAAGACTGTACCTGAAAGTAGCTTTAGGAAAACAGCTCCAAACAATGACCTTGGTTTGACTGCAGAGGAAACAAAGATCAAGTGTCAGTTCAACATGAAAATGGATACTCCACATTTCACTGCAGGAACTAGTATTATCTGGTAAACAATGATAAGCACAAAACTTTTGGTAACAAAACCTGCTTGTAGATCAAGCATCTGAATGAGCATGAATGTTATATTTACACCAGCTACAGCAAATGGATATTCCCAAATTGCACGGTCACCATTCTGCTTACGAAGAAGTTCCTGAAAAGATTTCTGCACAGGAAATGAATTGCTTAGTGTGATGACCATAAATAGAAAAGTAAGGGTACAAGATTACTGTTTCAGTGTCATATTGATCAACATTACAGGTAAAGCTGGGCTATTTCTGCATTTCGTTCTGTAAGGTGTACTTTCGATTCGCTTTATTTAGTCTACTGGATATACTTTACATTTCCTTCTTTACTTTTCTACATTAAGGCAATTATCAGAGGAATACTACATGCCCTACATCCAGTAAGAGCAAACGGTGCCACATTTCATATTTAGCACTGCAGCATTGCAGAGCTATCTATATTATGCCTATTGTGCTCAAACAGAAGTGTTAACTGCTAAAGAGTGAAGACTTTGTCAGAACTTCATCTTGTAAATAGTGACTAAATGAATCATAGGATACACATATCCTTGGAATTGACAACTACACTCACCGGATAGTTCCTGGCGAAGAACAATAAATTCTCCAAGGAGATGAAGCCTCCACCTCTGTAATGCAAACACAGCAAACAATCATGCATCTCAGATTCTGTAGTTTAGCGACAGAATACTGATATGGAGCATAGTAACTGGAATGAATGATAAATACAATACCTAAAATCCGTGGATGGATCTTTCCCTTGCCAGCCCATCTCTTTCCATTGTTCCGATATTAGGCCCCTAAGCTCAGTTCCAGGAAAGGAGGCGCACCAAAGGGCCTTCAATTCTTCCTGATAGAGCGAAAAATGAGGTCACAGCTTAACAAATAGTTCCAATTTATGAAGGGTCATTTTGTATTGAAGCTTGCAAGATATAGCGCGCCCCGACTTCATAAAGAAACATATGGACTACCAGAACTACCTAACTTAGTAACTAACTCCATTTTCAAGTGTCATCGTGTACTAAGAGATTAGTTGAGGAAATTTGGCAAAAGTGGCACATGCCCACTTCACAACAGAACAATATGGAATATAAGTACTCAACTACGATCCATGTATGAACAGTTCGGTGGCAATATCAAGAAAGCACAGGTACCTGATGCTCTATGTTTGAACTATCATACTGAATTTCTATCCGGTTCTGTAACCTCAGTAGGCACTCTTCCTGGAATAGGCAAGGCAAAAGGCAAAGATATTACTTCCATGGAAAACTTTAATATCCTGTGGTTAACACGAGAAACGCACAAAATTAGTCGAGAAAAACTGAAGTACGTTCAAAGTAGCATGAAAGCCAATTAGTTGCACTGCAACATGTATGCAAAAAGTGCATAAAGCAATGCGAGATCCGGGTGTGGGTTAGTAAACACGAGACGAGCTTCGAGACGCTAAGCCAAAAAAATTACAGACTCGCGATCGTTGTCCAAATTCTAGCACAACATTGACACCAGGGAAGCAATCCTGGGGATCAAATGAATGAAGGGGGAGCTAAGCTATGTTCACCTGAACGGGAGTCAAATCGAACGAAAGGCGGGCGTCGCTGTCCCGACTCTGCACACAGACGCAGGAGAGCCCCCTCTCTATCCACGCCGTCGACCCGGTCACGACCTCCGCTGCACCGGCGCACGCGAACACACGAAGCGTAACGTAAGCGTCCATTGGCGAAGGAGGAGGAACAACAACTGCCAAGAGGAGACAGACGAGTCGGAGAACGGCCAACCTGAGGACGAGTGATGGAACGCGACGGCGCCGGCCGCGCGGTCGGAGCCAGCGAGCCGCCGGACGGCGACGAAGGAGCCGGCGTTGGTGTCCATGCCCGCCTCGCCCCGCGGCACTGGCGTCTCTCCCAGCTCTACCTCCCGCTACTCGGCGCGATCCGCGCGACGGCGGGGGTCCATGCGCCGGCCGGAGCTCCAATCTCGGCGGCGGGTCCCGAGGGAGGCAGAAGAGGAAAAGGAGGGAAGGGGGGGCCGGATCGGCGAGGCTTGGCGGCGGTCTCTTCCGTCCGTTGGTTAGTTGGTTGGTTCGGCTCTGCTGCTTGCCTCTTTCTCTTTCTGGTTGGGGGCGCTCCGCTGCTGCTGCGCTGGTGAACTGCTGGTGGTGGCAGCGATGCTGCAAATAAATGAATAATCCATCCCAGCGTGCCATGCTTCTCTTTGATTCGCTCTTTTTTTCTTTCTCTGATCTGATTCGGGGTATACGTGTTTTTTTTCCAGATGCAGATCTTTATGTTGTTCGACTTAACGTGGGAATTTAGCGATATTTTAGTTGTTTAGGGCTGGAGGGATATGAGTGATGCCGGTCAGCTCGAATGGGGCGATACGAGGGATGCAGGCCCGGTCTTGATGAGGGGGCAGGGGGGGGCGGCCGCCCCGGGCCCCCGGAACATAGGGGCCCCCACCTATGTGTGCTCTGTGTATTAGGCCCTTGAAAAAATTGACCCTGCGCTAATTTAGGTGCAACATGTCTGTACGTTTAGGTCTAGTAATGGGCAAGTAAATCAGCGATGGCCTGAATTAGTGGAATTGCCGTTTCCCACGCGTAGGCCCGCACACAACGACATGACCGATCGATCTAGCCGCAAACCAATCCCTCAAAATAACCTAGGCACATATCACGCCCGACTCGCGCCGCTGCAGCATCCTCCCGCGGAATCCTCACCGATGCTTCCTCCTCCAACAGCGGCTCGGATGATTTCATGTTCGTTGGACAGGAGTAACAACACCCCCGATCCTGACAGGCAGTCTTGAACAACAGAACAGGTAAGCATCTTCTTGATTCATCATCCCGGGGCTAGCTAGGTTTTGTGATAGATAGGTTGCTACTTAGTGGCATAATCTTTTCGCAAAAAAGTGGCACAATCAGTAGCTAGTGAATTAGCGGAGAAGAGTACGTAGGATGTGGTTGTCCGGCCTTCTGATCAATTAATCTAGCTGTGTCGGTGGTTGATGAAATACGAGGGGAGAGAATGACTAGGATCCATGAATTAATGAAAATAATAGTTGAGATGAAATTAATCAGACAATCCACGGTTGATTTAATTTATTTAGGTGGCTAAACTAATTTTAGCGTTGTAAATCATATAGTGATTCTAGCTTAGGGCGATAAGGAGCCGTTCAATTTTTGTGTGTGGCAAACTATATAGTGAAATATACGATGCAGGCAATTTCCTTGGCAAAATCTAAAGTAAGATAGAATTAATATAACCATATACAATTAATAAGGAAACTAGGTCGACATGCTGGGTTGCACTCCCTCCATTGATAAAAAGTTAAGAATAAACTGTGTTTAAAAATAATCATACCATGCAAGATGCATAAAGGGCCCCGGGTTTTGTTTTCGCCCCGGGCCCCTCAAATCTCAGGACCGGCCCTGGAGGGATGCGGCTGGTTGAGATTTTGTGACTAGTCATTGACCGGGCCATTCATCCGGACATATAGGGAGCGTTTGAGGAGTTCGACTTTAGGTACACTTAGATCGCGCCAAAGGTTTTCTACTTTTAAATGGAACACCTTGCATTACAGTTACGAGCGACCGATCAAATCGACGGCCACAGCACAGATTACATCGTTCGGAAAGTTCGATTGCCAAACATGCAGCCTTTTGAGAACTCCACTCAACCCAATAGCAGCCAACACATGCGCTGGGAGATTACATAACTGGTATGGGGATAGTGCGTGATTTGCTATAAAGCTAGTTGTAGCAGGCACATAGCTCCGCGGAATAATACACCTCGAGGTCCATGATCCTGGGAAGGAGAGGATGTAGCCTGTTGCAGGGTCAAGCAGTCCATCTTAAAAAACAGACGCCCATACCGTGTGTTTCAGCTAGCCGAATAGCTTGTAGAAGAGCTTCTGTTTCTGCGTGTAGAGCATCACTTTGTTGAGGGCTTCCCAGTAGCAGTGAGGTAACCACACCGTCCGAATCAGTGGCATGGCTCCCCAACCCCCCTCTCCCGCCTCTATCTTGTAGGTTGCGTCGATGTTTATCTTCATAAAATTACGCGGTGGGGAGAGGGGGCAGCGACCACTTGGGGTTGGGCTTCGTCTGTTGTGTCGTCTTACTGCCCAAGAACTCCTGCCATTTAGCAATTGCATGGCCAACATTAATCTCAGTTGCTTGCCATTTGGTGTATTCCTCTGTGACCACCATGACTATAGAAGTCAGATAGCCTGCAACTTCTTGTCCTCCGAAAGCTTGAAAATGGCCGCAAGCATTTCCTTAGGTGTTTGGCATGTAAAGAAGCTTTTGGCGGATCAGCTCTAGACCACCTCCTCTCCAGACCTTTTTAACCTCCTTGCACCGCATGAACAAATGTGCAGCGCCTTCAGGTAGGCATTTGCAAAATCACACACTTAGTATCCAATTCCACTCCGATGCGTTCCACATTTCATAACAGAGGATGACTATTATGTGCAAGACGCCACATGAAATGGTGAACTCTCCCCGGGCACAGAATCATCCATAAGCTTTCCAAAACCTTCCGGTTTCCACTGAACCCAACGAGCCCCCCCCCCCTCCCCACTTGTTGCACTCATTTTCTTGATTGTATGTCCACATACACCCTGTATGCAGACCATACTGAGAACATTCTTTTTGGATTGAAATACTAGGCCACAAAATCATCATACTGATCACAAATTGGAATGCTCATGATTGTTGATGCGTCCATTGGACAGAAAGATTGGCGAACAAGTTGGGCGTCCCATGTGTTTGTTACAGGGCCCAAGAGCTCAGACACCTTCGTCAGAATGTTGGCTCCTTGAAAGGCCCTAGGTTGCCATGTATCATTTGAAGGTAGTCAGTGATCCGACCAGATGTTAATGTGCCAACCCAAACCCACCCCCGAGATCATACCTGCCACCTCCACTCCTTGAAGTAGGCTCTTCCACCCATAGCTCATACCAGGGTGACTAGTTACCTTCAGAACATCACTCTCAAGGGAGTATCTGGCATGTAACACTCGTGCACAAAGCGAATCCAATGCTTGGATGATGCGCCAAATCTGACGGAAAAGCATTGCCATGCTGAACAAGTGTAGGTCAGTAATTCAGACAAGTCAGTGGTGCTTTTCAACCAAAGGAGGACATGATGCGCCAAATCAGCAAAGCTTCACACACCCTCCATCGATGCCAACCAACATATCTGAAAGGAGGACATGATGGATTTTTTATATTTCCACCCCGCTAGTGTCCCCGTCGTCTTGCCACTGTCAGCTATACATGTAGACTAAACCCTAGTCATGGCTAGGGCGACACAAACTCTACAACCAATTCCCAAACTGGGGTTGCCCGAACTTCACCAGGGACTTGAAGGCACCCGGAGGCAAGGGGGACCACTGGCAACGGTTTCACGTAAGAAAAACCCTAGTTGCATGTATCTTTGTGTTTTTTGTTTTATCAAGGATTCAGTAAGCTATGACATACAATCATATGTTTTTCCTGATCCTCTGTTTGCAGAACCATGACGTGTAAAATGGTTCCGGTTTAATTTTGATATTTTGTATTATTCTACCCAGATATGTATGGCATGATAAAAAATGATTTTTTTATACAGATTTTTATTTATGTAATAAGCACCCTGTAGCTATAGGTGGTCTGCTTCAACCACCCAAGGAACTTCCAGAAAAGCTGCACTACTCGAGTTGTTATTGATTTTGATATATACGTGTGCATTTCTTTGGCGGAGTCAGCCCCATCACCGGTGCATCAGACTTTCAGACAGCAGTTTGGTTTGATGACGGATGACTTCAAATTGAATATTGCAGCAGTGGATCTGCACCGAACAAACGAGCGCGCCATATGCTGTGAGTTGCTGTCCACTGACCTAATCCCATCTGTCCCTCTTCAAAAGGCAGGGAATCGGCCAGTCTAATCATGCGTGATGCGCCCCTGCCTGCTACTTACGTCTCCAGATAAGAAATAAATTCGGCGACACCTTTCATCTTCTACTATAAAAAATGACACCTTTCATCTCCGCTACGTGTTCCCTTGATGCCGCCACTGATTTGAAGATGTGCTGTATATAAGAACATACCATAGTAGCAGCCGTCGATTAGAACAGCTAGCGCAACCAAATATTTCACCGCAAGTCCGCAGCTGACAAAGTAATTGCCTAGATATTGTTGAACACAAACGAATAGGCACGTCAGGATCCAGATATGAGCAGCACTTGCCGTATACGCCTACGAGCGACCGACCGGTCAGGAGTCGCGACAAAGCCCAGCCAGCGCCGTGCGGAGACAATGCGTGCAGGCGCGGCACGAGCAAATCGCCCCTGGACCTGGAGTACTCAGCCCATTGGTTTTACGGCACGAGCAAAAAGGATGTCGACGAAATCTGCTAGTAGTAGCTGATTACCCAGGCTGGAAAGATAGCTGTGATCAGCCGCAACGCCGTGCCATAATGGCAGCTCCTCTCCTCAGGACGGCAACGGCATGCATGTGCGACGGTGAGACGTCCCGCTCCGCTGTTAGGCCGGCGCCACCCCACCCCACCCCAGCCGGTGGCGGTGGGCACGCGCCGGCCGGACGAGCGGACGCCTGGGGCGCACAGACGACACGGACGACTCGCACGGCCTCGCTTCGCTGGGCTCGCCCTGCGCCCGCTTCCCGTGGCCGCCGAGGGAAAACGACCGATCACGGCCGGACGGGGGGCTAGGGAGACACCGCTGGCGTCGCGACGCGCGCTGCCGCGCCCGCGGCGACGGCGACGGCCACTGGCTCCACCCGTGTGTGGGCGTCGCGCGGGAGGCCCGGCGTCCGCGTAAAGCGGCCACGGCACGCGTAGGAGCGCCGGCAGGCAACCAACCTGTCGGGGCGGTGCTGGCGCGGGACGTGTACGTGCGCTGCGCTGCGCGTGCGTGCGTACGTTGTATCCGCTCGAACGTGGGGGCGGATGGGATGTGATGT
>NC_041391.1:484829800-484840125 GCF_002162155.2 Triticum dicoccoides
GGGTGTAGTTCCAGGATGGAATTTTGTGCTTGGAAGGGAATACTGTAACCCATGGAACTGTGGCGCCTGTGTAATGACAACGAAAGTGTCGATGGAATCTGCGTTTCTTTTTTCTGAATACATAAACGTGGTTTTACTTGCCCTGCCAACAGCTCAATGAGATCCTCTGTCGAGAAAAAAAGGGAGTTGATAGCTAGGTAAGGTGTTCTTGTCCATGAAAACAGAGAGGAAATGTCATTGTATTATGCTGGGACTTATAAAATGGCAGTGGCAGGCATACGAAGTTGTAGGCACGACGTTTCTTCGAGTATTTAATTAGGTGACAGTGCTTACTGATCCTATATTGGATTAGCTGGTGAAAAGGTCATCACTTCACCAAAAGAGTAAACCGAGATGATTAGAGCAGGCGAGACCATCATTTGAGGATTAAGTAGGAGGACTTTTACTCGAACAAAATAAATATTATGAGGATGACTTTTAGCAAGCTCATCTTTTCGTGGCGCTTCTTTTCATGAAGTACGCCCCCCACTCTGCTGTCCGTGTAATCATGTTTTAAGGTTGTAAAGACGCCACTAAATACTTTGTTTCAAATGAAAGGCTCCTCCCATGCATGCTCAAGCTTCATACTTATACTTAGCACCTAGTTAATGAACTAAAGGTATCTATTGTACTTATAAATTAGCAGCAAGTCCATTTGGTGAAGTGCAATCGATCGGATCGCATCTCCAATCTTTTTCAGCGAGGATTGATTTCCTAAGGATCCATTTAAAAAAAACTTGAATTAAGTAAGAAACTCCAATATAAATACCTTTGCAGTTGAGAAGACTGGAGCCAGTATGTCCCAATGAATTCGAGATCAGCGACAATTCACAATTTCTTCTACAAACCGGACGGATCTCCTCTATATCTTGGGTGTGGTTAGGTCAAGTCTTAGTCAAGTGATATAACATGTAAGAAAGGAAAAAGAACAATCTGAAGAAAAAATGCACGGATCTCAATGTAACATCTCATGAATATAGTATTGATTGAGACATAACCAAGTCTCAGTCGACTGAGATTTAGCAACACTGGTATATCTTAGAGCATCTACAGTCGGACTTGGCAAATCTGACCCCCTATACATCCGCGGACGCGCCCGGGCACGCCCGCGGCCACATCCGGACGGCCCCTCATATTTCTCTCCCGACATCCACATATCTCAAATTCAGACTCTCAAATCCAGCAAATACATGCACATCAATCATATAAGACAATTGCGCACATAAATAGCAAATGTTGGTACGAAGCATAGATAGTGTTTACATAAAATTTATTTTAAGTGCCAAGCTCAAGCATTGTCTACTTAGTTGCCATTGTGAGTCCATATGTGCACCTGCTGATCTCGAAGATTTTGATGCATCTGTAGAAAGTTCATCAGCTGAGCCGCATCTTAATCTTTCGGAATTTCAAATTGTTCTCCAAATGCTTCGAAATCATGGGTTTGGGCTACACCATCACCCTCATCCTCGACAAGCATATTGTGCAGAATAACACAAAATGTCATCAGCTGCCACAAAGTTTATGATTCCCACATCATTGCAACGCTCCGCACAATTCCCCAATGAGTTTGAAGCACACCAAATGCCCTCTCCACATCCTTCCTAGCCGCTTCCTGCATTGTTGCAAAGTGGCTCTATTTATTGCCACGCGGCTCGGATATGGTCTTCACAAACGCCGTTCACTGAGGATAGATACCACCGGCAAGATAGTATCCCATGTTGTAGTCTCGGCCGTTGACGACGTAGTTGCACGGCGGTGATTCCCCATTGCAAAGCCTCCTGAACACCGAAGATCGTTGAAGCACGTTGATGTCGTTGTGAGAACCCGGCATTCTAAAGAAAGCATGCCAAATCCATAAGTCATGTGCTGCCACCGCTTCTAGGATGATGGTGGCCTCTCTGGTGTGACCTTGATACATTCCCCGCAGACCTTTGGGGCAGTTCTTCCATTGCCAATGCATGCAATTGATATGTCTCCAACGTATCTGTAATTTTTTATTGTTCCATGCTATTATAGTACCAATCTTGAATGTTTTATATACATTTACAAGCAACAATATATCATTTTTTGATACTAACATGTTAACTTAGTGCCTAGTGCCAGTTGCTATTTTTTGCTTGTTTTTGACTTTGCAGAATATCAGTATCAAACGAAGTCCAAATGCCACGAAACTTTTTGGACATTTTTTCTGGCAATAAGAGACCCTGGAAGCTTCGGGAGGGGACGAGAAGATGAAGCAGTAGGCCACAAGGCACCAGGGCGCGCCCTGGTACCTTGTGGGGCCCACAAGCCATCGTTTAACCTAATTCCGCCTCTATAAACTCTCAAAAATCAAGAAACCTACCAGGGAGTCCACGAAATATATTTTTCACCGCCGCAAGCCTCTGTTCTTGAGAGATCCCATCCCGGGACCTTTTGTGGCACTCTGCCGGAGGGGGATTCAATCATGGAGGGGCTCTACATCAACCTCGCCGCCCTTCCGATGATGCGTGAGTAGTTTACCACAACCCTATGGGTCCATAGTTAGTAGCTAGATGACTTCTTCTCAATCGATGTTCTTCAATGCAATGTTCTCCTTAATGTTCTTGGAGTTTTATCTGATTTAATTATTTTTTGTGATGTGTTTGTTGGGATCCGATGAATTGTGAGTTTATGATCAGATGTATCCATGAATATTATTTGAGTTTTCTCTGAACTCTTTTATGCATGATTGTTATAGCTTCATTTTTCTTCTCCGATCTATTGATTTGGTTTGGCCAACTAGATTTTTTATCTTGCAATGGGAAGAGGTGCTTTGTGATGGGTTTGATCTTGTGTTGCTCAATCCCAATGACAGAAAGGGACATGACACGTATGTATCGTTGCTATTAAGGGTAAAAAGATGGGAATTATTCATATGTGAGTTTATCTTGTCTACATCATGTCATCTTGCTTAAGGCGTTACTCCGTTTCTTGTGAACTTAATACACTAGATGCATGTTGGATAGCAGTCGATGTGTGGAGTAATAGTAGTTGATGCAGAATCGTTTCGGTCTACTTATCTTGGATGTGATGCCTATATACATGATCATTGCCTTGGATATCATCATAATTATTTGCCTTTCTATCAATTGCCTAACAGTAATTTGTCTACCCACCGTATGCTATTTTCTCGAGAGAAGCCTCTAGTGAAAACTATGGCCCCCGGGTCTATATTTTATCATATAAAAATCCTAAATATACTTGCTGCAATTTTTACTTTATTTATTTTATTTTATATTATGTGCGATCTATTCATCTATCATCGTACAATTAATCTTGCAATTAACCGCCAAGGGATTGACTGTTGGGAAATGTAGTAGAAAACAAAAACAAAATTGCACCTATGATCACTGATACGTCTCCGTCGTATCCACTTTTCCAAACACTTTTGCCCTTGTTTTGGACTCTAAGTTGCATGATTTGAATGGAACTAACCCGGACTGACGCTGTTTTCAGCAGAACTGCCATGGTGTTATTTTTGTGCAGAAATAAAAGTTCTCGGAATGACCTGAAAATCCACGAAGAAACTTTTCAGAATTAATAAAAAGTACTGGTGAAAGAATCAGCGTCAGGGGGCCCACACCCTATCCACGAGGGTGGGGGGCGCCCCCCTCCCCTAGGGCGCGCCCCCTGCCTCGTGGGCCCCCTGGACGTCCATCGACCTCAACTCCAATTCCATATATTTGCTTTCGCGGAGAAAAAATCAGAGAGAAAGTTTCATCACATTTTACGATACTGAGCCGCCGCCAAGCCCTAATCTCTCTCGGGAGGGCTGATCTGGAGTCTCTCCGGGGCTCCGGAGAGGGGGATTCGTCGCCGTCGTCATCATCAACCATCATCCATCACCAATTTCATGATGCTCACTGCCGTGTGTGAGTAATTCCATCGTAGGCTTGCTGGACGGTGATGGGTTGGATGAGATTTACCATGTAATCAAGTTATTTTTGTTAGGGTTTGATCCCTAGTATCCATTATGTTCTTAGATTGATGTTGCTATGACTTTTCTATGCTTAATGCTTGTCTAGGGCTGGAGTGCCATGATTTCAGATCTGAACCTATTATGTTTTCATGAATATATGTGAGTTCTTGATCCTATCTTGCAAGTCTATAGTCACCTATTATGTGTTATGATCCGACAACCCCGAAGTGACAATAATCGGGATACTTCTCGGTGATGACTGTAGTTTGAGGAGTTCATGTATTCACTATGTGCTAATTAAAATGAGGCCTTAATATCCCTTAGTTTCCATTAGGACCCCGCTGCCACGAGAGGGTAGGACAAAAGATGTCATGCAAGTTCTTTTCCATAAGCACGTATGACTATATTCGGAATACATGCCTACATTACATTGATGAACTAGAGCTAGTTGTGTGTCACCCTATGTTATAACTATTGCATGAGGAATCGCATCCGACATAATTATCATCACTGATCCAATGCCTACGAGCTTTTCATATATTGTGCTTTGCTTATTTACTTTATCGTTGCTACTGTTACAATTACTACAAAACTGCTACTGTTACTTTTGCCACTGTTACCGTTACTTCCATACTACTTTGCTACTAAATACTTTGCTGCAGATACTAAGTTATCCAGGTGTGGTTGAATTGACAACTCAACTGCTAATACTTGAGAATATTCTTTGGCTCCCCTTGTGTCGAATTAATAAATTTGGGTTGAATACTCTACCCTCCAAAACTGTTGCGATCCCCTATACTTGTGGGTTATCAATCACCAAGATCAATATGAAGATGCATAAGGGTTGGGATCAATGATCGTTACCAACTCCGGAGTGCAGCGGAAGAAGAAGAGTCGGTGTAGATCGTGCTCGAAGTCCCTCGAACGATGATGAAGATCCCGCGAACCTCCCTCGGATGATCCCTCGAATAGAAGATCGAAAGCACGGCCTCTCTACTTGGTTGCAAGCGTATGGTCTTCATGATACGACAGCGTTTCATCGTCCAGAGCTAATCATCGCCGGAGAATTAGAGAGGAGATTAGAACCACACTAGGCTTCTAATTATAAGGATTAGAGGTGGCTAGGGCTAGCTCTAATTAGTCTAGGACTAACTAGAACTAGAACTAGATCAACTAGAAGAGGCACCCAAAAACTTGCAGTCAAAAGGCTGGAAAACCTCTAGTATATATAGGTTTAGCAGGGAGGAGAGGGCAGCCACCAAGGGAGGAAAGTCCTCCCTTCGTGCGCTGACCTAGGGGGAGTCAAACTCCCACCGCTAGCAGGATTCGTCCCCCGCCCATAAGGAAAGGGGGGCACCATCTCCACTTGGGCCTTTATGGCCAAAGTCTCCTTCCCTTCTTGGCCTTTTAAGGCCAGTTGATATTTAATTAATATATAAAATACTTTAAACATTTTCAGAACATTATATATAATTTAACATCCCGAAACATTTTCCACCTATATATAATTAGTCGGTATTGCCCGATATTCACCGAAACCCTTCCGGTGACCCCGAAATGATTCCGGAAGCTCTCGAAACTATTTCGGATATTAATGAAACTATTTCACAGATATATTCTCATCATTCCCGTTCCACTAACGCTCAACAGATCGTGATTACCTTAAGCTTGTGACCCCGTATGTCCGGTAAAACATAACGAAACCCCTTCGTTCAATGACCGATAGCGGAACCGTGGACATCCATATCGGTCCCTGATACGTCCATTTTGCATCATCCTTTTATATCGATATTTATTGCATTATGGGCTGTTATTACACGTTATGTCACAATACTTATGGCTATTCTCTCTTATTTTACAAGGTTTATCATGAAGAGGGAGAATGCCGGCAGCTGGGATTCTGGGCTGAAAAAGGAGCAAATATTGGAAACCCATTCTACACAGCTCCAAAAGTCCTGAAACTCCACAAAAGTCACTTTTGGAATTAATAAGAATTATTGAGCGAAATAAGTACTAGAGGGGGACCACACCCTGGCCACGAGGGTGGGGGGCACGCCCACCCCTACTGAGCGCGCCCCCTGCCTCGTGGGCCCCTTGGTGTCCCTCCGGTGCCCATCTTCTGCTATATGAAGTCTTTTACCCTGGAAAAATCATAAGCAAGCTTACGGGACGAAACTCTGCCGCCACGAGGCGGAACCTTGGCGGAACCAATCTAGGGCTCCGGCGGAGTTGTTCTGCCGGGGAAACTTCCCTCCGGGAGGGGGAAATCATCACCATTCTCATCACCAACGATCCTCTCATCGGGAGGGGGTCAATCTCCATCAACATCTTCACCAGCACTATCTCCTCTCAAACCCTAGTTCATCTCTTGTATCCAATCTTTGTACCCAAACCTCAGATTGATACCTGTGGGTTGCTAGTAGTGTTGATTACTCCTTGTAGTTGATGCTAGTTGGTTTATCCGGTGGAAGATCATATGTTCAGATCCTTAATGCATATTAATACCCCTCTGATCATGAACATGAATATGCTTTGTGAATAGTTACATTTGTTCCTGAGGACATGGGTGAAGTCTTGCTATTAGTAGTCATGTGAATTTTGTTTTCGTTTAATATTTTGATGAGATGTATGTTGTCTCTCCTCTAGTGGTGTTATGTGAACGTCGACTACATGACACTTCACCATTATTTGAGCCTAGAGGAAGACATTGGGAAGTAATAAGTAGATGATGGGTTGCTAGAGCGACAGAAGCTTAAACCCTAGTTTATGCGTTGCTTCGTAAGGGGCTGATTTGGATCCACTTGTCTCATGCTATGGTTAGGTTTACCGTAATACTTCTTTTGTAGTTGCGGATGCTTGCAATAGGGGTTAATCATAAGTGGGATGCTTGTCCAAGAAAGTACAACACCCAAGCACCGGTCCACCCACATATCAAATTATCAAATTAACGAACGCGAACCATATGAGCGTGATGAAAACTAGCTTGACAATAATTTACATGTGTCCTCGGGAGCATTTTTCTCATTATAAGAAATTGTCCAGGCTTGTCCTTTGCTACAAAAAGGATTGGGCCACCTTGCTGCACCTTATTTACTTTCATTGCTTGTTACCCGTTACAAATTATCTTATCACAAAACTATATGTTACCTACAATTTCAGTGCTTGCAGAGAATACCTTACTGAAAACCGCTTGTCATTTTCTTCTGCTCCTCGTTGGGTTCGACACGCTTACTTATCGAAAGGACTACGATAGATCCCCTATACTTGTGGGTCATCAAGACTCTTTTCTGGCGCTGTTTCCGGGGAGTGAAGCGCCTTTGGTGAGTGGAACTTGGTAAGGAAACATTTATATAGTGTGCTGAAATTTACTGTCACTTGTTACTATGGAAACTAATCCTTTAAGGGGCTTGTTTGGGGCATCTTCGCCCCGACCAGTAGAGCAAAGAGTTGCTCCTCAATCTACTGAACCTACTAAAAATGTTTACTTTGAGATTCCTTCGGGTATGATAGAGAAACTGCTAGCTAATCCCTTTGCAGGAGATGGAACATTGCATCCCGATTTACACCTTATCTATGTGGATGAAGTTTGTGGATTATTTAAGCTTGCAGGTATTCCCAATGATGTTATTAAGAGGAAGTTCTTCCCTTTATCTTTGAAGGGACATGCATTGACATGGTATAGGCTAGTGATGATACGGGATCTTGGGACTATAAACGATTGAAATTGGAATTTCACCAGAAGTTCTATCCTATGCATCTTGTTCATCATGATCGTAATTACATATATAATTTCTGGCCTCGCGAAGGAGAAAGCATCGCTCAAGCTTGGGGGAGGCTTAAGTCAATGTTATATTCATGCCCCAATAATGATCTCTCAAGAGAAATGATTATTCAAAAAATTTATGCTCGGCTTTCTCTCACTGATCGCACCATGCTCGATACTTCCTATGCTGGTTCTTATATGCTGAAGACTATTGAATTCAAGTGGGACTTATTGGAAAGAATTAAACGCAACTCCGAAGATTGGGGTTCCGACGATGGTAAGGTGTCAGGTATGACACCTAAGTTTGATTGTGTTAAGTATTTTATGGATACCGATGCTTTTCGTGGATTTAGCACTAAATATGGACTTGACTCTGAGATAGTAGCTTCTTTCTGTGAATCTTTTGCTACTCACGTTGATCTCCCTAAGGAGAAGTGGTTTAAATATAATCCTCCCATTGAAGTAAAAGTAGTTACACCTGTTACAGTTGAAGAAAATATTATCACTTATAATGATCCTATTGTTCCTACTACTTATGTTGAGAAACCACCTTTCCCTGTTAGGATAAAGGATCGTGCTAAAGCTTCAACTGTTGTTCGTAAGAGTAATACTAGAACATATACACCTCCTGAGAAAGTTAAAGTTGAACCTAGTATTGCTATGGTTAAAGATCTCTTGGCTGATAATATAGATGGGCATGTTATTTACTTCTGTGAGGAAGCTGCTAATATTGCTAGACCCGATGCTAAGATACATAGACCTGTTGTAGGCATGCCAGTTATTTCTGTTAAAATAGGATATCATTGTTATCATGGCTTATGTGCTATGGGTGCTAGTGCTAGTGCAATACCTATTTCCTTATACCAAGAAATTATGCATGATATTGCACCCACTGAGTTAGAAGATATTGATGTTACTATTAAGCTTGCAAATAGAGATACTATTTCACCAATTGCTATTGTTAGAGATGTCGAAGTCTTGTGTGGGAAAGTCAAATACCCTGCTGATTTTCTTGTTCTTGGTTCCCCACATGATAGCTTTTGTCCCATTATATTTGGTAGACCCTTCTTGAATACTGTTAATGCTAAGATTGATTGTGAAAAGGATGTTGTTACAATTGGCTTGGGGGATATGAAACATGAGTTTAATTTTGCTAAATTTCGTAGACAACCCCATGATAAAGAATTGCCTAGTAAGGATGAAATTCTTGGTCCTGCTTCTATTGCCGTGCCTCCTACTGATCCGTTAGAACAATATTTGCTAGATCATGAAAATGATATGTTTATGAATGAAAGAAGGGAGATAGATTAATTATTCCTTAAATAGGGTCCTATTCTGAATCACAACTTACCTGTTGAAATCCTAGGGGATCCTCCTCCACCCAAGGGTGATCCCGTGTTTGATCTTAAACCATTACCTGATACTCTTAAATATGCTTATCTTGATGAAAAGAAGATATATCCTATTATTATTAGTGCTAACCTTTCAGAGCAGGAAGAGGAAAGATTATTGAAAACTCTGAAGAAGCACCGTGCTACTATTGGATATACTCTTGATGATCTTAAGGGCATAAGTCCCACTCTATGCCAACACAAAATTAAATTGGATGAAGATGCCAAACCAGTTAGAGATCATCAACGACGATTGAATCCTAAGATGAAAGAAGTGGTAAGAAAGGAAATACTAAAGCTCCTTGAGGCAGGTATAATTTATCCTGTTGCTGATAGTAAATGGGTAAGTCATGTTCATTACGTCCCTAAGAAGGGAGGTATTACTGTCGTTCCTAATGACAAAGATGAATTGATCCCGCAAAGAATTGTTACAGGTTACAGGATGGTAATTGAATTTCATAAATTAAGTAAAGCTACTAAGAAAGATCATTACCCTTTACCTTTTATTGATAAAATGCTAGAAAGATTATCCAAACATACACATTTCTGCTTTCTAGATGGTTATTCTGGTTTCTCTCAAATACCTGTGTCAGCGGACGACCAAGCAAAGACTACTTTTACTTGCCCTTTCGGTACTTTTGCTTATAGACATATGCCTTTTCACTACAAAAAAAGACACATCCCTGACATTTTGGGCCGAACGAAATTGTTTCCTGTCATACATATGACACTTCTATGACGATAATTGTGACAGAACCCGGTATCCTCATAGATGTGGTGGGATCCTACTTCTATGACAAAAAATCATGACAAAAAATGGGCTTTTCGTCCTGGGCGGGCCGGAGACACAGCTGCATGACAGTCTTTGGGCCGTCCATGACGGAAAAAACCATGGTAGAAGCGAGGGGGAGGAAAATTTCGGGGAGTTCCCGGTTACGGTGGGAGGTCGGGGGCCGAGCGATGCGAGTTTCTCTCATATACGTACGCGCGCGTGTGCAAGGCGTTGGCTCTACTGAACCCGAGCGAGGCATTGGGCTCTAACTGAACTCGAGCGATTGCACTGCAGGCTACGCGTTACTGAACCCGAGCGATCGATCGATGGCTGTTAACTGAACCCGATCGAGCGATTCCTTCGCTACTACTGCTAACTGGAGCCAATCGATGCTGCCTCTGAAATGAACAGTGAGCATTG
>NC_041391.1:484840409-484841406 GCF_002162155.2 Triticum dicoccoides
GATGAACAGTGAGCGCTGGCGTTGCCTTTGGATGAACAGGACCCCGTGGTGTGGAGGGCTGGATGAACAATAGATGGTGAAGGGGTGGTTGAACAGGACCCCGTGGTGTGGAGGGCTGGATGAACAGTAGACGGTGGAGGGGTGCCCGTGGAGGGGTCGCTGAACAGTAGCCGGTGGAGTAGCGCGCGGTGGAGGCTGAATGAACAGGAGCCCGTGGAGGCTGGAGGTGGTCGACGGTAGCCCGTGGAGGCTGGAGGAGGTCGACGGTGGAGATGAACAGTATCCCGTAGAGTCCCGTTTTGCGGTACGCCACACCCCTCCCGATGAACAGGACCCCCGTTTCGACCGTAGCGCTCCAACACAAGTCCGTTTCGTCTGTTTTGCGGTATGCCACACCCCTCCCGATCAACAGGACCCCCGTTTCGACTGTAGGAGGTTTGTTCCGTCCATTTTGCGGTACGCCACACCCCTCCTGATCAACGGGACACCCATTTCGACCGTAGGAGGTCCGTTTCCTCTGTTTTACGGTACGCCAGACGTGGCCGGTCGAACACAAGGCTATTTCCTCCGTTCTGCGGTACGCCAGGCCTCGTTTCCATCGCCTGTTCCGTCGAAGCCGGTTGGCTCCCACGCGTTCCGTTGCGTCCCGATGAACACGACGCATTCTGTTGCCTCCCCATGAACATCACGCATTCCATTGCCTCCCCATGAACACGACGCATTCTGTTGCCTCCCCATGAACACGAGACCCCGCCCGTATGTACACACACGTGGCCGTATTTTCTTTCTTGCACCATGGCCGCTGTACGTACGTGTACATGCTACGTGTGTGCCTCTACTAGGACACGTGCGCGCCTCTACTACGACACGTGCGCGCCTCTACATTGACCAGTATGTACATACACGTTCGTGACCAGGATGACAACGCTACGTACGCTTCGACCAGGTGGGTCCCGACTGTCAGGCACTTCCTTGCCTGCGAAGATGTAGCTGGTTG
>NC_041391.1:484841675-484846708 GCF_002162155.2 Triticum dicoccoides
GAAGGTGTAGCTATTGGGTCCCAGCAGTCAGGGGGGCAAATCGTTTTTTTGCCCGGACGCACTTCCTTGCGTGCGAAGGTGTAGCTGGTGGGTCCCAGCAGTCGGGGGGTGAATCGTTTTTTTGGACGCACTTCCTTGCGTGCGAAGATGTAGCTGGTGGGTCCCAGCAGTGAAGGGGGTGAATCGTTTTTTCCCGGACGCACTTCCTTTCGTGCGAAGATGTAGCTCGTGGGTCCCAGTAGTCAGGGGGCGAATCATTTTTTTCGTGAAATACGGTGGCCTGTTCGATGGGTCCCTGCTGTCAGGTGGAGGAATAATTATTTTGCGCGTAATAAGGAGGCACTTCCTTGCGGCTGCCGTGGACCCAGCTGTCAGCCTCTCCACGTACAATCCACGTCCGATGGAAGTCGTTCCTTGACCACGTTGACCACGCCTCACCGAGAGCACCACGGCGGTGGACGACGGCGAGGCCTAGGAAGGGGACGACGCGGAGCCGGGGAAGACGCGACAGTGGATGCACACGCAGAGAGGAGTACGAGGGTTCACTGGTTCGGCTGCGCTATCGTCGCGGCAGAATAACAGGGGGTGTGGGTGAGTGGAGGGATGGCCTGGCCAGTTGTGGGAGTAGTAGGGGGCGGTGAGGCCTCCGCGGCAGCACAACCAACCACGGGAGGCAGGAGCAGGCGGCACGACCGTCGCTGCTTTGGGCGGCTGGAGCAAGAAGACCAGAGGTTGAAGAAGCACGACGGCCGTTGGATGGACATCGTACGGTCACTACAGCTAGAATCGTTTATATTGACTAAGTTGACAAAGCCCTTAGTACGTCAACTTAGTAGGCCCACGGGTTAGCTTCCAAAACGGTGCGCCCCAGATGTTAGGGGGAGGAATCATTTTTTGGGCGGGTGAAGCTAGAATATCCAAAATTGAAGAAGAAGCACGACATCCGTTGGATGGACATCCAACGACCACTACTGCTAGAACCATGTGTTGACTATAAGTTGACAAAGCCTTGCATACGCGTCAACTCTGTTTTTTAGGGGACGCGTCAACTTAGTAAGGCCAGAAGTGTGTGGCAGAGAACTTATAGCCCATTTGAGATTTGTAAGAATGTGTAGCCCATTTTTGAATTCTAATGGAATTTACTACAACCCATTTACAGTTTGTTAAAAGTACAACCCATTTCAACCAACCGTTCAAAACAGAATTCAATAAAATTTCCCACATTTTGATGGGATTCGAATATTTTTATCCCGAAATTTCTAGTCAGATTAAATACAATTTCAATATAAATTTATATTACGTAAAAATCCAACAAAACATTGCGCTCGCAACAATTAATGAAATTAAAATTCCAATATCCAAAAATAATATTTTATAAAGTAATCACTTTTTGGTGCATTTTTTATAGTTACTACCCAGTTTTTATAATTACATCCCATTTATTATTTCTTAAAGCCCATTTTCTTGTTAAGCCTAATGCATCCCTCCTAGGAAAGATTTACAGCCCAGCGGGGCGGAGAATAACAACTTGACCTTGCCTGGGTATTCCTAAAAAAAGTATAGTTGGGCTAGCCATTTTCAGCTTGAAAAAAAATTAATATCTGGGCTGGACATCCGGCCTGGGCTAGACGGGCCACAGCCCGCCCTGTTAATACCTACAGGGATGTTTTCGTTGTTGTTCAGAGGAGAAAAATTAATATCTGGGGTAAACATCGAAAAACTCTGCAGTGCTCACACCTCAAAAACACAAATACTGCTCGAGCTGCTTGGTTCCAGCTATCGACCGCTTCTTGTGCAATTCTCTCGTTTATTGACTACTCCCTCCTTTCTGGTTTATAATGCTCAATTCAAAAATCTCACCAATCAAGGTAGATGGCGCGTGGTGGAATACTTTTTGTAGTTTTGCAAAATCACCTAATTAATGCTCTTGTTATCCTCAAAAAATTATGTTTATCAATGCATTAATTGCAATGCATGCATGCATAAAGTATATGCATTGGTCAATTTTCTCTTAGTACTTGCATGCAATGATTTAATGCACCTTGGAATCTGAACATGTGATGGAAAACAACCAAATTGAGCCTTATAAAATGGGAAAACTAAAATTTTGAGATAAGCCCTATAAACCGGAAAGGAGGGAGTACATAGGTTGACAATGGTGTGGGACCGTGATGTCAGGAAACCAGGAGGAAGCAAAGTAAATTATATATATATATATATATACAGACGGTCTATTCTGCTAATATTAGCAGAATAACTATTCTGCACACCACTTCGGCACTGCACGCTCAACAGAAGCGCACTGCATCATTTTGACGACGAGCACTGCAATAGAGACTAGTGAACTTCTCTTCGGAAAAAATTGCACGCGTTATTTTTTCGGTACTGTTTTTGCTCTAATTTTTTAACCGTTTATTGGAATGAGGCGTGTAATATACCATTGAAAAGCTATGGATTAGGCACAACTTCGACATGTTGAACACTTTTCGAGATTCCACACGGTTTAAAAGCAGTTTTGAAAATAGTGCGGCGGATGACGAGTGGCAGCGAGCGTTTTTTCGCGTTTTTTTCTAAACCACTTGTCGGAATGAAGCAAATGATATGCCGTTGGATAGATATCGTCTAGGCGCATCTTTTTCATATATAAATCTTTCTCTAATTCGTTATGGTTTAAGAGCAGTTTCAAATTTACTAAATCGCGGAATTCTGTTTTTTAAATTTTTTCAAATTTTCGGCACTGTTTTCGCTCCAGTTTTTGAACCGTTTGTCAAAACGAGGCGTGTGTTACGCCGTTGGAAAGCTACGAACGAGGCACAACTTTCATATGTTGCAATGGTTTTGAGATTCCTTACGGTTTTAACTTAATTTTGAAAATCGTGTGGCGGACGATGAGTGATAGCGGCGTTTTTTGCGAAATTTTTACAAACCACTGGTCGGAATGATTCAAACGATACTCCGTTGGAAAGATATCGACGAGGCACAACTTTTTCATATAGAACACTCTCTCTAATTCTTTACGGTTTAAGAGGAATTTCAAATTTACCGAAATGCGAGCACTCTGTTTTTTGCGACACCAAAATCGACGTGGGTACTTCATCCGACTGAAAACCGCACTTCATCAGACGAAAAACAGCACTGCATCAGGCGGGTAAGAGAACTGCATGATTTCTTTTTTGTTTAGACGTAAATTTTTGAAGACGAGTAAGAAAACCGCACTGCTTTTAGACTGAAAACCACACTGCATCAGACGGGCTAGCGGACTGCATGATTTCTTTTTTGTGGGACGTAAATTTTTGAAGACGAGGAACAAAACCGCACTTCTTTTAGACTGAAAATCGCACTGCATCAGACGGTAAAGTGAACCCCATAACTTTTCTTCTCTTTTTTTTAACTTTTTTGTTTTATGGGAACCACATGGTCAAAGTTTGTGAACCATCTGGCCGAGATTAGAGAGCTGCATTTTTTCGGTGAAAGTGAATCATAGGGAAGAAACTAGCAGACTACATGTAAAAAGAAACAAACTTCTATGATGATTTTTTATTGTTTTAATAAAGGGAATGTTTTTACAAGGGAAACCACAGGAGTGCACTGCAAACATACATACTGCACTGCAAGCATACAGAAAACAAGTGAAAACAGCCACATGCAACAATACAAATTGTTTTCTAAAAAATCACAATGACCTGGGTGTACTACATACATACCCACACCGCATTGCAAAAATATATAATAGGAACTACATGCACATGATGCTTCCCTTTTTCTCGCATATGCAAAAATGAACTAACATATAGTACAAGTGAACCGCATCTGCAAGAGTGTGACACGAGAGTGCCAGCCAGCCATCAAGATGAGCACGCATAGGCTTTGGCCGTCGGGGTGCACGGCCACTTCAAAACGAGCACGAGGGGTCCGAGGTGCACTGCACTGCATGCTAGACCCGTGAGCACTGCATGCCAGCACCGCGCGCACTGCAAGCCTGCACCGAAGACCCAGGCGAAACTGCATTTTTTTTGTGCCCTAGCAAAATCTGAAAATGCCAGAAATTCCATGAACTTCGTCAGCGCATCAACCGCACCGCATCAGCCCCCGATCCCATTAGCTGCAGAGGTGAACCGCTGGTCTCATCGGCGACGGGCCGTGCGCCCTGTGCAGCACCACCCGTGCCATCTGGCGGGGCCAGGGCTCTGGCGGCGGTGCAGCATGGCCGATGACACTGCTGGAAGGGTCCCTGGATCTGGTTGCCAGGGCTCGCCGCTGCGGAGAGTGGCCGAGCAGCAAGTTAGCGCGAGCAGTTTTTCAGACCCTAGGAGATTCAGACTATAGGAGATGTTGGGGACGCGCCAATGAACTGCATTCAACATCTAACCCCGCTGCACTGGAGCATCGAATGAACATGCCGAACCGCACATCTTAATCTCAATAGACTCAAAACTTGCAAATCTTCTCCAAACAAAAAAACAAAGTGCATCTGACCCGCCCCAACGCCCGCACGTGGACCTCGTCATGCGTATGCGAACTGCAGCGACAAGCTAGCTCCCCGAGCACTGCACATAGAGAAGAACAGAGCTGCACAATTCCCAGAATAGAGCTGCAAAAACCGATAGAAAAGAGCTGCAACAAGTATTTCAGGGGCTGGCCATGGAGATCGAGGGTGTCCTCATCAATGCCGGCAGAGGCATGTTCTGCCGGAGTGCCCTGTGTTCGCCGGAGGAGCACCACAACTGGTGATGGGCGGATCCATTCCCGGAGCACGGACGAGCTGCACCAGCGGGAGGGTCGGTGCGGCCTGGATCTGGCGCCTCCTCTCCTCCACACATGGTGCCCCCTCCCCTGACCTACAGCTAGATGGGATCCGGGCCGAATCCGGACGGGGTGGAGCGGGGCAGGCGACGGTAGGTGGTGGGCGGCGCAAGGAGCACCCGTGCCGCGGGGTAGGCGGATCCGGTCGCCGGCAGCCGCGCTGGGCACCTGGGAGGAGGGAGGTGGCCGGCTCAGGAGGTCGCAGCCGGGGTAGGTGGATGGACGGGGTT
>NC_041391.1:484847150-484886260 GCF_002162155.2 Triticum dicoccoides
AATAAGGAGGCACTTGCGTACGTGAGGCTATGGACCTGGTGGGTCCCCATTGTCATCATATCCAAGTAAAGTCATCTCCTCGCCCGCGCGCGCTTTCCGCCCGAAACAGTCAGCGCCGGCTGCCCCACTTCCCGGTGCAGGCGATTGCTCCTCCTTCAAACGACACAAGTGCCGTCCGTCCATCCATCTGCCGCACACATTAATGATACGCGGTTGCCGAGGAGGCTACTCTGGCGCCACACGTCCGTCCCTCCGCCCGCCCACCATTGCTATATAAACTGCTGCGCCGGCCCTAGCCGCAGTCATCCGCATCCGTTCCCTTTCTCCTGTCCACACCACTACTGCCCACCATGGCTTCCTCGCGCTCCAGCACTCTTCGGGACGGGCGGACGATGGACCACAAGGAGATGGCAGCCATTGCTGCCGACCGGCTGGCCGGTAGGCAGCCGGAGGACAACGACGTCCTAATGGAGAACATGGTAGTCGATGATCCGGCGCCAACCTCCTCCTCTGCGCCATCCTCGCCGGTGGATTGCACCATGACCATCAGTGAGGCCCGTGCCCGATATATGGACAGGGTGAGGCAGATGCGTGAGGAGCAGTTCCGGGAGGCGCAGGCCGACATCGCCTACAACCACCATCTCCTCCAGGAGCACCTGCAGGCGGAGGAGCAGATTGCCGCGGAGCGGGCAGAGCAGGAGGCACTGCTCGACTCATACCGCTCAGCCCGCAAGGGCCGCCTCGAGCGCTGGCGGTACCGCATGCGGGTGGCGGAGGCTGCGGCCGCCTACAAAGAGGCTAGCAAAGTGGGCGATGAAGCGGGCGAGGCGCTGTTTGGCAAGACCGAGGACGAGGCAGAGGACAATGCCGGCTCCGACGAGTCCCCGCTCCGCTAGCATCGACGAGGCCCTTCTTCGCCGAGGCCCCATGGTGCCAGCAACAAGGCAGAGGACACCACCGGCTCCGCTGAGGCCCCGCGGCGCCAACAACGAGGCAGAGGACACAACCGGCTCCGCCAAGGCCCCGCCCTGCCAACAACGAGGCAGAGGACATCGCCGGCTCAGCCGAGGCCCCACCCTACCGGCAACGTGGGGGGGGGATTTCCACCGCTCCGCTGAGGCGCCGCCCACCAGCAACGAGAAAGAGGACATCACCGGCTCTGCTGAGGCCCCGCTCCGCTGCCAACGAGGCCGCGCCACACAGAAAACAAGGAAGAGTATAACACGGTAGGTCGCCGCCGCTTGGGTCCAAGTAAGGCCACCGCTGCTACCCTCCGGTTGAAACCAAGCTAGGCGGGTTGACCATTGACGGCCGGTTAGCTTCTTGGCGGCGACGTGGAGTCGGAGAGCTGCGCTGGAGAAGAACGCTGCTTCTACTTAACTGCTGGTGCAGTTGGCTGACTAACACATGGGACCAACAGGCCACATGTCAGTTACACAACTGCACCTGCAGTTAAGTCACTGAAGCTTCTATTTGGCTCAGCGGGACACATGTGGGTAGCTTCGGTTAATTAATTATACCTCCATCACACCCCTTTTTAGTTGAAGAATGTATGAAATGTAATGAAATCCGGCATGTTTATATGAAATCCGACCGTGTATGAATGAATTTATTTCGATTAGTTCGAATTCCTGTATCACTGGCATTGGATGAACATGCAAAACAATACGTACTAGCATTATTCCCAGGGTGATCACCATGTTTGCAGCAGTTTCACATGTACTCCCTCCGGTCCTTTCTAGTCTGCATACAAGTTTTGTCTGTAGTCAAAGTATCTCTACTTTGACCAATCTTATACAAAAAAGTATGCACTTTCACAATGTGGAAGTAAAAAGGAACAGAAGGAGTACAAACTTTGACCAATCTTATACAAAAAAGTATGCACTTTCACAATGTGCGAAGTAAAAAGGAACAGAAGGAGTACAAAGAGTTTGAGCAGCTTTTTAGCGTTTCTATACATTGCAATCAAACACACATGCCTGGCAATTCATAGAGATCATTCAAAACAATCAATGATTATGCATCTCAGCGACTCACATGTCAGAGGCAATATTTACTTCACAACTAAATAATAAAGAAAAAATTGATCGACGCTGCTGACAACAAAGGGCGGACCATTCGAAAATATCAAACGCATATCTTGCTAAAACCAATGAGCAAAATTTGACAAGGTTGTCCCATTCCAAAATATCAAATGCCTACGATTGTGGAATGGGCAGGGTTTGCCATCAGTTCGGACATTGACATGGCACCTCGTGCTAAATAAACCAGCTGTTCTTTTTGTGCAGTTCCACCAAAATCAACCAAATTCGCGCATAGCTTGTATGATTTCGCCCTTATATGTTGCAACGCCTTGAACTTATGGGTACCTCCTTTCTTATGGTGGAAATGAATGATTTGATGTATTCATGAACATTTTGTGCAGTTCCCATTAAAATCAAGCTGAGCACCCCTGTTTGCACAAATACAAAAAAGTGATTAGTATAAAGCAAACTATACTAGGAATTGACAGTTTCAACAGGCACATACATGGTCCATGTAGAGCACACTTTTAGAAAAATGGAACTCACCAGAAAGAATCCTAGAACAACATTGTACTCGCGCATCACAGCAAAAAAATGGAGATTTGTCAGTCCTTCTGAGCTGAAGTTAGTTTGGTCTTGTGGGGAGTAATGTAACCATCCTTCAACTGCTCCTTCTGATGAGAAGATAGACAGGGCTTCTTCATCCTGGCATAATCAGAACTAGTCACTTCACGCACTCCATATTCTTCTTCAGAGGAAGATGAACCTATTGTGCAAAGACAAGAGGACTACTAAATGCTAGCATCCCTGTTTGCTCGAAAAAAGGAAAGGAAATATTTAAAACAACACAGATGAAGCACTTCTCAAGGACTATACCACTTTTTCATGACAGTATCTAAACAGTAGCACAACACCAATAGAGATGACAAAGCTCAATCATATGGATGAAATCAGTGGGCGAGTACCAACCTTTGTAAGGACACTGATTGTGTAGAGCATACAGATGAAGCACTTCTCCGGAACCATCTGTTGCTATCTACGGGGGTGGCCATGCTTACTATATACTCCTCGATTAGTTTAATGTTTCCAACATCTTCTTGTGCAGCTCCACTAAAATATATGGTATCTTCAAAGAAGATCCCTGTTTGCACAAGTAGAGATAATTACGTATGGCATCAAATCAGTGGCAAAACAATTGCTTGTTCCAGCCATAGCAATAAATTAAGATGCAAAACTATATCATTACTTGTGTCATCACAGTTCTAGTGCTTCATTACAGCACCGGGAGTTGATTTTTGTTTTTCTTCCGCTTGTTCTTCCCCTTCATCACTTGGTTCAATAACAGACAAGCTTCGCCTTCAATGTAAGATTTGGCATGTCAATTAGGGAGCACAAGTATAGTACTAAACTTAATCTTCTGATGAAAGTGGCAAAATACAGGCCAGTAGTTGTGAAATATCCTTATCTTACCTCAATGGGATATTACGGTGCACATACAGATTGGAAGTCTTGTCTCCATTTGTGCAGTTCACTAAAATCAAGCAACATTATCGTACAAGTAGCACAACATATGAAAGCACACTTCAGAATCATGTGAAAGAAGGCTAGTACTGACCTCTCATGATGCGGAATTCAAACAACTCACAAGAAGAAGATCTGAACCAAATTCGCCTTAACGGATAGGAAGTAAGATCTCCTCTTGTGCAGTTCCACTAAGATCAAGCAATCAAGCAACATTGTCGGTGTGATGATACGTCTCCAACGTATCTATAATTTTTTATTGCTCCATGCTACTTTATCTACTGTTTTAGGCAATATTGGGCTTTATTATCCACTTTTATATTATTTTTGGGACTAACCTAGTAACCGGAGGCCCAGCCCAGATTTGCTGTTTTGTGCCTATTTTAGTGTTTCGAGGAAAAGGAATATCAGACGGAGTCAAAACGAAACAAAATCAACTGGAGAAGTTAATTTTGGAAGGAAACCAACCTGATGGGCTTGGAGTGCACGCCAGGGGAGTCCCGGGCCCCCCCTACCTCGTGAGAAACCCGGAGGTCCACCGACGTACCCCCTGCACCCATATATACCTACGTACCCTAAAACTTCCAGAACAGAAGATAGATCGGGAGTTCCGCCACCGCAAGCCTCTGTAGCCACCAAAAACCAATCGGGACCCTGTTCCAGCACCCTGCTGGAGGGGGATCCCATCACCGGAGGCCATCTTCATCATCCCGGTGCTATCCATGACGAGCAGGGAGTAGCTCACCCTCGGGGCTGAGGGTATGTACCAGTACCTATGTGTTTGATCTCTCTCTCTCTCTCTCTCTCTCTCTCGTGTTCTCTCTCGTGTTCTTCTATGGCACGATCTTGATGTATCCCGAGCTTTGCTATTGTAGTTGGATCTTATGATGTTTCTCCCCCCTCTACTCTCTTGTGATGAATTGAGTTTCCCCTTTTGAAGTTATCTTATCGGATTGAGTCTTTTATGAGAACACTTGATGTATGTCTTGCGTGGGATAACCGTGGTGACAATGGGTTATTCTATTGATCCACTGATGTATGTTTTGGTGATCAACTTGCGGGTTTCGTGACACTTGGGAACCTATGCATAGGGGTTGGCACACGCTCTTGACTCTCCGGTAGTAGCTTTGGGGCACTCTTTGAAGTACTTTTATGTTGGTTGGATCAATCTGAGATTGTGTGATGCATATCATATAATCATGCCCACGGATACTTGAGGTGACAATGGAGTATCTAGGTGACATTAGGGTTTTGGTTGATTTGTATCTTAAGGTGTTATTCTAGTACGAACTCTTTTATAGATCGATCCAAAAGAATAGCTTTGTGGTGGTTTCGTACCCGACCATAATCTCTACGTTTGTTCTCCACTATTAGTGTCTTTGGAGTGACTCTTTGTTGCATGTTGAGGGCTTGTCATATGTTCTATCTATGTTATTATTATTGAGAGAACTTACACTAGTGAAAGTATGAACCCTAGGCCTTGTTTCCTACCATTGCAATACCGTTTACGCTCACTTTTACCGCTTGTTACCTTGCTGCTTTTATTATTTCAGATTACAAAAACCCATATCTACTATCTATTTTGCACTTGTATCTTCATCTCTTCGCCGAACTAGTGCACCTATACAGTTTACCATTGTATTGGGTGTGTTGGGGACACAAGAGACTTTTTGTTATTTGGTTGCAGGGTTGTTTGAGACAGACCATCTTCATCCTACGCCTCCTACGGATTGATAAACCTTAGGTCATCCACTTGAGGGAAATTTGCTACTGTCTTACAAACCTGTGCACTTCCAGGCCCAACAACATCTACAAGAAGAAGGTTGTGTAGTAGACATCATGTGACATTTTGGTTGAACTGCACAAAACACTCTTAAAACAAATGGGAAAGAAAGCAAGACAGTAGCATTTCTCAAATGGTGGCATTGATTAATATTAACATAGAGATTATATTAACAATAAAATTCGTTAAACATGTAATTTGCTTTTAACTGTGGCATTGCATCAATTTTCCAGCGGCATTATTAGAGGGTGTTTGTTTACAGGGACATTTTGGTGTAGGGACTAAAAAACTCCGTGTCAGTCACATCTAAACCAAACAGGAGGAACTTTTAGGGACTAAAAGTGGGCATTTGGGACTAAAGAAAGAAGATCCCGAGGGAGTCTTTTTGGGACTTTTTTCAACAGTTGCCCCTGCCATGCATTGCACCTTGTTTCTATTAGTTCATTACTAGGGGTAACATGGTCTTTTAGCATGTCATTTAATAACCTCTAGTCCATGTTTAGTCCCTGGAACCAAGCAGGTAGGGACTAGGGAGTTTTAACCAAATAGGGCCTTAGATTAACAACAACTAATGAGTTGCACGGGATAGTGGACGCACCAGCACCATGTGCATCTACCGATGTACTGTGGTCATGCACAGTCTGTTGCAACAAAGAACAAACAACCAAGGAGCATATTTGTGTTGGTCCCAGTTTTGTTATCTTTAGACACCTTTCCCTATGTGAGCGCAGCAAATCTAGTCCTGCTCAAGCTCTACAGCCTTGTCCCTTCCTTTCCTTTTTGAACTAGTACTTTCGCCCCTTCCTTTCCTCTTTGAACCACGTCCTAGATTTATGCGATACAACTTTCCCCACTACTTTCCCCCATTCATTTCCTCTTTGAACCACGTCCTAGATTCATGCTATACAACTTTCCCCCTTCATTTCCTCTTTGAACCACGTCCTAGATTCATGCTATATATAACTTTTCCCACTACTTTCCCCCACTCCTTTCCTCTTTGAACCACGTCCTAGATTCATGGTATACATGCAGCTAGAGCAATGCATGTGGAGTAAGTAAAATATACCTTAAGGTTCTTGGGGCGTGGTTCGGTGGGCGATGGGATGTCGGCAAAGAAGAAGGGGTCGGAGGCCCTCCCGCGCCGCCGCTGGGTGGAAAGTGAACAACTGCGCCGGTAGTGGATTCGCTCCCTCGCCGACGGCGACAGCATTAAGCCTCCTTCCCTTCCTGGCGGACGGATCCTGCTGGCTCTTTGAGCAGCAGTGAGGGGAGAGAGAGAGGCCAATGAAGTCTTGTTTAGATCTGGAGAGTGCGAGAGAGTGTGAAGAGAGCAACTACAAGTGCTGAGGCTCCAGCGGGAGAGGGCGAGAGAGTGTGAAGAGAGCAACTACAAGCGCTGAGGCTCCAGCATGTATATATATACTGGAGAGAGAGTGTGAAGCGTGCAAACCCTAGAAAACATTTTGACCAGTCAAAGAATCCTCCTGGCAAAAATTATGCTCAAGTGTAGCTATCGAACCCGAGACCTCAAGTTTGATGAGCGAACAGGCTAACCTGCTACACAACCCTCCCGTTATGTTCAACGAGATGAAAATAACCTTTTATACGTTCCTGCATTCGTGTGACAAGCATGCCGTGTTTTTTTGTGTGTGTGGGAGTCATTGGGATTTCAATCATAATCGTGTCATGTGGCTTTGGTGGTAAGACTATCCACAGTGGTGCAGAAATAATGCAGCCTTAGTCACCTTACCTCTCTCCACGTAGTACGTTGGGTCCCACCAGTCAGAGGGTGAAACAAACAAATACATAAGAAAAATTAAAAGCGCCAGCAGTGTATCTTACTACCTCACACATCTCGCTACTGCTCGGGAACACTATCCAATTGATCCCTCTGTTCGCTCACGTACTATTTTAAGTGAATCCTTATTATAACATGCACACAAATTTTGGGCATTTGTATTCGACTTAAGTCAGTGTGCCACCGTATCTTGTATACTTACTACTCCCTCCGTCTAGGTGTAATAAGTCACGTTAGAAGGTGCAACGGGACCAAGGTGCGTGTGTGTGCGTGTGTGTGTTTAACAACATGTGTGTGTTAGAGAGTGCGAGAGATCAACCTACTCCTACAAAGAGATGATGTGTAGTGTACGATTTTAGCCGCGAGAGTCGGTGCATCCTCTCGTTTCTGGGCGTGTCCAGTAGGGACATGCGGACAGCTGCCACGCCCGCTCCTGACCAGCCTGGCCCACCCAAAGCCCCTCCATCGCCGGCGCGCGCTTCCCGCCCGAAACGGTCAGTGCCGCTCCAAAGAATCGGTGCCGCATTCATGCCCGGGCAGAGCGGACGTGACCTCTCATTGGCGCAAGAGTGATGGTGCTTCGTCCGTCCAACTTACTGCTGGGTCTATGTGATTTGACGGCTCATTGGTCTTTATTACTGAGGTGGTAGGACTGCTGGATGTCCCACGCTTTCGGCAAAAGGAGGTAGCAGTAGATTACAATTTTCTCCATTCTTACAACGGAGGAGTGCAAGAGCAGTGAAAACACGCATGCTCATTGATTACATGGCCCACCTCACACTATCACCGTGCGACACCTAACTCTTTACATAGTACTCCCTCCGTTCCTAAATATTACTAGATGAGTCCCCGCGCGTTGCCGTGGAACAGCGGTATATCTCTCTCTGCGCAAAATTATCGATTTCATAGAACAAAAAAAACTCTATAACCGCATGAAAAATGTGGTAGCCAAACTAAATAAACTCCCATCATCATTTAGATCATCCCACGTAAGGAAAAAAGATCAGCCAACTCCTACTGCATAATGACATGTTAATGGGACTTAAAAGCTCACTTACATGCATGCTACCGATGCATGCTTGCATGCAGACATGTTGATGTGATTTAAAACCCACTCACATGCATGTGCCACGATATTTCTGCATGCTTGCATGTGGCTTAGTGCGGAGCCTCTCAACGTCTAGATCAGACGGCTATTATGGACTGATTTACTTCATCTAACGGCTACATCAATTTTGATGATGTGGCTCAAGGAGAGGATAGAGAATTCCTAGTAGTGGGGGATAGCTATTACTAGTAGATAAGTCTTTGTAGAGATTCCACTGGGTGAACTAAATACGAAACAAAATGAATGAATCTACACTTAAAATGCATCTATATACATCTGCATGTGGTTCATGGTGAAATCTCTACAAAGACTTATACTCCCTCCGTCCCAAAATTCTTGTCTTAGATTTGTCTAGATACAGATGTATCTAATACTAAAATGTAACTAAATACATCCGTATTTAGACAAATCTAAGACAAGAATTTTGGGACGGAGGGAGTATTTAGGAACGGAGGAAGTACTAGTATAGTACTAGTACGTACTATAATTTATCAGCGAGATAAATTTGTACAATGCTATGAAGCTTCTAGCTCCTGTTACATGTATCTTGCGTCCAAGGTTGCCCGTTGCAACATTTAATCAAATACAAAGGAGACTAACATGCATGCTATTGCATCTCAATGATTGACAGATCATATCAAATATGTACTCCCTCCATTCCAAAATAAGTGTCTCAACTTTGTGCAAACTTTAGTACAAAGTTGTACTACTACTAAAGTTGACACTTATTTTGGAACAGAGGCAACTAAAGAAAAAAACGATCCATGCAGTCCCTAGCCCTTGAACCGTGAACCCTGACCAGGCTTCAATTTGCTGGAAATGTTTGAGCTTCCTAATAAATGAATTTTGCAACCTTTTGACCATCGGATCATTTTGTGCAGTTCCACCAAAATCAAGATGAGCATCCCTGTGGCAAAGAAATTGAAGAAGCGTGATTAGAATAAGATTATCGGGACTAGTTGATGAGACATAAACTCATCACAAATACAATACGTAGAAGCCAGTAGAGGTATCAGGTATGTGCAGGGCAAAGAAGTAGAGAAATATCCACAGGGAGTGATGTGGGCAGCTAGAGCAGTGGTGCAAGCCGGCTGTAAAGGGAGTTGTACCTGAGGGACGTAGCTCAACCTTGAGGAGGGCGGCGGGAGGCGGCAACTGCCCACGTCACGACAGTGAGCAAGGGACGAAGGCAACCTCACCGGCTTTGTGAGAGAGAACGGCGGGGACCCCTGATCGGTACGTGCTGATAGTGGGTTTTCGCCGTCGGCAACGGCCACCGCATCTACACTAAGCATCCACCCTTCCCCAAGCGGACGTGATCTGCCGGGATGTTAGAGATGTGGCCACAGTCGTTTTGTGCAAGAGAGTGTGAAGAGAGCAACCCCAGCAAGCAACCGTGTAGGCTGGCCCGTCCTGACTATGTATATAGTGGAGCGGTTTCCTTTTCTCTCCATATGAACCTATCATATTGCGTACGTGCCACTGAAGAAAAAAAACTTTATTTATAAATGACGCGGCACCTACTACTCATTCTCCTATAACCTTGCGCTTGGCATCTCCAAAATATTAACCTTGCGATTGGCTGTTCGCCTCTTCGGGAAGTCGAGCAATAATGGTAGTGCAGTACATATCGTTCCGGTTATATGAGACCGAATGAATTGCTGCACGTCCACCACGTGGGCGAGGGTCGAGGGGAGAGGGAGAGTGCTACTACATACGGAGCAAAATGAGTGAATGTACACTCTAAAATACGTCTATATACATCAGTGTTTGGAGTATGTACTAGTAGTTCATATTGAAATCTACTAAAGGACATTTATATTCCAAACAATATGATATAATCTCTATAACCAAGGTAGTAGGGACGGGGAGTAAACAGAGGGAGTAGTAAATTTTTCTCCTCGTCCTGCGAGCCACCGCGCGCATGGGCGAGGGAGCGGGCGTAAGGCGGAGCAAGCTTCACCTCATCCTGCGAGCCACCGCGCCCGTGGGCGGGGGAGACAGCGTACTAAGCAAGCTTCTCCTCGTTCTGCGAGTTGACGGGACACATCAAAAGTACTCCAGTGTATAGAGACTTGCCTCTAAGGTAGGCCCCACATGGTTTGCCTCTTTTTTAATTTAATTAACGCGTCAAGTCGCAATTTGTTTGTTCACCCGTGGTAGACGATCCTCCCTCCACCAAGTGGACAACCAGTACACGTGCCAAATTACCATGTGGGCTGCCTTTTTCGTACAGAAATGAGCTCCACCGTGTACCCACGCGGGTGTGGTTGGGAAAGAGACGTGAGTACGTGCACCGTGCATGCACCTCTTCTCTTCGTGCACGTCCCGCCTATGCATATCATACATAGAGGGTCGGGCAATCCATGAGAAGAGAGGGAGGGGTCATAGCTATCGATAGAGTCGAAGAGAGGATCAAGTGAGTGGGTGCGAGATCGATGAAGAGAGCCATCGAAATTGTGTGTGTGTGCAAGTCAAAGATATAGGGAGAATGGCTTACCGGAACGTTAGAGGGCACATGTCAAGTTTGTGTGTGGCAGGGAGACATGACTAGAGCGCTTGATGTATCGGTGTGTGTGTGGGGGGGAGGGGGTGGGGGGAGGGGTAGGCAGAGGCCTAACTATAGAGGTAGAACGACTCGTATATGTGTTGAGAAGGAGAGACCCAGCTATGTGTTGAGGGAGATCGGTCGACATCCATACATAAACTGAAGGACGGGAAATATGATGGCACAGAGAGAGAGGAGAGAGAGAGGAAGGGAGAGGGGTAGAGTGCTGGATGGGTGATGGAGTTGCTTCTCGGAGATGTTGGGAGAGGCCTACTAGACAAACTGAGGGTGGAACTGCAATGTTATCAATAAGAGTGGGGATGTGTTTCTGTGTGTGCCTGTGCGTGATAGATCTGTCGGGACGCATCCATGGATGATGAAGGGGAACCATGTGTTTGGTAAGCAAACCTAACTAGATCGGTAGATCAATTGTTGTTTGTCGGAGGAAGGGAGAGACACAACTAATGAGGTAGATCGATCGACGTGTGGGTAAAAACAAGTTATAAGGACCTAGCTAGCTATATGTATAGCGAGAGATCGGTCGGTGTACGTCCATTTGTTAGAGGCAAATAAGGCCCAGCGAGACGGATAGACAGAGAGAATGGAGCTAGGAGGTGGTGCGAGAGGCCCAACTACTAGCTAGATAGGGGGAGGAGTGTGCGGTTGTGAGATCGATGAAAAGAGGGGCGAGAGTTTACACGTTTGTCTGACCGTATGAGAGACACGAGGCAAGGACACATAAAGGAGGTGATTGAAGCTGTGTGTGTATGTTGTAGGCAGGCATCACTGGAGAGGTTTATCGATCGGTGTGTGTCGGAAAGGAGTTGTGGAGACTCTGGGAGAACGACCTAAAGAAAAAAATGAATGTGCCCGGTGGATAGAATGCCGAGGGAGGGGGAGGGCGAGGAGGGCGTGTGCATGCACGAGAGAAAGTTAGTGGTAGCTACAAAGGTTAGAGGATTGTGTGGGCGTAAGAGACTAACAAAGATCATAATTTGATATGAAAGCGGATTCATATATTTGAATAAGAGATCATAGTGTTTTAAACATTGCATGCATGAATATAGCGGTGATACACGTGTTGTGCACATGTTATACCATAATGTGATAATGCATGGCGTTTGTAACTCATAGCTAAATGCCGAACAATCTAAACCATACTATACATCAAACAATCTCACATTTTATTTGAATTTGTGATAATGTGCGGCGCTTGCAGCTTACAACTAAATATCGAGCAATCTAAACAATACTATATATCGAACATTCTCACATTTTATTTGAATTTGTGGTAATGTGTGGTGTTTGCAACTCACATCTAAATACTTGTAGGCGTAGGGGGCGGGGCACCATACATAATGTGACAAACACATTATACATATGAGACATGGTTTAGATTATGAAGATCTAGCTAGAGCTAGAAATGTAATGTGATTTGAAATCAAAATAAAGTGGATTAAAAAATCTAGTTCGAGTTCATATAGTACACATAGTTCATATGTAACTCGAGACTAATCATGTGGTGTGCTGTGAAGATAATACACAAACGATGGTTTAACTTGACAATAGTGATGATTGTAGATCTTATTAAAACAGAGAAACAAATTCAAATGCTTTGACTTCACAACAATCATTACTGTAGATCTTATTCAAATTTAGTTCATATTGAAGCAGTAGTATATACATTGGGAATGCACTAAAACGTTCATTTGAGTAGTAGGTTGCATGCATTATACACGTAGCGAAATATTTTAATTGAACATAACATGAATTCAAAGTTTTGAATGACATTTGTAGTGCACATTGATTTGGTACAATACATGTTAGGCTTGTCCGGAAATTTCAACCCGTGCCTTGTTAGCCCGAAATATTTAAGATATATCTTTGTCTCGTTGTGCTCCGACAACTCCCTCCATCTCAACCCACGCCTTGCTATTCCGAAATTACAACTCGTGCAAAAACTCCCACCTCCTGTGAAATCCCGACACGCAAAATGCCCGTGGTACCCCTGAACCGAAAGAACCGCTTCAAATCGGTGGGGGGTACTTTCGTAACTTACCCCACATTTCAGACAAGCGCGTCTCTAAGCCATGGTTCCCCACTGTCATCCCATCTGCCCACCCATTCATACAACGAGGCCGCGAAAACCCGCGACGAAACCCCACACCCTGCTCCGTCCGCCACCCAGCCGGAGCCTCTTCCCCAACGACGTCGTCCACAGCAACACCTCGACGTCCCTCATCCACCGTACCGGATGAGGATCCGTCGTTGATCTCATCATCCCACCGGTTCAGCCACCCCGTCCTCCACCTCCAAGGAGCTGCCCCGACATTCCCCTCGTCTTTCACGCCACCTCCATTCCAACACTGCCGTCTTCACCTGCACCACTGGAAGAGCATCATCATCACCATTTCCTCGGATGAAGTTGCGGCCTAATTGGCGCCACCAAAGAGGTTGTACACTAATCGCCGCATTTTCTTCTTGATTCGATCTCACGGTGCTACTGGCGCTCGGTCCCAAGCCGACACGGCGCGGCTCCATCCACGGCGGCGTGGCCAGCCACTTCCTCCACGGCGTCACTCCCTCGGCGGCGACGTCCACATTAGTAGGAGCTGCTGCTGCTTTAGCTCTCGCTCGCGCTGATGCTCTGCTCTTGCTCTTGGTCCCCTGCCTGGTCTGCTCTTGCTATTGCTCTTGCTCGCGCTGCTGCTCTCGCTCTTGCTCTTGCTTGCGATGCTGCTCCAATTTGGCTACACTTCAGTCGACTGAATCGACTTTTGGGTCAGTCGATTTTCAAGGAGTGGGCTCGTCGGGGTGAAGGAAGAACCAACCGCAGCGGGGAGGGGGGCTCGCCGGAGAGGTACCCCACTATCTATCTTAGGGTTCAGGATGGGGGCAGTGGTCGTCGGCGGTGGCGGGGTGTTGGTGGGGCGGTGGCGTGGGCATCGCCGGAGAAAAAGCTCGGCACGGGGGGGCCTAGAGGGATGGCCGGGGCGGCGGCGGACCGGTGGTGGGGAGTGTTTTTGGGGCGGGCGGGGCGACGCACCGCCGGCCACGGGCGGCTGGGGGCTGCTGTTTGGCCGGTGGTGGCTGGCGGCTCAGGGGGGTGGAGGTTGAAGATGAACCGCAGGCCCTTGATTTCGTATCCAACGGCTGCAAAATCGACTGACCAGAGATGAAAAAGTCAGTCGACCAACGTGTAGCCTCACTTTGCTAGTGCGTTATGTTTCGACATCAAAATTCAGTTTCGACAACAAAACAAAATTCAGTTTCGACAGTTAAGTTCAGTTTCAAGAGTTAAGTTCAGTTTTGACAGTTAAGTTCTGTTTCGACAGTTAAGTTCAGAGATGAGCGCCTGATGTATTTTACATCTAGCACTTTGTGGTTATGTATTTTACGTGATGTATTGGAGATGCTATTAGAATTCCACTCAGGTTAACGTTGTTCATTGTCTCTCTTGTCCTGCTTCAGCCTCGACGTCGTACAACTCACCGGAGCTGCTCCAACGACGAAACCCTCCATCACAGCGGAGCAGTACCTAGGGCTCCATCTCCAGACGCCTAAGATCTTCTTCCCCTCCTCCGACAGCAAAGTCAGCCGGAGCATCCTCACCGGCCAACCCAATCACACTGAGATCGACATGGCTTCGCCAAAGAGGTTGTACACTTGTTGTATCTCTTTTTTACTCTACATATTATATATATTGCCCACTGACCACTCGTAGTAACGGGAAATACGATAATTTTATCCTAGTATATGACAAGCAGAGAGGTACCTGGCAACTTAGCTATCCGTGATGGACTCTCTTGAACGCCATCATTATTTATCTCTGCGCGTTTGAGCTGTGCATTTTTCGATGGGCCTAGGAGTTGAGCTAGTATGGCAGTGGCCTGGGTCCAAAGTAACAGAAGTAGCACAAAAACATTTTTTAGTGTAGGATTTTCCTTGCTCAAGCCCGCCTACTAGAATCGCCAGTGCTTGAAAGTGAATGAAAAACATAGGAATTGGAAAGTTTCCTATGGTACTACTTTTCATGAATTTGGTGCAAAGGAATGGAGCAAATGAAAACTGTAGGATTTGTTCCTTTAGTGTCTCCTTGAAAGAAAAACCGTAGGAATTCTAATTTCCACTTCTCCTCCTTTACATATTCCTATTCATCAAGCACAAGACTAAGATATAGTAGCATAATAGCATTATAACCGTACATTTTCTTGTGGTTTGACTTAATCTCATCATGCTTTTTTGCATCCTGTGATCTTCCAATTGTTGTGAATCAAACACCCAGATTGGCAGAAATCCTGTGTTTTTAAATTCTCTATTTTGGATGTGCATTCCTATCCTATTCCTGTCTATTTCCTATCCCTGCATTGTTAGAATCCTGAAATTCAAACAAGCCCTTACTCAATTACTTCTATTACAGATATGTGTCAAAGAAAACCTTGTGTGGTTTGTCCTGCTCCTGCGGCACTGTGTTCCACCCCAGCTCAGCTGCTCCAACAATGGAAGGGTTCACCACAGCAGGGATCCGCTCTCCAGACTGTCTTTCGCCGCCTCAGATCTTCTTCCCCGCCGCCGGCAGCCACGACAACTGCATTACCATCATCAACTGAGCAGATGACCTTGAGGACTACACGAGTCCGCAAGAGAGGTCGCACTCTTTCGTGTCTGCTTACGTTATGCGTCGCTTAATATGATGACATGCTACATTATCGCCATGTTCACCTATTAGACTCCGAGTCAGGTCCAAACTAATGCTGAAGCTTGTGTTTTTAAATGGTTGTGGGGTACATATTGGGGCAGCAATCAGTACTATCTGTCTACTATCTGGTTAATCTTCGGTGTCTACTATGAGTTTCATGTTGGGTGCAAACAAACACTAAAGGAGCCATTATCTATATTTTTTAACTAAAGCTATTATCTGCTTGCTATCATTGGTTTTGGGTCTATCCACAGTTTGCTACCATCACTCTAGATTTGTGCATGCACTCCTTACATAATCTCACTATGTTTTATTCCTATGCATGCCACTTATTGTACACAATGGAACTAATCATGTAGAGCAAAAGAGACGAGCCTTGCGTGGCAAAAAAAATTTCATGCAGACATCGTTCCATGGTGGGCGCAAAGGCAGCCCCCTCCATCCATTTCGGATCGTAATCAAGAGGAAGATAACTGTTCTGAGGGGGATTCAGAAGGAGAAGACCACTCCTATTTACCCCATGAGGTCTTCGCTCTAACTTGGCATGCTGATGTTGGTAATATCATGCATATGGTGCCTTGCATTGCTTACTATGGTCGCCGGCGGTGGCGGGGCGGTGGCGTGGGGATCGCCGGAGAAAAATCTCGGCATGGGGGGGGGGCTAGAGGGATGGCCGGGGCGGCGGCGGACTGGCGGTGGGGAGTGTTTTCGGGGCGGGCGGGGCGGCGCACCGCCGGCCGCGGGCGGCGGGGGGCTCCTGTTTGACCGGTGGTGGCTGGCGCCTCCGGGGGTTGGAGGTTGAAGATTAACCTTAGGCCCTTGATTTCATATCCAACGGCTGCAAAATTGATTGACTAGAGATGAAAAAGTCAGTCGACCGACGTGTAGCATCACCTTGCTAGTGCGTTTAGTTTTGACAGCAAAATTCAATTTCGACAGCAAAATTCAGTTTCGATAGTTAAGTTCAGTTTTGACAGTTAAGTTCAGTTTCGACAGTTAAGTTCAGTTTCGACAGTTAAGTTCAGAGATGAGCGGCTGATGTATTTTACATCTAGCACTTTGTGGTTATGTATTTTACGTCATGTATTGGAGATGCTATTAGAATTCCACTCAGGTTAACGTTGTTCGTTGTCTCTCTTGTCCCGCTTCAGCCTCGGCGTCGTCCAACTCACTGGAGCTGCTCCAACTAAGAAACCCTCCGTCATAGCGGAGCAGTACCTCGGGCTCCATCTCCAGACGCCTAAGATCTTTTTACCCTCCTCCGACAGCAAAGTCAGCCAGAGCATCCTCACCGGCCAACCCAATCATGCTGAGATCGACATGGCTTCGCCAAAGAGGTTGTACACTTGTTGCATATCTTTTTTACCCTACATGTTATATATATTGTCCACTGAGCACACATATTTGTTCCTTTAGTGTCTCCTTGATAGAAAAAACGTAGGAATTTTAATTTTCACTTGTCCTCCTTTTTAAATTCCTATTCATGAAGCACAAGACTAAGAGATAGTAGTATAATAGCATTATAACCGTACATTTTCTTGTGGTTTGACTTAATCTCACCATGCTTCTTTGCATCCTATGATCTTCCAATTGTTGTGAATCAAACACCCAGATTGGCAGAAATCCTGTGTTTTTAAATTCTCTGTTTTGCACGCGCATTCCTATCCTATTCCCGTCTATTTCCCATCCCTGCATTGTTGGAATCCTCCAATTCAAACGAGCCCTTACAGAATTACTTCTCTTACAGATAGTTGTCGAAGAAAACCTTGTGTGGTTTGTCCCGCTCCTGCTGCGCCGTCGTCCACCCCAGCTCAGCTGCTCCAACGACAGAAGGGTCCAGCACAGCAGGGATCCGGCCTCCAGACTGTCTTTCGCCGCCTCAGATCTTCTTCCCTGCCGCTGGCAGCCATGAAAACTGCATTACCATCATCAACCAAGCAGATGACCTCGAGGACTACACGGGTCCGCAAGAGAGGTCGCGCTCTTTCGTGTCTGCTTACATTATGCATCGCTTAATATTATATGCTACTTTATCGTCCTGTTCACCAATTAGACTCTGAGTCATCTCCAAACTAATGGTCAAACTTGTGTTTTTAAATGGTTGTGGGGTACGTATCGGGGCCGCTATCAATAGTATCTATCTACTATCTGGTTAATCTCCGGTGTCTACTACGAGTTTCATGTTGGGTGGGAAACAAACAGTAAAGAAGCCATTATCTGTATTTTTTAACTGAAGCCATTATCTGCCTGCTATTATTGGTTTTGGGTCTATCCACAGGTTGCTACCATCACTCTGGATTTCTGCATGCACTCATTACATAATCTCACTATGTTTTATTCCTATGCATGACAGTTATTGTAAACAATGGAACTGAACATGTAGAGCAGAAGAGACGAGCCTTGCGTGGCAATAAAATTTCATGCATACGTCGCTCCATGGTAGGCGCAAAGGCAGCCCCCCTCCATGCATTTTGGATTGTAATTGAGAGGAAGATATCTGTTCCGAGGGGGATTCAGAAGGAGAAGACAACTCCTATTTACCCCCTGAGGTCTTCGCTCTAACCTGGCATGCTAATGTTGGTTATATCATGCATATGGTGTCTTGCTTTGCTTACTTTATACATCAAATATGTCATCTGCTTAGTTTAGACATCCTTTGTGTGAATGCCATTTGTTTAGTTTATTCATCGTTTATGTGAATTATGCAACGCCATCTTGTTTAGCCAAGCATCATATATGTGAATTTTGCAATACCATCCTGCTTAGCCAGTCATCTTATATGTAAATTATATCAGGCCATCCTTTTTTTTCGTTACATATTACATTTGTCAACAATGTTAGTACATTCAACTGCTCTTCATGTGCATCAGCCATTTGACACGGTGATGGCAAATTCTGGAGTGAAAACAAGGTCTTCAGAGCAGACTATGCTATCTAACGAAGTGCGTATCTCGCTGGTTATGGATAGCTCCTCAGAGGAGGATTCAGAGACAGATGACCAGTCCTATCCCCCCCCCCCGAGGTGTGTGCTCTAACTTGGCAGGGTTATGTTGCTCATATCATGCGTATGGTGTCTCGCATTGCTATGTCATTTGATTAGTTTAGACATGCTTTGTGTGAATGCCACCTGTTCAGTGTCTAATTACCATATATGTGAATTATGCATTGCCATCTTGTTGCAAGACATTATATATGTGAATTACACAATGCTATCTTGTTGCAAAGGCATTATAGATGTGAATTATGCAATGCCATGCTGTTTAGCCAATCATCATGTATGTGAATTATATCATGCTATCATTTTTATGTATTAGGTGTTCCATTTGTCGACAACATTTGTATATTCAACTACTCTTCCTGTGCATCAGCCATTTGAAGCGGTGATGGAAGTATCTGGAGTGAAAACAAGGTATTCAGAGTAGACAATGCTACCTACTAAAGCAGACATCTTGCTGGTTACAGAGAGCTCCTCAGAGGAGGATTCAGAGACTAATGACCAGTCCTATTTCCCCCCTGAGGTCTATGCTCAAGGTTGGCAGGGTTATATTACCCATGTCATGCATGTTGTCTTGGATTGCTTAGTTTTTACATCATATATGGATTTTCATCTGCTTACTTGCTTACTATATAAATCATATATTTGAATTATACCATGCCATCATGTTTACATAGTACATAAACATCATCTATCTGAATTATGGCATGACAACCCATTTAATAAAGACATCATATAGTTATATCATCTCATCCTGTTTAATGTTTACAGTCATCATGTTTAGAATTATGGCATTCTATCCGTGAATGTATGTGAATTATGGTATGCCAACCTATTTAATAAACACATTATATAGTTATGTCATGTCATCCTGTTTACATAGTCTCATATTTTGAACTATGTCTTTCCATATTTTTAGTTAGCCATCATAATGTGAAATTGTGTCATGCTATCCTGTTTAGTTAGCCATCATATATGTGAAATTGTGTCATGCTATCCTGTTTGGTTAGACAACATAAATATGAATTATTTCATGCCCTCTTTTATTCCCCACTATCCATTGCACCTATCTATCATACAATGTCTATACTTTCAATTACTTTTCTTGTTTATCAGCCATTTGAATTGGAGAGCGTGATGGCAATATCTAAGGGAGTAACACCACGGTCTTTAGAAAAGATAGTGCTACCAATTGATGCAGATAGAACCACGGTTGTACTTGCCCAAGGACCAGATCCACCACACATAACCCAGACTCTTGCAGATTGTACCCCTACCCAGTTGGGCAGAGAACCAGCTACACCCCTTCTAACCCCATCCCCGGCAGATAGTAACCCAGTTCCAGTTGACACAACACCGTCTCCACCACGGAGCACCCAAACACGAGCAGTTAGTAAGGGAACTGCAGTGCCCAAAGCACGAGGACCACCACTCCGAATCCCAACTCAATGCTTAAAGGAGAAGAAGATTTGTTCTCAGGTCAGGTTCTGTAGCTATGGTTCATACTCCTTTGCTCTTGCATTACTGTATTTACTCATACCAACTATTTTCAAATTTGAAGGATGGAATTGAAACTCCAATGGTGCAACGGGTATGTTTTAAACCTGTTTCTTTAACTAGTTTGCTGTTGTAACCTGCTCTATGTTGATTTCAGTTTCAATTGAATAAACAATTATGTTCTCATGTCATGCACATTACAAGTGTTGTTATTGCTCTATAGTTACCCACACTTATATTCTGTCTATTCTGCTTAGTCTTGAACAAATATTATTTGAACTGTGTCTCTATCTTGATTTGGCAACAAAAACTAGAATGATATAGACCATAAAGTGACCATGGTACATAGATATATGTTTGTTTCATGATGTTATCCTGTCCACTTTACTACTGAACTCATTTACCAAAATGAGTTTCGTATACAACATGGTAAACATGTGATGTGTCTACTTGTTTCTCTTTTAGAATGCGGACAAAATATTGGAGAATAGTACCGCGTTATCCAATGGTAAAGGAAGTAATGCAGATAAGGTTCAAGATAGTGAGACATCCGTGTTGGTCTCTAAGAAAGCTGATAAAAACTATCTTGACGATAGTGAGGGAACCCAAAAGTCCTGTCTTGATGTAGTGTTCGAGTTACTGGCCACTACTGCTGGCACAAGCTCTTCGAACTCGTTGCCTGAATCAGTTCGTGTTCTTGAGTCTCAACTTCAAGTTGAAAGACATCGATCAGATGTGCTGCGACAGGAAGCTGAAGGACTGAGGAAGTCCCTGCAGAATTCAGATGCATATTTTCTGGTGCAACAGCAAGCACTGGAGGATTTAAGCGCCAAACAAGAGAAAGTTAATAAGCTTGCTAAGCATCTTGCCAGCATTATGGGTACCCAGGATATTGTTTCTTGAGATCTTCTGAAGTGGTTTCAGTTCTGGATTTGTTTTGCAGCAGCGTTTATTTGCGCTGGTCGCCAACTTTGACAACCAGTGTATATGATATGCTGCTTTGTTCCCTATATTTGCACGGGTGGCGAACTTTGATGCCCAGTGGATGTAATATGTGTAATAGCCGTGATAGCCTAGCGTTCATTGCTTGCTTATTTATTTCCTTGTTGTCTTGTTTATTTGTTTGCTTGTTGTCATTGCAGTTCTTTTTCCGCGGTTTGCTAGTGGCTGCAATAACCTATTTTCTAAAACTAGGCCACAATAACCATTGGCTGATATTTACTGTAGTGACACTGGGCCTCCTACTGGTCGTAGAAACAGTGGGCCTTCTATGGGCCGTAGAAACAATGGGCCTCGTACGGACCGTAGAAACAATGGGCCTTCTGCGGGCCTTATCATCAATGGGCCTTATACGGGCCGTATGATCGGTTGGCCAAACATGGGCTAAACAGACCGCATTATGGCCGTAAACGGGCTAGAGTTGGAATCGTCCGTTCATGGGCCGACCATAACGGTCCATCATTAATAGGCCGTATTTGATGACGCTATGAAAACGGCCCAACGTATTAACGGACCACAAACGGGCCGACTGTAACTACGGGCTGAATTTGGCCCACAAGCAGAAAATGACAGTAACGGACCATAAGTAAACGAATGCTGGAAATGAGCCCAAGAATAAATGGGCTCTGAGAAGGCCGAAAGATAACATGGGCTGGAAACGGCCCAACGGAATAACGGGCCGCTAATGGGTATAAAGTGATACACTGTTCATTACGGGCCAGTTTCACCACGGGCCGTTAATGGGTGTAAAGTGATACACTGTTCATTAAGGGCCAGTTTCACCACAGGCCGTTAATAGGCCAAGAGTTACATAGGGCCTCATATGGGCTGAAAGACGTCATGGCCATACATGCGCCAGAAGTGAAAACGGGCTAGAATCATATTGGACGGCCCAGATGATGCTACTGGGCCTAATTCGGATAGGGCATAATGGGCCTTGGGTTAGCGGGCTGTAAATGGGCTATATGCGAACAGGCCGCTAACAGGCTTTCCATGTGCCGGCCCGCCACCTTTTGACCAAGTCAAACGGGCCGGCCTTTTCATAGGAATGGGCCTCTGTTGGGCCGTGCCATGTGTCGACGTATCATAGGCACCTTCCGTCCAATGAGTGGATGACATCTGTCCCAACAATGAGCCGACACGTGTTTCCTCCAGCCAATGATGATTTTACATGTGGAAAATCCCCATTGGTTGGGGCTGTTAACGGATTATCGGATCCAAAACCTGACCCGATAGCTTAACGGCGTTCCGTTACGGTGGATGCCACGTGACGGTCACCCTTGATGAAAGCACTTATGTGACGCACGATTTATTGTCATGGAAGTAGACACTTCCGTGATGATAATTTTGGTAATGTCATGGAACACTTCTACGATAGCACAGGTATGACTATCTTGATTCTGTCATAAAATCGTCATGGATGTACATGCATGACAAAAAACACGACCTACTGTGACAAACACGTATCATCACGGAAGTGTATTTTTTTTAGTGTTTGGTTTATGTAATGCACCTGCTACCTTTCAAAGATGCATGATGGATATATTCTCTGACTTTTGTGAAAAGATTTATGAGGTATTCATGGATGATTTCTCCATTTATGGATCCTCTTTTGATGATTGCTTGAGCAACCTTGATCGAGTTTTGCAGAGATGTGAAGACACTAGTCTTGTTTTGAATTGGGAAAAGTGCCACTTTATGGTTAATGAAGGCATTGTCTTGGGGCATACAATTTTTGAAAGAGGTATTGAAGTTGATAAAGCTAAAGTTGATGCTATTGAAAAGATGCTGTGTCCCGAAGGAAATTAAAGGTATACGAAGTTTCCTTGGTCATGCCGGTTTTTATAGGAGGTTCATTAAGGACTTTTCTAAAATCTCTAGGCCTCTGACTAATCTATTACAAAAAGATATTCCTTTTGTTTTCGATGGTGATTGTGTAGAAGCATTTGAAATACTTAAGAAAGCTTTGATTTCTGCACCTATTGTTCAGCCACCTGATTGGAATTTACCCTTTGAAATCATGTGTGATGCTAGTGATTATGCTGTAGGTGCTGTTCTAGGGAAAAGAGTTGATAAGAAATTAAATGTTATCCAGTATGCTAGTAAAACTCTTGACACTGCCCAGAGAAATTATGCTACCACTAAAAAAGAATTCTTAGCAGTTGTATTCGCTTGTGATAAGTTCATACCTTATATTGTTGATTCTAAAGTAACTATTCACACTGATCATGCTGCTATTAAATATCTTATGGAAAAGAAAGACGCTAAACCTAGACTTATTAGATGGGTTCTCTTGCTCCAAGAATTTGATTTGCATATTATAGATAGAAAGGGAGCTAAGAACCCCGTTGCAGACAACTTGTCTAGGTTAGAGAATGTTCTTGATGACCCACTACCTATTGATGATAGCTTTCCTGATGAACAATTAGTGGCCATAAATGCTTCTCGTACTGCTCCATGGTATGCTGATTATGCTAATTACATTATTGCTAAATTTATACCACCTAGTTTCACATACCAACAAAATAAAAAGTTCTTTTTATGATTTAAGACGTTACTTCTGGGATGACCCACACCTTTATAACGAAGGAGTAGATGGTGTTATTAGACGTTGTGTACCTGAGCATGAACAAGAACAGATCCTACGCAAGTGTCACTCTGAACCATATGGAGGACATCACGCTAGAGATAGAACTGCACATAAGATTTGTTTGCAGGAAAACTTCTCTCTAAATGGGAAGGTCCTTACGTTATCGAGGAGGTCTATCGTTCCGGTGCCATAAAAATCAACAACTTCGAAGGCACAAGTCCGAGGGTGGTGAACGGTCAAAGAATCAAACATTATATCTCAGGTAACCCTATAAATATTGAAACTAATATAATTGAAACCGTAACCCCGGAGGAATACATAAGGGACACTTTCCAGAATGTTTCAGACTCCGAAAAGGAATAGGTATGTGGTACGGCAAGTAAACCGACTCCAAAACAGTTCTAATAGCAATTTTTCTCCGTTTTGGAATATTTAAGAATTTAGGAAAATAAGAACTAGGCCGGGAAGGAAACGAGGCCTCCACGAGGGTGGAGGGCGCGCCCACCCCTACTGGGCACGCCCCCCTGCCTCGTGGGCACCTCGTGTGCTCTCTGGACTCCGTTTTCTTGCACGATACTTCTTTCGGTCGGTAAAAGTTCATTATACAATCTCTCGAAGGTTTTGACCACTGTATCACACAAAAGTCTTCTGTTTTTGTTTCGAGCTATTTCTGTTATAGATTTAGAGCAAGATGTCGTCTCAAGAGTCAGTAGGGGAGAGTCGGGTGTCTCACCCGACACCAAGTCCAGGAGCAAACAATGATGCTTATCACTTTGGGCCATCAACGGAGGACGAGATGGAGGCCGACTTGAAAAGGATAGATGCCATGGAGGAGGATCAAGAAGTTACCTCTCGCTTCCAAGCAGGATTCATGATGGGGTAACTATAGATCTCAGCAATTCCAAACTCGGTCATCCCTTCCAATTTTAAATTTCTTTCTTATGAAAATATGAAAAATAGTGTCACTTGTTCTCCAGAAGCTATGCAACATCCTTGGGTAAAAGGAGCCTTAGCCGTCACGGGCAAGCTCCGCAAGGAAAGTATGGACCTCAAGCAACAAGTCAATAAGCTTGAGGAGGAGAATTGTATCCTGAGGGGCATCATCGCTAAGAAGATCACAACACCAACTTTGAAGAAGGAGACATAATCACTTGGGTATGGGCACTCCCCTTGGCAACTGCCAAACTTGGGGGAGGTGCCCTGGTATCGTATCACCATCACACTCCTATCTTTATCGTTTTTCTTAGCTTGATCCTTTTGGTAATATCTTGATCTAGTAGGATAAAGTTTTGGTATGATTTAGTTTTGAGTTTTGCTTTGTGATCCCTCTATGTAATCGAGTCCGTGAGCTATATATAATAAAGATTAGTGTTGAGTCAAGATCTTTGCTATCTTGCTATGATCTTGAGAAAATAGAAAGAATGAAAAGAATAAAAGAACTTCATATTAATCTTATGGATAGTAATGACTTCACACATAAAAAGTATGAGGCATAAAAGTTGTTGAGAGTTGACAAACATAGTTTTGGTCATCGTTGCAATTAATAGGAAGTAATAAAGAAAGAGAGGTTTTCACATATAAATATACTATCTTGGACATCTTTTATGATTATGAGCACTCATTAAAGTATGACATGCTAAAGAGTTGATGTTGGACAAGGAAGACAACGTAATGGGTTATGTTTTCTCACATCTCAGTTAAATTATATTGTCATGGATCATTCAAACATGTTGAGCTTGCCTTTCCCCCTCATGCTAGCCAAATTCCTTGCACCAAGTAGAGTTACTAATTGTGCTTCCAAATATCCTTAAACCCAGTTTTGCCATGAGAGTCCACCAAACCTACCTATGGATTGAGTAAGATCCTTCAAGTAAGTTGTCATGTTGCAAGTAATAAAAATTGCTCTCTAAATATGTATGACTTATTAGTGCGGAGAAAATAAGCTTTATACGATCGTGTGATATGGAAGTAATAAAAGCGACGGACTGCATAATAAAGGTTCATATCACAAGTGGCAATATAAAGTGACGTTCTTTTGCATTAAGATTTCATGCATCCAACCCTAAAAGCACATGACAACCTCTGCTTCCCTCTGCGAAGGGCCTATCTCTTACATTATGCAAGAGTCAAGTGATCTTCACCTTTCCCTTTTACATTTTATCCTTTGGCAAGCACCTCGTGTTGGAAAGATCCTGATATATATATCCAATTGGATGTAAGTTAGCATGAACTATTATTGTTGACATTACCCTTGAGGTAAAACGACGTTGGGAGGCAACACTATAAGCCCCTATCCTTTTCTCTGTCCGATTAAAACTCCATAACCATAAGTATTGCGTGAGTGTCAGCAATTGTAGAAGACTAAATGATAGTTGAGTATGTGGACTTGCTGAAAAGCTCTATTCTTGACTCTTTCCGATGTTATGATAAATTGCAATTGCTTCAATGACTGAGATTGTAGTTTGTTAGTTCCCAATGAAGTTTCTGATTCATACTTGACATTATGAATAGATTGTTACATGAGCATAAGAAATCATACAAAATCTATATATGTTGCTGTTATAAGAATGATCATGATGCCCTCATGTCCGTATTTTATTTTTATCGACACCTCTATTTCTAAACATGTGGACATATTTTTCGATATCGGCTTCCGCTTGAGGACAAGCGGGGTCTAAGCTTGGGGGAGTTAATACGTCCATTTTGCATCATGCTTTTATATCGATATTTATTGCATTATGGGCTGTTATTACATGTTATGTCACAATACTTATGTCTATTCTCTCTTATTTTACAAGGTTTATCATGAAGAGGGAGAATGCCGGCAGCTGGGATTCTTGGCTGGAAAAGGAGCAAATATTGGAAACCTATTCTGCACAGCTCAAAAAGTCCTGAAACTCCACGAAAGTCATTTTTGGAATTAATAAGAATTATTGAGCGAAAGAAGTACCGGAGGGGGCCCACACCCTGGCCACGAGGGTGGGGGGCGCGCCCACCCCTACTGGGCGCGCCCCCTGCCTCGTGGACCCCCTGGTGTCCTTCCGGTGCCCATCTTCTGCTATATGAAGTCTTTTACCCTGGAAAAAATCATAAGCGAGCTTACGGGATGAAACTCCGCCGCCACGAGGCGGAACCTTGGCGGAACCAATCTTGGGCTCCGGCGGAGCTATTCTGCCGAGAAACTTCCCTCCGGGAGGGGGAAATCGTCACCATCGTCATCACCAACGATCCTCTCATCAGGAGGGGGTCAATCTCCATCAACATCTTCACCAGCACCATCTCCTCTCAAACCCTAGTTCATCTCTTGTATCCAGTCTTTGTACCCAAACCTCAGATTGGTACATGTGGGTTGCTAGTAGTGTTGATTACTCCTTGTAGTTGATGCTAGTTGGTTTATCCAGTGGAAGATGATATGTTCATATCCTTAATGCGTATTAATACCCCTCTGATCATGAACATGAATATGCTTTGTGAGTAGTTACGTTTGTTCCTGAGGACATGGGTGAAGTCTTGCTATTAGTAGTCATGTTAATTTGGTATTCGTTCGATATTTTGATGAGATGTATGTTATCTCTCCTCTAGTTGTGTTATGTGAACATCGAATACGTGATACTTCACCATTATTTGGGCCTAGAGGAAGGCATTGGGAAGTACATGATGGGTTGCTAGAGTGACAGAATCTTAAAACCTAGTTTATGCGTTGCTTCGTAAGGGGCTGATTTGGATCCACTTGTTTCATGCTATGGTTAGGTTTACCTTAATACTTCTTCTGTAGTTGGGGATGCTTGCAATAGGGGTTATTCATAAGTGGGATGCTTGTCCAAGAAAGGAAAGCACCCAAGCACCGGTCCACCCACATATCAAATTATCAAAGTAACGAACGCGAATCATATGAACGTGATGAAAACTAGCTTGACGATAATTCCCATGTGTCCTCGGGAGTGTTTTTCTCATTATAAGAAATTGTCTAGGTTTGTCCTTTGCTACAAAAAGGATTGGGCCACCTTGCTGCACCTTATTTACTTTCATTGCTTGTTACCCGTTACAAATTATGTTATCACAAAACTATCTGTTACCTACAATTTATGTGCTTGAAGAGAATACCTTACTGAAAACCGCTTGTCATTTCCTTCTGCTCCTCATTGGGTTCGACACTCTTACTTATTGAAAGGACTACGATAGATCACCTATACTTCTGGGTCATCAGTCCGTTTGGTTATCATGTGATGTTCCCTTTGCTTTTCTATACTTTGCAAAACCCGGTGTGCTTCGGTATCCTCTTGGGTCATCACCATGCCCACTATACCATTCCTCCCAATATTGGTTTTGTTCTTCTTTCTCGTTGACGCATTCCGGCATCCCTGTGACGTAGTCACCTGTGTTTGGCTAGACGATGATGGATGCCTTCACTACAAAAAAAATACACTTCCATGATGATACATGTTTGTCACAGTAGGTCGCCTTTTTTGTCATGCATGTATATCCATGACAATTTTATGACAGAATCAAGATAGTCATACCTGTGCTGTCGTAGAAGTGTTCCATGACATTACCAAAATTATCATCACGGAAGTGTCCACTTCCATGACGATAAATCATGCGTCACAGAAGTGCTTTCGTCAAGGGTGACCGACACGTGGCATCCACCGTAACGGAACGCCGTTAAGCTATCGGGTCGGATTTTGGATCCGACAACCCGTTAACAGCCCTGACCAATGGGAAATTTCCACATGTAAAATTCTGATTGGCCGAAGGGAACACCTGTCAGCTCGTTAGTGGGCCAGATGTCACCCGACATTGGAGGAGACATGCCTATGATACGTCGACACGTGGCTGGGCCCAACAGAGGCCCATATATGTTAAAAAGCCAGCCCAGTCAAAGGCCCATAGTACTTAATCAGGTACTAGTGGGCCAGCCCAATAACAGTCTGCTTAATAAAGGCCCATTTACGGCCCGAAGCCAGATCTGGCTCGTTAATTGTTCGACCAATATTTGGGCCCATTTACGGCCCGAAGCCAGATCTAGCCCGTTAATTGTTCGCCCAATATTTGGGCCCATTTGCGGCCCGAAGCCAGATCTGGCCCGTTAATTGTTTGCCGAATATTAGGGCCCAACTATAGCCCAGTGACTTTCGGCCTGTTAGAGGCCTGATGTAGACATGGGCCCATTTCAGCCCAGTGTGACTTGGAATGGCCTGTGCTGCCCATGGGCCATATATGCTCCGACGGGACATTGGGCCCACTAATGGCCCGTGCTAAAGGTGGCAACAGTTAAGCCCAACGTGACTTTGGGCCTGTTAAAGGTCTATCGCTTAATTCGGCCCGTTGATGCCTGTACTAAGTTTTCGGCCTCTTAAAGGCCCATGATATCAGTGGGCCAACTAGGGCCCGAGATATGTTTTGGCTTGGTAACGGCCCATGAGCTAGCTAGGCCCAAAACGGCCCGGTCTACATTTCGGCCTGCTGAAGGCCCATCGACAACTAGTGAAAATTGAGGCCCAACATGCATTTTGGCCTGCTAAAGGCCCGTGGTTTCATCTCGACCGTAATAGGACAATACAATATTCAGCCTGTTAATGGCCCAAGGCTACCTGGGCCAAACTAAGCGCTGGGTCGACAAAAGGCCCAACTAAAATATAGGCCGGTGTAAGTTTGGGCCTGGCACAATGTGTGAAGGCCCCAATCATTCAGGCCCAAGAAAGACGCAGACTGGCCCAATTGTGGCCCACTAAAAACCTGGCCCATTAGAGTCGAATGTTTCGGTCCGGTCGACTACATCTGATTTTTTTTCAGATAACGAATGATGGCAGTAACTAGTAGGAATTAAGAACAAACCTACTCTATACAATAAAGAAATTACGGCATAGTAACTAAGAATAAACCTACACTATAGAATAAAGGATTTAAGGTATATTACATCCACTGGGCATCGAAGTTCGCCACCAGTGATCATAAAGCGCAACAAAGAAGCAGATTACAAAAACTGGGCACCATTGCAGCGTAACAAAATAAAACTGAACCGAGACCACTTCCAAGACAGTTCAAGAATGGTTAGCCTTGTAGGGGAACTGCTGCGCAGGCTGCTAAGCAAGGTTGTGAGACCAGCCTAGCATGTCGGTCATAGCTTCCAGGTGTAGCTGTTTAGTGATGAGGTTCTCATTGGTGTTCTCCGCAATCTTTCTTAGAGATAGGACTTCAAGTCGAAGTTGAGTTGCATAATGCCTTTCTGCTAGAACTTGGGACTGAAGAAGTCGAACTGATTCAGACAATGAATTCTGTGAGCTTGTCTGACTGTTAGTCTCAAGTAACTTGAACACTGCATCAAGACAAGACTTTGGGGTTGTGTGGCTATCTTCAAGATGTTCTTCCTTCTTTGCTGCAATATATGTTGGGTTTGTCTCACAACCTTCAGCAGACTTGTGCATGCCATCAGGCATATCACCCTGAAACAAAGCAGAGAGTTGACATGTTTTGCACGTGTATAAACAAAGATGATAACTGTTCTGTCAATTCTATCCAATTTCAAATTAGAAAATAAAGAGTAAGTTCAAAATATCAATAGCATAATTTGGCATTGTTCATAATGCGGGGAGCTTCACCACACTACTGGATTACCATGTCAACATAACAAGCATAGATGAAGGGCAAATAAAATCATTGTATCTATTTTGGATAATGTGCATGGCATGTTGTTCATATCATCAGCCACATCAGTAAGATAAAACAGGAGATGACAAGGTGCAAACGTGGGCTGCTTCACCACACACTGGATTATAGATCCACAAAAACAAGCATACAAATAGGGAGTATTAAGTAATGTGCATGGCATGAATAATGAATTTGGTTTTACAAGTAAAACTTAGAACTTACGATTCTTACGAACATGCATTTTGGTAGAAACAACAAACTAAACAGCAGTAAACGATAGGGAGTATGACAAATTAAACAGCAGTTCAGGATAAAGGCTTTAGAAGGACTGACTTACATTAACAGTTAACACCGGCTTTATAATGCCCTTCTCCATGTCAAGGGAAGGATAACTCAAGAATTTTAGCACAGAATCTTCTTCATAAGCATTGCCTGTACTCTACATTTTGTAGAGAGTAATTATAGATATGATAATACTAGAAGGGATAGAGGATAATGAATATAAGATGTAGATTGATGCTACATAATCAACTACCAATCCCTGTAAGTACAAGCGTTACAGGACAAAATGTACTGACAAGAGCAATGGGCTACACTTCAGCACTGGCATTGTCTGTGTATTCAACTTGTTGGTAAGATTAAATATAGATCTGATCTTTTTTAGTAAATGGTGGGCGAGGGAGATAAGATGCAGAATGCTACAAAATGAACCAATCCCTCTTCCCATAATACATGAGTGTTTTGAACACTGGTGTACTGTACAAAACGTTCTTATATTATGGGACGGAGGGAGTAGCTGTTAATGTAAGTATAGTGATAGACCATGTTTAGTCCTTACAAGAGGACTGCATAGCTAAACCTCTTCAAAAGCATTGGGTTGATTATAAATTTATGTAAGAGTCCATACAGATCTTATAATGTCCACCAAATGGACGATTACGAGGCTAACATGTGCAGTGATGCTACATAATCTAACAGCTATGAAAGTAAGTATGTTCATACAGGGCAAGAGGTACTCACAAGAGCAATGCAGTGTGCAACATAGTTGCGAGATTCTGTGGACCCTTGAGAACGAATGTTCTTCTGCTAATAGTTTTCGTACAAGTGAGACATTGAGGCAAATGCAGAAATGTAGTTCAAATTGTAATGTGATACCATAGACAGTACCTTACGCTGCAGCCGAGACCAATGTGTAACAAGATTATTCAAGTCACCGTTGGATAAATGTAGCACCGGAGGCTTTACAGAAATTTCATCCAGAGGCTTGCCATCGAAGTGCGCTTGCCTCAGGTAGGAACGATACTTCATCAACGTGTGCTTGAAAAGCGCAACCAACCCTTGCTCGTCATCACAATCCAATTTGCTCCTCGCCTATTTAAAAGAATGAAATCTTGTGTCTTCTGTTAGCAGAAACATATGCAGTAATGCCCATGAATAACATTAGTACATTACTTACGTGTAAGTTGCGGAGGAAGACTGGAAATTGTTCTGTGTCTGCGGTATAATCTTTCCATGAAGGAAAGATGCGCATAAAGTTCCTGACAACAACATAAGCTTCGTCTTCAAACTGGGAAGAAATGGAACAGGGGTCCTATTTGCTGCAATTGGGGCTCTCTCTGGTTTGAAAAGGGATTTGGCAACTAGATTTGGTGTACTCTTTGCTGGAATGGGAGTTTTGCATCGTACAGCTGGTGCTATGTCAACTGGCATAATCATACTGTTTGCTGCAGTTGGGGTCTGCTGAGTTGGGGCATCAGAAATGACTAGTGTAGTAGGGCTAGAGTCTGCTAGAGTTGGGGTATTTTGTGGGTCAGGTGATATTGCAACTACACCTAATGGGCTATTTGATTTATCAGGTGCCACTACCTTTTCCAAATACTTTGCTTGTGCTCCTCCACCATCAGCAATCGCCCTCTTCCTTTTGAACGTTTGATACACAAGAACACCATTTGAATGGATAAATATGGTATGATGACAGATGGAATATATATACTGAAAATGGATAGGCAAGGCATATTCACATACACGATGTGTAAACTAAGCTAATGGCAGTTCAACAAAGTAGATGCAATGCAAAGCATCAGTTGCAAGATATGTGCGAGCAATGTAACCTTCGAAAGTTAGAGCAAGTACCTTGATGGGTGAATAAGATAGGGCATCTTCCTCTGACTCCTCCACTAGGGAGCTACATTGACTTAGGTCTCTCTCTAGCTCAGAATCACTGTTAGGATCATATTCTGAGCATGAATCTGTAGGTGGAGAGCGTTTGCATTGCATTGCATCCAGACTTGATTTCAGTCCCTTAATGCCAAGTTTGACAACCATGGCATTGTTCTGCTTTATTCTTTTCATGCGCGCAAGCTCATAATCATTATGATGCTGTTCAGAATCTGAGATTCATGAAAACCTAAAAGTAGTCAGATTATCTATGGAATGCATTGCGGATTCAACTTGGAGAGTGTCTCCCTATAAACCCCTGCATATGCAAAGTTCACCTCCCCAACCGTGCTGACCAGACCACACACAGAAATACAAACCCCTTATGTCTCTATAACAGGCAGGCACACATTTCAAAACTGAAGTAGGAACATTAGAATCATATGAAATTCGTATTTGAACAAATAAACTAAGCAATTATGAGTGGCATAATGTTTAGCTTCAAGGGTGGAGTGTTGGTAGTGCGACACAAAGCAAGTAGGCAGATTGTATTCCATGTAAAAGATCAAACCTATGTAAAAGCTGGAAATGACACTTTCTTTCTATACAATGCAGTGTTTGTTACCCACACATGATGGAAGAGATCACATAGAGAAATACTATTCACTCATGTCTACGGTTCCAGTATTTAGAAACAGGGTGGTCCACCCTAAAATAATATTGACAACAAATATGACAAGGCAAGCATGGATGTAGTGAATCAGTCATTTACTTGTGAGCTTACTAGGACAACTATGCAGAATTGTAACTGCAGTAAGAGACCGTCCAAAATCTGAATGAAGAAGTTTGTCTAGCACTTATTGTTTGCAACTAATTGACGTGAATAATTGGATACTATATCGAATGAGTAAGAAAGACAAGTAAAATTGTCAACAAACCTGGCTTGCAGTAGTAATCTGGGTCAATGTCACTACGACGAACAATCCAAAATGACTAGTTTCTGTTCCGAGGGCCGGAATTTTGAAAACCCTGTGAACTTTAGAGGTACTAAAGATTACTGAAATACATTTGAACCATTAAGTGTAGGTAGCACTGAGCACACAACAAACCCTAATGATAGTCCTGCCTAATGAGTAATGAATCAATTAGAAAATGGGTGATGAGGAGTGGCTGCTAAGTGTTGAGGACATATCTCAGGATAAATCGGGTTGGCTTAGTGGGTGCTGCACGCTTGAGCCCTGAACAGACTGGGAAGGTAGAAACGATGGCACGCCCGGGCAATGGTGATGCTGTTGGGCGAGCGGCTCCTGGCCTCCTGTTAGTCCGGCGTCTCCTCCTAGAGTCATGCCGTCCGGGGATGGCAAGTCGCCAGCGAGGCAGGCGGCTGGGGGCGAGTAGAGATCGAAAGCGCGCAGCAGAACAGAGGGGAATCGGGGCCTGGGATGACCCAAAATCCCAGGGTGGGCCGGCCCACCATGGGCACCCTGCAGAGATACACACCCGAGCGGCGAACATGCATTTTCAAAACTAATTTAGGAACATTTAGCTGACCAATTAAAAAACTCTGTTTTAATAATATCAGATTCGTATTTGAACAACTAAGCTTGTTTAGCTTGATGGGTGGAGCAGTGTTATTATGACACGAAGCACGTATTCTGATGGTATAGTGATCATAAAATGGGGAAACTCTAAGCAAATTTTTTTTTAGCAAAAGAGGGTTTCCCCTCCAATTTCTATTAAAGAAACCACCATGGAACCAACATGATCAATTAAACCCTAAGCATGATCAATTAAACCGTATTATGGCTGTGCCATGGCAGATTTGAAGCTGCAAACCGGAGAAATGATATTTAGCATCCATTGTTTGCTTCGAACTAAGAACTAAATTCTAAGAGCTGAAAAGAAAGTATAGTAACCAAGTTAAGATCTATTTTCTGGTTGAGATCAAAAAGTTGAGGAGATATGAAGTACCACCTCTCTTGCGGCACCGTGTAGGCATCGTGGGTGCGATGGCTGTCGGTGGTGTTGAAGCAGATCTGTGATGGTAGACGGGTGCATCGGGGGATAAGTCCCGTTGTAGTGGAAGAGAAGGTCGTGTGAGCGGACCCAGCAAAGAGGACGACGGTGCCGATCAAGCGAGAGGACGCGATGCAAGGCTATTGGTCCATCGCCGTGGATGAGAAACGTTCATCTCTAGCAGTGGACGACGCGGTCTTGGTAGGTGCTCCGGCATGGTGGAGGACGGTGGCGATGGATGTGGTGGAGGACGACGGCGATGGATGGGGTGGCGGGCGGAGGCTAGTGTGGGGATGGGGTGTTCTAGCACGGATGGTGTATGAATGGGAAAATGGAGGGAGAGGTACGGGGAACCATGTTTTTGGGACGCGCCTGTCTGAAATATGGGAAAGTTACGAACTTATCCCCCATTTAAAATTTGGACGTCTCGTCGGTTGGGGATAGGACGGTAATCTCGCATCTCGCCAATATTTGCCCAGAGCAATTTCGGGCGAGGAGAGGGTGGTTGTCACCCATGGTTGGCGCCCATGGTGTATGAAGAGGGCTGACAGGTAGGGCGGTTGTGTCACGTCTGAGTGAAGTTACAAACCTGCCCCTATTGAAAATATTTGCCTACATCGATTTCGGCCGAGTCGAGATTGTTTTGCCGCCCACCGTGTATGAATGGGGAATGGAGGGAGAAACAGAGGTCTTTCGGATGAGCTTGAATGAAATGTGTTTTGCCGCCCATGTTTGACGCCCACCATGTTGGAATGGGCTCAGAGGCGGTCATGTCACGTCTAATTGAAGTTACTAACCTACCCCTATTTAGATTAGTGGAAATCGGGCCGATGGATTGTCCGTGTAATGGGTAGACAGTAATTTCCATCTCCCAAACACTTGGCTTCGGGCAGCCGAAGTGGGAGTGGACATTTTGCTGCTTCTTTCGAATTTTGGGACAATAAGCATCCACGTTTACCCTGGCAACTAAATTCGAATCCATTTTGTATTCCTATATGAATCTTTATAAATCATTCTATGTGTTTTTATATATCTTCAAAAGGACAACAAAGATGTATTCCACTGTCATATATGAGTATGGTTTACAAATGCCGATACTCAAATTCAGAAGCTAGAATCCAGTTTAAGGTGAATTCGAATATTTGGAACACTTCATGTCTAACTCAAATGTCACACGCAACATAATGTGTACTCCCATTTAGATATGTACACAAGCAATGTATCAAGATTCAAATACCGAGTCAATCAACCAAGAATGTACAGAACTAATAGACATATAAACACTTATAGAGTATATGGATCAATAATATCAACTAACATACATAAGCCAGGCCACTGTACATTTTTTTGGCTACAACAACATCCTTTTTTTAGCCAGCATCTTGGCCTTTTCCGATGCTTGCCACTTATGGTCCATCTATACTACTACTATTGCTGAATGCACATTCAGCCCGATTGGCATATTTATAGGTCTGGCATAGCAATCCAAATGAAATGTCTCCGAGTCTTATCAATTAACACAGACTTGTGCTCAAATAAAATTACAAACCAAAGAAAAACAATTATTACATGATCTCTAAAACAAATGGTTTGATTGATTACATGAACAGACAACACAAAGGTTATTCAACTATGGAAAGAACATTTCACCTATGATTTACCAAGTAGGAATTTAATTTCCTTTTTTCCTTTAGGACCTTAACAATTTGGTCAGTCTCAGCTTGCTTCATTTTGAAATCCACCAAATATTTAATGGTTGTCTTGAGTACTGCTTGTGATTGTGATGTTTGCTTCCTCAACATGTCAACTTCATCTCTAAGTGCAGAAGCAGAATCTCTTTCTACCACTAGTTTAGCCTCTAGAGCATCAGCCGTTGGCAATTCATAATGCATGATTGGGTCGGTGCCACTGTTGTGGGATGATGCAACGTCCATGGGGACCTCGCTCTTTGATCTTGGGCTAACCTGTTTTGCCATTAAAGTTCCGATTGGATTCAGAAAAGTTGAAGTTAGAAAAATATCTCAACTGGGAGTTATAACAGCAAACCAGTTAAACAAACAAGGAATTAAAGAGTTTCAATTGGATGCTGAAAAGTAGTTATTAACATCATTGTAACCCGCTGTTGCAGCAGCAAAGCAGTTAAACAAACAAGTAGATATTTAAGTTAAGGAAAACAGGTAATTCTTAACAGTAAGTATCAAACACATAGATAGGCGCAGTCTACAATATGATTAACAGGCTGTGCCATTATGTAATCAGTAGCAAACTAAATTAAGCCAAGCAACATAATTGAACAATTTTGCAATAAGTGGCTAACTAAAATTCCGAAAAGCAGGTAACTGAACTTACACTAGTTCTTTGTACAGGCACACTGCAACTTCTTTTTCGCTTACAAGGTTGTAGGAAGGAGTCCATGGCATCAATTCCTTGTATACGCAGTCCCAATACTTCTTTGTTCCCACACTGCATGGGTAAGTCGAATCGTTAAGCTGGTAAGATGGTGCGTCCTGATATGTTATATGAGGACGTGTAGTCAGACTAGTTGTAGCCAAACACATCACACTGGCTTTTACTGTATATTTCATGCGATTACTTTTGGCATATCAAGATCTAAGCAATCTACAATAGGATGAAAAGACTGGCATCCTTCACATTATTGGCGAACTCAGTTCATAGAAACAAGTAATTCAACCATTCTATGGGTAAATCAAAAGCGCCACTAGAATATTTTTCACTATCCAATCATACACGCAAAAAGGGGCGACATCACCATAGGGGCTGGTATGGGCGGCTGCCTCAGGTGGCTGGAAAGTGTGCACCTAGTTTGAGTCGTCCAGGTTGGCCCATGCTAGTTTTGTTCGTCCCAACGCACGAGCAGGCAATATAAAAAATGAAGAAAAATATTTCAATTTGGATGGGCCAATAACATAAGTGCAAGGCATGCCATATAGCAGGCTCGTGGCCCAAACGAGCACCTCCCATATCGATCGACAGCAGGAAAAATCCCAATTCATTCGCTCCAGCCTCCAGTCTGGTTCGCTCCTAACCTAGCCGCTGCTGGATAGACCGACACAGCACTTCCTCGCGCCCTCGTTGGAGGGTAGTCGCCGGGCTTCAAGCGAATGGAAGGACAAGAAGATGAAGATCCAACCCTGGGTATAGCCTACGTGGGAGGCAGCGGCGGCAACACGGGCATGGCATCGAGCTTGCGCGAACGGACAGTCGCAGCTTGCAAGAGTGGAATGCGCAATGAGCAGGTACATCACATCCCTGATTATATCTAATTCAACTCTTCAATTTCTGGCCAATAGTTAAACCTGACGGTGTTGTAAAACTGCTTGTATGTAGGGAATCTATGAGAAAATGAAACCAATTTCTACTTATTTTATAACTCCCCCAATCAATAGTGAACTGACTGAATCTGATGTATCTAACAAAGTTTCCAGTGCAAACATACAAGCTCATGTTGTTCTTGAGCCTGAAGTGTCTAATGAATAGACTGCTAATGAAGGATTTGATGCAAACATTTTACATGCTCCTGGTGATGAACATATAGTGTCTAATGAGGGATGTAATGCAAGCATTTTGCAATCTCATTGAAGGATTTAGTGTCTAATGATGATCTACTATGTTGAGAGAGACAGAGATTTGCAGGCATTGATGACAAGCAAATTATAGTGCATTTTCATAGCTTGAGGAAACGTCGAGGCCATCTACCAGAAAGTCCCTGTATCATGACAACATAGCATAAATACTTTTCTAATCTGTTGTTTGAAACTATTGGCATACTTGTGCAGGATAGATATATTGATATGCAGTTTGCACACTGGTTATACGTGCAATTACACTTTGATATTTTCAGCCAGAGAACGAATAATTCGAGCAGGTACAGACCATGTTTGTAGTCCTTGTACACCATGTTGCATTTTGTGTATTTTGGTGCTTGCATCATTTAGTGTTTATAATCTGAACTACTTTGGATCATTAGCTGATTTTCAAAGTGCATGTAGCTTCACATTTCTCAAGTTATGTTGATTTCTGGAGTGCAAGTTCCTTCGTATTTTTAAGTTAAATGTTTGCCCCTGGTAACTTGAATTCATGGATCAGCCACTGCACACAAATCATACACGAATGCCAGTACGAATTAAATGAAATGCAGGTACTTACGCTAGCTCGTTGTATAGGCTCACTGCAGCTCTGCTTGCGCTTGGGATGTTCCATGTACAAGTCCATGTTACCACTTGCTTGGATGTGCAGGCCTTGTGCTCCTTGCATCCCCCTCTGCATTTTTGACACGGCGAATGATTGATCAAATAAGAGGAATCGACCTTGATGTTGTACCGGAGGACATATACTTACAAGGTTATACAGGTGTGCAGGATGTGTACCAGATCCCATAGCGCCGTCATGCTTCGCTAAAAATGGATTTGCTTGTTTCAGATGATACCTCCAGAAGAAATAAGAGTTAAAGTCAGAGTTGCATAGGCATGTAAGCTAAGAGAGTAGTGAAAGGATATCCAAACATCGCCAGAATAGTGCACAAGGGAGTGATGTGTGGATATCTAGTTCGGGTCGGGGTTTGGGCATGCTCGCCTAGCTAGAGTGCGGGTCACTTCAGAGCCGTTGAGGGTGATGCGCTGGCGTTGGTTGGCCGCGCACGGATGCAGATCTTGAGTGGTAGCGGAGCGCTATGGTGCGGTGGACGAGACCGTTGGTGAAGCCCCAAC
>NC_041391.1:484886510-484887393 GCF_002162155.2 Triticum dicoccoides
AAGAGAGATTTTACAGGGCTGGAATTGGGGCCGCCAGATATTTCAATCCGAAACATGGAAGCGTGAACTTATATTGTCATCGTCCTTTTTTTGGGGGGGGGGAGGGGGGTGGGTGGCTGGGTGATACGCGTCCGTCCGACACACGCAACCACCCCGACAGGACTAGGCTTCTATGCCTTAAGGCACCAAAGCAGCGTCCACCCTGACACGACCCTGGTCTGCCTGGTGCGCCTACATTTGAGAATGCAAACAAATCTTCCTTCATTTGCAAACGAATCTGTATGTATTACCATGCTCGTGTTTTCCTTGCAATAATTAGTCATTCGAGACGAGATACTCCCTTCGTTCACTTTTGTAAGTCGTTTCAGACAACTTAAAATGAACTATTTTGCACATTGTCTGAAATGTCTTCAAGGTCTTATAAAAGTGAACAGAGGGAGTACTATAAATTAATTAATGAGGAGTTATTTGAAAAAAATTCGAAACGGTACCCACGCTAACATGGATTAGAGTGTGTGTCACATAATTAGTTATTTGAATTAGAGTGTGTGTCACGTAGTTAGTTATTTGAATTAGAGTGTGTGTCACGTAGCGATCTCCAATTCTAACGTGGATTTTGCATTTCACTGTATCCACGCTACTTTTTTAATACAAATTTATATGTATATGATGAACACCATGGTACTGAGAAAACTTTTGGATGGATTCAAACATATGACCTACAAAATAGCACAACAAATTGAGTCAATGTCAACTTTTCGAAGCTTAGTATGGCACGAATTCGAAATAATTACCCGTATGCCTGGTCCTCGGTTCAAATCTTACAATGTACACCGAATTGAAACATCGATATTAAGTCTCGTACTATGTACATTCAAATGTT
>NC_041391.1:484887665-484920274 GCF_002162155.2 Triticum dicoccoides
TCCTCTCCTAACCACCTTAGGAAGCTATCGGTTTCCAACACACGTTCATTCTTTCTCTCCATGTTTCGATCTCTAAGTCTCTCAACTACACAACCCCTTTTTCCACTCTGTTACCAAATGTATTTACCTCACACACCCGCAATTGCACCCCACGCCGAGCTCTCTCTCTCCCCCCTCTCCCTCTCACCCTCTCGCGCTAAATACATGCATTGCCTATCTAGCCCCCAAACCTCTCATGCACACGCACGCACATTGTATATCTAGGTCACTCCCTTGAGACTGTCTCACTCTTTCTTCCGCACGGCGGACCACACTCGCTCAATCTCGCTCTGTTTATCCGAGTCTCGTTTAACCTTGTTTTCTTTCACACACAAATGATATATCTCCCTGTTCGGGCCTCGATCGACACACTCTATACTCTCTCACGCAGATTGTCTATCTAGGTCAGTCCATCCAAGCCGCCTCCACTCTTTCGACCTCATGGTGGGCCATGCTCACTCAATATCTCTCTCTCTCGTTCTCTCCGTATGTCTCGATTGACCTCGCTCTTTCTCGGACAAAAATGATATATCACCATGTTTGAGCCCAATTCGACCTATTCACATTGTATACTCTCTCACGCACATCGTCTATCTAGGTCACTCTCTCCAACCCGTCTCACTCTTTCGATCGCACGGCGACCCTATGTGATCGGTTGACCTTGCTTCCTCCCACGCACAAAATATATCTACACGTCTGTGACTGGATCATCTCTCAAGCTCTATCTTACAGCCCTCACCCTTGCCAAAAGCTCAATCGGACAATATCTCTCCAGAGCATATATATTTGTTCAATGAATGTCGGACCACACTCACTTTGTCTCTCTATCTATATGTCTCTCGATTGACCTCGCTTTCTCACACCATATCTTCCACATGTTGAATCTACTACCTCTCCATCCCTCACAAAGCCGGAGCTATTTACATTGCAAGGGGCACTCCAACCTTGGATTAATTTGTGTAGGCATTTATTCCTGTCGGTTTAGATTATATTTTCGCAGCATTCGGCCCACAACTACTCCAAACACCATTGCAACCCACGCAACTCCCCTTGTTGATTTCCCTTTGGCTCATTCATCGGTCTCTCGCACGTCCTTTCTCACCTTCAATGTCGCACCGTAGTATTATTGAAAAAACTATGTTGTTCTCTTTAATTATTATAAATAAGCTACAAAACTACACACCGATAGTCCACTTGGAATGGAACAAATTTTGACCCACAAATTAAAGTGCTACAAACTACACACCGATGGGCCCACATATCATGAAACAAATTTGGACCCATATACAAATTAAAAAATAAAGGATGAGGATCGAACATGCGACCGGGCCTTCAAGCCGCACGTCAATAGGCAACATACGTAGAATAGCAATGTTTGTTGTACCCCCTTTGGTCACATAATGTTTTTATATTACCACACCTAATTAATGGATAACATGTAATATTATTTTTAGTACTATTCGCCTTCACTTACTGGTGGGTTCCATTTGTGCTCTCTCTCTCCTCGCCTTCTGCGTTTAGACGCACGGGCAAACAGGAAGAACTCGCGGGTGATGTTGCCGTTGACCATATCTGGATGCATTCACAAGTCATGGCACCAGTTTCACGTACTAGCAACACTAGTCAGTGTGTACGTGCAATGCACGTTAATTTGGAAGTATATTAAGTGCATGCGGATATTAACAACTACTCCCTTCGTCCCATAATGGAAGACATTTTTTGACACTAGTGTAGTGTCAAAAAACGTCTTACATTATGGGACAGAGGGAGTAGTATATTATTTGCGTGTTTTCATGTGATTAGCACTATTTTTGGCATGAAATTAGCTGCACGCTAAACGTGTTGAGCGCTCGACATTGAAGCAGTCTAGGTCATTGGATGACAAGGAATACATGTGGCTTGATGACATTTTATATTTAATTTGATACGGCTCTAGCAGAACATTCAATCGATCAAACCATAGATTTCATTCAGTCTGACTCTCACTTTAAATTATACGGCAATCGATATAAAATAAACGGAAATGATAACCGTTCGGATTTTAAGCATGGCAATCCGAACTTTTTCAGGGCAAATTTAGATTACACGGCAGCAGCGGGGGCGTCTCGCGGTGGGAAGCGGCTCCTCTTCCGTGCTCTGTGTGTCGTCGGGCCATTGACCGATGGCGACAGTGGCGTCTTGTGCCGTTGTTGGCGTACTCCTGGACGTTGGCCTAGCTTCAAGGAAAGCCAAAATGTTCTGGACTTTGGAGCGAGTCAATGGAGGGAGGTGGCGACTGGCGTTGGTGCAAGGAAGCGGTCGACGACAGCCATCCATGCTGCTGAGGGGGGGCACTGGCACCCGCGCGGGGACAGGCACTGTCAACGGCGCGGCGGAGGCATTTGTGTGCACGGGCACCGGCACAGGCGCGCACGTCAGTGCACACGCAGGCGCATGCGCTGGCAGGTGCACGGGCACCGGCACGGGCGTGCGCGTCAGTGCACGGGTGCATGAAAGTCGGCGGGGACCTCGTGGAACCCCGTGGGATCAAGCTCGGCGACAATGTGCGGCTCCCAGCCCATCAATGCCACGGGGATGGGCGCTGGCGCAGTCGGGGCAACGGGAGCCGGAACGGGAGCGGGGACAGGCGTGGCGTCTTCCCGCAAGGCCATTTCAAGCTCGTCCCAAAGCGCCTTTTGTTCTTGAGACTCCGGCTGGGTGTCTTCCTCAGGAAACTGGAACACTAAGGGCAGACCATCGTGATGCAGCATGGCGTACGTTTAGGTCAGGCTAGTTGGAGGTAGACAACAAGAGAATCGGAGAGGAAGAGAGAGGATTGTAGCGATACCGGGTAGTGCGGGGTTGATTTTAAACTACGGCGCCGACGACATTAAAAGTAGGAGCAGTTGGGACGACGGTGGGCGGCGGAGCCTGGACAAAGCGCTCGCCTCTCGGTGAGCCTGCACAGCGGTCTGCTCACACGCCTCCCTGACAGTCGGTGCAGCGTCTGCTCGCACGCCTCCCGTCGACTCACACGCTTGCTCGGACAGCACCTGCCGATGAGAAGCGGGGACTCGTGGCGGCACGTAAACGCCCACGGTTTCAATAGTGAAAGCGTTCACCTTAACGTGACAGGTCTTTGTTCCAAAATACCTTGGCTCTTCACTTGTGCAACTTGTCATAAGCAGCTTGTCTCAAATTGAAGAAAGAACTTACGAAGTAATATTTGTGCCATATCTGGTGACCATGCTCAGTTTCAAGAATTTATGCTCACTTTTGGATTTTCTGAAATTTAAGATCCAGGATTCGAAACAATATCATAACCTGCATCATGCAATAAATTTTCAAGCCGTACATCTGTCTTGTTGTATTTCTTAAGAAAGGATTTGGTCAAACATTTTGCTTAGTTAGACTTCAGACAAGTTATATATGGAGAGTAAAAGGATAATCCCTCCGTACTAGTGCATTGCCTGATATATTAACAAGTACTAGGCACGAACAACCGGGCTCAGTTCTGTGCTCATCCTGGTGTAGTAGTAGTACTACTACTAGGCAATGCAGTTGACGGGTGACCTTGACGAGCGGCGACCGAGGGAACTGAACCGTGCTCGGCACGGTAGGTAACGTTGTCTAGTTACTAAAGCATCCCTCCGTTCTTCATCGGTAGTCATTATGGACCGGGGACATGAGGGGAATTTCCTAGGGCTGGAATTCTAGGCACCAGATATTTCAACTTGAAACGCTGAGGCTCGACTGGTTGGGGTTGCCTAATGTGCGTACCACGCACGCCACCGAAGGACACGGGCCCGGGTTTTTAGGATCAGCACGAGCCAAGGTCTGGCTGGTACGCCGTTGGGTCCTACCATTCGAGAATACAAAAGGAACCTTTTTAATTGCCGAATGAATCTATGTGTATTAAAATACCCGTATTTTCCTTGCAAATACTAATCTCAACGTGGTAATTGATTTATGATGAGTTCTTGAATTAGAGTGAGTTTGTGATATAGTGATCTCAACGTGGATTTCACATTTCATGGTATCCCTAGTAAGTTTTCTAATGCAAATTCAAATTTAAAAGATGAACAATATGGAGGTGAGAAAACTTTGTATGTATCAAGCATATGACTACACACACACACACACACACACGAACACAACAACAATCCAATAAGTATAGTGCATCTATCTTTCCAAACCATGCATGTATGACACGAATTCAAAAATACTCCTTCTATTCCTAAATATTAATCTTTTAGAGAGTTCAACAAGTGACTACATATGGAGCAAAATGAGTGAATCTAGACTCTAAAATATGTCTATATACATTCGTATGTGCCAGTCCATTTGAAGCCTCTAAAAAGACTAATATTTAGGAATTAAGGGAGTAAAATGTAAGACATCCATGGTCCTCAGTTCAATTATTTAAAATGAACATGAAAGTGAAACATGAATATTAAGTCTAGTACTACAGTACATGCAAATGTTGTGTTTAGGCGGAGCTATGATTTGGGGGGGGGGGGGTCAACCCCTCGACCTTAGATAAAATTGTGGAGCTCTGCTTAGGGTTGTTTAGATTATATTTGTCCCCACCCTCCCAACCACCAATTAGTTGTGCACCCCCACCCCTCCTCCCCGGGAGAATATCATGTGCCCCCATACCTTAGATGCTATATGCCGATACGAGTTGCTTGGAGCTTGTAGATCTGAGATATAGCAGCTCACATGATGTGTCTTAATATTTTTGCAGGAAACCTTGATGAGTTTGAGAATTGCACACAATTTGTACAAAAACTACTCAGATGCCCTTTTATCCCATATGCAACGACCTCGAAGCTCGTATCATTGTAGCATCTAAGATGAAGGAGGACATCATATTCTCCTATATGTAAGAATATCATGTGCTACCAGCCTACCACACCTTAGATGCTTTGGTGATACAAGCTCTTCGCAGGCGTTGGATTTGTGACCCAACACCTCCTCGGTGGTTCGAATGGTTTTTTGCAGAAAAGCCCCAAAAGAGTTCGGCCACTGCTTACAAGCACAAAGACTGCTCAGATGCCATTGGATCTCAGATCAAACAACCTCCAAGCTCGTATCACCGTAGCATCCAAGCTGCGATAGCACCTTATGTTTTCTCCCATGGGAGAGTATGAGGTGCTCCAGCACCGTAGATTCTATGGTGATACGAGTTCACTGAGATCTACCGGCCCACAGTAGGAGGTTTGAATGTCTTTGGAATATACGGCTGCTAGAGTTTGGGAAATGCGCAGAAAGTACAAGTACTACGCATGTGCCATCTGATCACTGATCATATGACCTGGATGCTCATATCACCGTAGTGGGTAATTAAGCTACGGGGAGCACCTAATATGAGCACCAGGGAGCCATTGGATCGAAGATGCAACGGCACACACGAGGCCTGAATGTTTTATTTGCAAAAAAAACCTTTGGAGAGTTTGGAAATTGCGCATAATTACAAAGACTACTCCCAAGCCATTGGATCTCACTTCCAACGGTGTAAAAACTCGTATCACCATAGTATCTAAGCTGCGGGGTGGATGTGATATTCTATGCCGCTGTCATTTTTGTTCATAAACTTCCAAAATACGTGTAACTCGTGCCGTTACTTGTCTAACTGCGCAAAGCGTTTGTTCAAAAAACCATCCTACACTGAAATATCGGAACAACACACGGGGGTCCCACTTGTCATTAATCAAATTTGGACCTAAAACTAACAAATCTGAAAGACGAGATTCAAACTGGCAACCTGGGCTACAAAGCGTAAGTCGATAGCTTGAAAAAACGAACGGTTGTTGGCTTTGTCCCATAACTTGATTTTATATAGTATTTGCGTTGAGTAGAGTAGAGGGAGTGCCTCGTCAACACATGCATGACCGTTGTCTCACTTACTGGTGGGTCCCAGATCTGCGATCTCAATCTCTCTTCTCTCCATTCTCTAACCTTTGCACGAGCACACATGAAGAGCGGCGCTAGCTTGACGTGGTGTTATTACAACTAAAAAAAGCTTGGAAAATAAAATAATCGCATAGAACAAGAGACGTTGTGGCTGGTCGAGACAGAGCTAACCACATCTATCCTCCGTGCCATGTTTGCATGATGAAGTTGTGTGGCTAGTGGGGTGTTTTTGATCGACTGGCTGGGTCCCAAGGTCGAACCATAGGTACTACGTCTGATACAGTATATTTTTACACGCACATTTTTCCTCCGTGCCGAGACGTGGCACACCCTACCGCGCGGTTTCGAGGTCCTCCCGGGTGGTGCACGCATATATTCTTCCCGACGTGGGACGCCCTACCGCGCGTTTTCTGGGTCTTCCTGGTCGTAGCGCCGAAGCAAGTAAATGAGTCGTCAAATCACGAAAGACCACCTTTCCCGCTGAGTACATCAGTGAAGCATGGTGGCTAGCTAGCTGGGCTAGTTCGACCGATTAGCTAGGCCACCGCCACATTTGTTTTTTCACCCCTTTTTTATCTACTTGTCGGCAGGTAAATTTAAATATCCACCGCAGCGTTGCTCTAGTGTTTGGGTGCGGCCGGATTTTTAATTTTTTGATTGACGGGAGCAGGCGCGACAGGATTTTTAATTTTTTGATTAATGGGAGCATGCACTCCGCGTGTAAAAACCCACTGCTCCCTGACGTGAGAAGTCGTCGACTGGTGTTTTACCGTGGTGAAAACCAAAAGATTCCCCGCTCCTCGGCTGGATCCCTCCGCCTTCCCGTAGATTGCATTGCCTTTCAGCCGTTTTGCCCCCTTTGCTTCCTCTCCCCATTGCTTCAACCTGGTGCCATGGCGGCGCAGCAGATCACGGAGTCCGAGGTTAGGTGCTTGACACATGAGCTCCATGCCAAGGATGCGGAGCTCAGGGCCAAGGACGTGGAGATCCGTGAGCTCAAGGAGGAGAGGAGTGCCATGCTCCTCCGTTATGTGCGGGAGTTCACGGAGCTTCAAAAGCGGCAGGTGTCCACCACAAAGCTGCTCGAGGCGTCGGCGGCGTTGCTGTAGAAAGCGGGAAATATGATAGGCCGTCAGAGGAGTCGGCTGGAGCGCGAGCGGGCCGATCGTGACGAGGTCCAAGATTGCCTTAGCCACTTGGTGAACCAAGTTGCCACTTGCCACGCGCGTGTTGCGGCTGCGCGATGCCTACCATCGTGCCAGCGTGACGATGCCGGCTGTCGGGCTAAACCCGTTCGACCACCCGATCGACTTCAACAAGCTACGGCTTCCTTACCTGGTCTCCTTCTTCACCTATATCTCCAAGGAGCTGAGCCGTCTCCGCGCAATGGTGGGGGCTGAGCTGGACAAGGAGGGGTTGCGGGCTGCCGTCGCCGTTGCCGGGCGAATCCTTTCAGGGCTCCGTCACCAGAATCCATTCGTGCCATTGGACGCCGTCTTTGACGAGCTGGCTCCCGTCGACCGGGAGCGGGCTCTGCGGGCGGTTGCACCCTGCATCACCAACGTCGTGCGCCTTGAGAAGCAGAGGGACTTTGGTGGTGTTTAGGCGCCCTCTGCATGGGCATGTCCATGTCTCGGCACAACATGACCGTTGGATCAAACTCAGACGATGCAGATCAGTCACTGTAGCACAAAGCGTGTGGGTGTGTTTGGTTGCATTCTCATCTCAATATAGTTGTTTCCTCTTCATGTATTTTTGTCAACCTACTAGTGTGGACTCATGCACCCTTCATGCACTCTGCCAAACACCCAAAAGTGGGTCGAGAAGGGAACTTTTGCTCCCATCCCGTGCACCCTTCATACACCCTGCCTAACACTATTCATGCTTCATATGGTTCATGTTTCGTAGAGTACTGTAGCACCGTACTCTCAGTGCGCTGTGGACCTAGTTCTGTTAACATTGAACTCACCGTTCATTCTCGACCGGACAATCGAAAAAGCAGTACTATGTTACATATAGGAGTAGTTGACATGCGCACAACATCATTTGTTATCGTCATATCTTACTACACTAGCAACAAGATTGTGTAGTACTGACGTATGAACCACTGCACATGCCTAGTAGTAGGAGCACTGTGTATGTTCAAGTGGCTGCCGTGTTTCGCACTCCTCCGTCGTAAGAGTGGAAACGCTTGCTGTAATCATTTTTGTCTTCAGAAAAATAGTGGACACGCTCTACCATGCGGATCCTCCTCCAGCCATGCACTAAATTACTCACTTTCGCCGACGCGTGGGACAACCAGCACCTGGGTCCACCAGCCATGCACTAAATTACTCCGTAGTAGAGTGACGGTAGACTATCCCGACCGAACTACTGCAGTAATGCCCAATGAGCCATCAAATCATTTCACTCTTCTCTATTAGCTTCCTCTCTTGAAGAAAACCCCCACTCGCTTCGCTTCTCCCTCATCTCATTCCTCCTTTCACTCTTCTCTCTCAGCTTCCTCTCTTGGATGGACGCCGGAGCACCGGCCGACGTGATGTCTATGGCTCTCGCCAAAACCGTCGAGGCTCATGGTACGAAGAAGCGCAAGCACCCCGCCGAGACTACCGCAGACAAGCTCAAAGCCATCACCCGTTCAAGCCCCCCTCTCCGGGATCCCTCATTAAGCAAGTCCAGGTAATGTCTCTTGTTGACGATCTTTTTCTCGATCTTGATCATGTTTTTTCATCTAACACATAGTACTAGTACTGGTAGTACAACTTTCTGGGTGATCTTGCATGTGATTTTAGTGTGCCAAATGACGGTTCTAAATTCCTCTTTTGACCAAAACATGCGAGAGGTCGACATTGATTTCTTATAGATTACTTTCAACTACTCCCTCTGTCCCAAATTTCTTGTCTTAGATTTGTCTAGATACGGATGTATCTAATACTAAAATGTGACTTGATACATCCGTATCTAGACAAATCTAAGACAAGAATTTTGGGACGGAGGGAGTACTTTATGAACATCAATGCTACCTTTTAAGAGGGTATATTTTCCTCAGTAACTTGTGTTATGGATATTGCATGTAATCCCTCTGCTCTCATGCCTTTGAAGACATGTTCTAGTGTCTTTTTTCACTCATTTCTGTGTGTATATGTAGTCATATATGGAGTATAATATTGAAAATCATCTTATATTTCTGAACGGAGGTAGTAATAAAATATGGTTTCTGTTTGAATTAGCACCAGGTCCGCGGTGGAGATGAAGTTCTCAAAGTCATGCCATGTGAACTGGAAGACCAGATGATGAGTTCTACTGCTAAACTATCCAGCTGCTATGTCCTTGTTGCCACGTGTCCTGAACTAGTGTTTTCCTGTAGCATTGTTGTCAGGTGTGTTCTCGAGGTTGTACTTGACCACAACAATTTCTTGGCTGTGCCTTCGATTACGAAAGGTGTGGTTCCTATAAAGCTTCCCAACAAATCTGATGTGGCCTGTCTTCATCATCATGTTTATGAGTGGAAAGACCACTCTGTTACGTTCTCCAAGGTTGACAAGATGGTGATGGTGTATGAAGAAATCTCACACGAAGTCCATGGCCTAGTCAGTTATGCGGGGTTCATCCCGTAGGTCGGTGGCAAGAAATAGTCTACAGAGTTTAGTTAGTGCAACTTTGCTTGTCTATAGTAAGTACTATTGTTCAGTACTTGATTTGTGTTTGTGAACCCTGTTTTGTTTATTAGTACTGCCACTTTTGGTGTGTGGTCAGTCTTGAGAATGGTCTATGTTAATGTCTGTCCACTCAATTCAGTCTGTATATTTTGAAGTATCCAGATCATATTTTTTTTAGGACGGTTTATCAATTATTGTTACACTCCAGTATCTATATGCATTGCAGGGTTTATCGCACCCACCAGGATTTCCAGTCCCATGGATGTTCGGTCCATACGATTTGTCACGGCCTTTGGACTGTCCTGCTTGTGGGAGTAGGCGGGGCCCCTGCATGCCACGCGTAGTTGGACGATCAATCTTCTGTTTAGTACTTCAACATAGTGATTTCCTAGTAAGGATTCACTCATGTCACATCAAGTAAATCTTATTGATTTACTATCTAAATCTTATTGATTTAATGTCATGTTTTCTTTCTTTTCCTGTAATTTTATGATACATGTTTTGCCATGTGACATTCATCACAGAATAAACCGTTTGGTTTGCTCTACGATGGCTATTTTTGCAGGTTTCACTTCTTATGTCGTGTCAGTAACGAAGGCACTGTCATCACTTATATTACTGGAAAAAATTGGATCAGTCTGTTGTCTGAGTACAAGCTGAATTGCTATGATGAACTACAGTTTGGTTTAACAAAAACGCCACAATTAGTCCTTCTCGCATTTATAAGAAATGAAGAAAAAAACTGGATCACGGTCACGGATCCTACTCAAGTTAGAAAGCTGATCATAGCAGACCAGACACGATCGTCGCTGTCTCACACATCGGTACCACCTTCAGCAACAGATCGAGCACCGGCAGTTTCTCTAGCGCCGACAGCGGTAGCAGCTCAGTCTAATCCAGCTGAGGATTGGGCACCGACCGCATCAGCGGATCAATCTGATCTACCGGAGGATGCAGGCACCTGCTCCGACACCGGCACCAGCTCTACAAGGAGCACCATCTCCGGCAGCAGCGGCGGCTTCGGCACCTGCACCAACACTTGCACTTGCATCTGCTCCAGCCCGTGCAGTTGCACCAGCAACAGACTGGGCTGTAGTTCGCACTTCATATACCAAAGTCCTTACAAAAACCGACATGTCCACCTTCTTGGTAAGCATTGGCCGCCCAAGTGCTTCGTTCTTTTTTCTTTCCATGTTGTTTCACATGATTTGTTGTGTTGATCTAAATGTTTAGGTATGTCTTCTTGTTTGCAAACAGAGAATTCCTATAGCAACGAGGGAGTCGTTCAACAATCCGGGCGACCGCGGCCAAGTTTCTCTTACCATGCCCAGCCTTGGTGTGAATGAACCTCCTCAATATACCGTAAGTACAAAGGATGGTCGCATGATGATTGATGCTAAAGGATGGTCAAGGTTCAAATCTAAATCATATCTTGCGGTAGGGGATGATGTCAAAATCAAACTTTCTTGGCAAGGAGAGCTGGTCCAAATCAACTTTGAAATTCTTGAATAGCAGCACGCAACTGCCGAACTGATCTATCCTCCGAGAGATTTTGATGTAATAATCTGGCATGGTGAAACAAGTGTCCTGTGTGTATAAGTAGTACGACAGTATTATTTATCACATGGTATATCGTTGATAGAATTGCAACTCTAATTGCTGGTTAGGAACTGTCGTTCGATTTCATTCCAACAGCCGCCGTGCTTTATTCAATTTTGTGTATTCGCCTTGCGACAGCATCTAAAACCAGCGCCGTATCGATCGCTTGCAATATGAAAAGCGCTGAGGTAGAACACATGGGACCCCAAACATGTAGGGTCGGCTTGCGGCCCAATGTCTAGAACCGTGACCCTATCTGAGTATTATATTCTTAGCTGGACCCCCATAAAAAAAGCTGAAACCCCATAATGCCCGTGCGTTGCAGAGGGAGTATATTTCGGGCAAGGTGAGCCTGTGATATAAAAGATTTGTATATTTCTTTACAGAGGGAGTGTCTCTCTGTCAAAATTTATATTTATGTGTAACTAGTTACTCCTGTCTTTCTACTTCCTTTCGCTGATATGTGGGGCAACCGGCAATGGGGTCCACGTGCCATATGCACAAATTAGAGTGCACAACTTCACGGTAGACACATCCCGGTCTTAGCGCCGTAGTAACGCCTAATGAGCCGACAAATCACAACCCCCCTTTCCAGCTTTAGCAGTAAGCTGGACGGACGAAGCAGCAATATTTCACTGGGCTTGAATCCCCTTCTCCCTTGTCTGCTTGTTCAGAGAAAACTCCCGCTCGGCGATTGCATAGGGTTTTCTCATGGAGAACCAGGTACGAATTCTTCATCCATCCCTAATAAATCCAAGTCCCTTGGTCGCAGGTAATCCTAGGATGGCAGCCGCCGCCGTTGATGCATTTTTCTTCCTACTGAATCTAGTGTGTTTCATTTGCAGTGCCCAAAGTGCGAGTACCCTACAGGTTTCTGCACCCTCGGCGAGACGCCACACTTGTTCCTTCTCATCCTAACACAACATTTTGAAACGCGCACAGTATGTTCCTAGAATCCTCTTTTCTATCCGGGAGGGTGGTTTTTTTTTGAACATGCTGTGTTCTCATATTATTTTTCCTGCAGTGTATTATTTGCTCTGCCAGAACACATGTACTCAAGATGCTCAGCCTTGCCATAACTGAATACACTAGTTTAATGGTCACAGTGAAGACAAGCCATGGATATTACTTCCGAGTTGGGTTCATGAACCAAGAAGATCGCTGCTTTTTTATGGACGAACTTGGATAAACTTTCTCAAGTGTTACGGACTGAAAGTTGGCGCACGAATGTTGATGGAAATAGCAGAACCTGGTCTCATCTTCACTGCGATCTTCCATCCCGACATCGTTCCAATTGTTCATCCATGTTAGTTTTGTATTTGGTTCTTGCTTGTTGCCTCGATTACTTTTTAATCCACCTATTCTATCTAACTAACCACAATTTAACTTTAGGTTTTTTAATCCACCTACTTCTAACTAATATTTTCTTATAATTGGTGGCACGTGTAGGTTTTTTCAGAGTTAAGCAGTCTGCTCGTTTGTTACTCTGTAATAACTTGGCTATTACTAATGGTACTGAAGTTGACTGGATCGACATTCACAAGTTCCTACACTTTATTGATCGTCTTGAGGTCCTTGTGGGGCGTTTCAATGGTGGAAGGCCACGTGGGATATGTGTGCCACTGCTGCACTCGTTGAACAGGTCCAACTGTGTTGAGAAACTTATGGTACGAGCTGTTTTCTGTTATATATGTTGTTCATAAACTATTGCTTATACACAATTTTACAGCTGTGATCTTCTTGAAATAGGAACTGCCGAGTTCTATTGTTCCTATACAAATGCCTGACCATGCTCGGGTCAGACTTACGCTTGGTCACAACATGATGTTTATGTCGACCTACTCAATTCCCCTTGGAGGTGAAAAGATACTTATTCATGGGTGGTCTCAAATAATGAAGGCCCGTCCATCTTGGAGAATAGGACAGAAGATTATGTTCATGCTTTTCCATGGCTCTAAAGCGAATATCCTATTTATTGACCACGTTGCGAGATGAAGCCACTTTCAGAAGGTTGTGGATGCGCGGGGTGGCGCCTGGGCCTTGTCCTGGGGCTTGGCGGCCTCACCCTTGGTTAACTGTAGGCAAAGTAGCACTGTTCGAGGCGTGCTTTGTACGGTTGAACCTGTATAAGTACTCATACTGCTTTCAGCTTTGGTTGTTAAGTGCCCCTGCTGGTTTCAGTTAAGGTTGTTAAGTACTCCTGCTGCTTTTATAGTCTGTCGTGTTTCTTCAGTCATGTCTTCCTCCAGCCGCCAAAACCAAACTAGCGCCAGCGGGGCCGCCTGCTTCCGCCTCCCACAGCTGGCTGCGCCTCAGCGCACGCATCTCCACCCCACCATCTCCTAAATCGTTAACGCCGACGTCCTCCACGCGCCCTCTTGCGTTGTCAACATGGTCAACAAACAACAGGAATCAGCAGAAGTACGTGGAGAGGATGACAGTAGGGGCCCACCATGTCAGCGTATGGCAAAATAAAATGCTTCCTCCTAGTGTTTTCCTGACATCTGGGACCCAAGACATTGTGAGCGTATATAGTCAATAGACAAGAGAACAACACAAGATCGGCTGACACCTGGGACGTAGCTACTCGAGCAATATTTTTTTGTTTGGTACTATTGAGACGGAGGAGGGTTTGAACTGGGCTGTGGCCCGTCTAGCCTAGGCTTATATTTTATGTTCACCATGTGACCAGCCTAGCTATTTTTTCTTTGTGATAATGAGCCCAGTTTATTTTTTCTGAAGAATACCCAATCCAGGCCTACTTATTTTTCGACGCCCTGATGGGCTGCAACTCTTTCAAGACGCCTTCAAATCTTGAAAGTAATATGAAATGGGTTGTAAATATAAAAGTAGATGACAAATTGGCAATTACTTTATAATTTCTGAATTTTTTCACATTTTCAGATTCCTATTTCACTGGGCATTAACCTAATTTAAATATCTTCAAAGTACTTTAAATCTGGCTCGACATTTCGGTATTAAAAATAGTTTGGAACACACATAAATATGCAAAATTGGCCCTAGCCAACCAAAAAAAACAACTGCAATAAATTGCATAAGAAGTTTCCATGAGCTATATATAAATTATTTAAAAAAAGAGGGAGTGGTCTGACTTGTGGGCCTATTTAGTTGACGCGTATGCAAGATTTTTTTAGTTATTATATACGTCAACAAACGATTCTAGCAGACGTAACCGTTGGATGTCAATCCAACGGCCGTCGTGTTTCTTCAATCTCTGATCTTCTTGCTCCAGCCGCCAAAGCAGCGCCAGCGGGACCGCCTACTCCCGCCTCCCGTGGCCGGCTGTGCTGCCGCGCAGGCCTCTGCGCCCCCTACTGCTCCCACCGCTGGCCAGGGCATCCCTCTACTCACCCACACCCCCTGTTATTCTGCGGCGACGACAGCCTCACACCGCAGCCGAACCGGTGAACCCTCGTACTCTTCTCCGCACGGGCTTCCACTGCCGCGTCTTCCTCGGCTCCGCATCGTCCCTTCCTAGGCCTCGCCGTCGTCCACTGCCGTGGTGCTCTCGGCGCGGCGTGGTTAATTTGGTCAACGACCGACTTCCATCGGAAGAGTACTGTATGTGGAGAGGCTGACAGCTGGGTCCATGGCAGCCGCAAGGAAGTGCCTCCTTATTACGCGAAAAATAATTATTCCTCCACCTGACAGCACGGACCCACCGGATGGGCCTCCAGTATTTCACGAAAAAAACATTTCCTCCTGACTACTGGGACCCACAGGACGGGCCACCATATTTCGCGAAAAAACGTCCCCCCGCTGTCAGCTCGGACCCACCGGAAGTGCCTCCTTATTACGCACAAAAAATGAATACTCCCTGCTAGCTAGGACCCACCTTGGTGGGAGGCTGACTTGTGGGCCTGCTAAGTTGACTGGGATGGTGGCCTTTGTCAACTTTAGTCAATATATGAACGATTCTAGCTCCAGTGACCGTATGATGTCCATCCAACGACCATAGTGCTTCTTCAACCTCTGGTCTTCTTGCTCCAGCCGCCCAAAGCAGCGCCGGTCGTGCCGCCTGCTCCTGCCGCCCGTGGCAGGCTGTGATGCCACGGAGGCCTCACCGCCCCTACTACTCCCACTGCTGGCCAGGCCATCCCTCTACGCACCCACACCCCCTGTTATTTTGCGGCGACGGCAGCCTCACACCGCAGCCAAAACGAGTGAACCCTCATACTCCTCTACGCGTGGGCATCCACTGCCGCGTCTTCCCCGGCTCCGCGTCGTCCCCTTCCTAGGCCTCGCCGTCGTCCACTGCCTTGGTGCTCTCGGCGCGGCGTGGTCAACATGGTCAAGGAATGGCTTCCATCGGACGTGGACTGTACGTGGAGAGGCTGACAGTGTTGGGGAACGTAGTAATTTCAAAAAAAAAATCCTACGCACACGCAAGATCATGGTGATGGCATAGCAACGACAGGGGAGAGTGTTGTCCGCATACACTCGTAGACCGTAAGCGGAAGCGTTAGCACACCGCGGTTGATGTAGTCGTACGTCTTCACGGCCCGACCGATCAAGCACAGAAACTACGGCACCTCCGAGTTCTAGCACACGTTCAGCTCGATGATGATCCCTAGGCTCCGATCCAGCAAAGCTTTGGGGATGAGTTCCGTCAGCACGACGACGTGGTGACGATGATGATGTTCTACCGGCACAGGGCTTCGCCTAAACTCCGCGACGATATGACCGAGGTGGAATATGGTGGAGGGGGGCACCGCACACGGCTAAGGAACGATCAGTAGATCAACTTGTGTGTCATGGGGTCCCCCCTGCTCCCGTATATAAAGGAGCAAGGGGGGAGGTGGCTGGCCCTAGGAGGGGGTGCGCCAAGTGTGGAGTCCTACTAGGACTCCCTAGTCCTAGTAGGATTCCACCTCCCTTGTTGGAGTAGGAGAAGGGGAAAGAGGGGGAGAGAAGAAGGAAAGGGGGGCTGCACCCCTTGTCCAATTCGGACCAGAGGGGGGGGGCGCAGGCCTCCTTCCTTTTGGCCTCTTGCTCCTATTCCCGTATGGCCCAATAAGGCCCATATACTCCCCGGCGAATTCCCGTAACTCTCCGGTACTCCGAAAAATACCCGAATCACTCGGAACCTTTCCGAACTCCGAATATAGTCGTCCAATATATCGATCTTTACGTCTCGACCATTTTGAGACTCCTCGTCATGTCCCGATCTCATCCGGGACTCCGAACTCCTTCGGTACATCAAAACTCATAAACTCATAATATAACTGCCATCGAAACCTTAAGCGTGCGGACCCTACGGGTTCGAGAACTATGTAGACATGACCGAAACATGTTTCCGGTCAATAACCAATAGCGGGACCTGGATGCCCATATTGGCTCCCACATATTCTACGAAGATCTTTATCGGTCAAACCGCATAACAACATACGTTGTTCCCTTTGTTATCCGTATGTTACTTGCCCGAGATTCGATCGTCGGTATCTCAATACCTAGTTCAATCTCGTTACCGGCAAGTCTCTTTACTCGTTCCGTAATACATCATCCCGCAACTAACTCATTAGTTACAATGCTTGCAAGGCTTAAGTGATGTGCATTACCGAGAGGGCCCAGAGATACCTCTCCGACAATCGGAGTGACAAAACCTAATCTCGAAATACGCCAACCCAACATGTACCTTTGGAGACACCTGTAGTACTCATTTATAATCACCCAGTTACGTTGCGACGTTTGGTAGCACCCAAAGTGTTCCTCCGGTAAACGGGAGTTGCATAATCTCATAGTTACAGGAACATGTATAAGTCATGAAGAAAGCAATAGCAATATACTAAACGATCAAGTGCTAGGCTAACGGAATGGGTCATGTCAATCACATCATTCTCCTAATGATGTGATCCCGTTAATCAAATGACAACTCTTTTGTCCATGGCTAGGAAACTTAACCATCTTTAATTCACGAGCTAGTCAAGTAGAGGCATACTAGTGACACTATGTTTGTCTATGTATTCACACATGTATTATGTTTCTGGTTAATACAATTCTGGCATGAATAATGAACATTTATCATGCAATAAGGAAATAAATAATAACTTTATTATTGCCTCTAGGGCATATTTCCTTCAGTCTCCCACTTGCACTAGAGTCAATAATCTAGTTCACATCGCCATGTGATTTAACACCAATATTCATATCTGTATATGATTAACACCCATAGTTCACATCGTCTTGTGACCAACACCCAAAAGGTTTACTAGAGTCAATAATCTAGTTCACATCGCTATGTGATTAACACCCAAAGAGTACTAAGGTATGATCATGTTTTGCTCGTGAGAGAAGTTTAGTCTCCGGGTCTGTCATATTCAGAGCCATATGTATTTTGCAAATATTCTATGTCCACAATGCTCTGCACGGAGCTACTCTAGCTAATTGCTCCCACTTTCAATATGTATCCAGATTGAGACTTAGATCATCTGGATTGGTGTAGAAGCTTGCATCATTGTAACCTTTTACGACGAGCTCTTTTATCACCTCCATAATCGAGAAACATCTCCTTAGTCCTTACTAAGGATATTCTTGACCGTTGTCCAGTGATCTACTCTTAGATCAAAATTGTATTCCTTTGTCAAACTCAGAGCAAGGTATACAATAGGTCTGGTTCACAGCATAGCATACTTTATAGAACCTATGACTGAGGCATAGGGAATGACTTTTCATTCTCTTTCTATTTTCTGCCATGGTCGGGTCTTGAGTCTTACTCAACTTCACACCTTTGCATCACAGGCAAGAACTCCTTCTTTGATTGTTCCATTTTGAACTATTTCAAAATCTTGCCAAGGTATGTACTCATTGAAAATCTTATCAAGAGTCTTGATCTATCTCAATAGATCTTGATGCTCAATATGTAAGTAGCTTTTACTGAGGTGTTTCTTTTAAAGAACTCCTTTAAAACACTCCTTTATGCTTTGCAGAATAATTCTACATTATTCCTGATCAACAATATGTCATACACATATACTTATCAGAAATGTTGTAGTGCTCCCACTCACTTTCTTGTAAATACAGGCCTTTCCAAAAGTCTGTATAAAACTATATGCTTTGATCAACTCATCAAAGCATATATTCCAACTCTGAGATGCTTGCACCAGTCCATAGATGGATCGCTAGAGCTTGTACATTTGTTAACACCTTTAGGATTGACAAAACCTTCTGGCTGCATCATATACAACTCTTTTAATAAATCCATTAAGGATTGCAGTTTTGTTATCCATTTGCCAGATTTCATAAAATGCGGCAATTGCTAACATGATTCAGACAGACTTTAAGCATCGATACGAGTGAGAAAATCTCATCGTAGTCAACACCTTGAACTTTGTCAAAAACCTTTTTCGACAAGTCTAGCTTTGTAGATAGTAACACTACTATCAGCGTCTGTCTTCCTCTTAAAAATCCATTTAATCTCAATGGCTTGCCGATCATCGGGCAAGTCAACCAAAGTCCATACTTTGTTCTCATACATAGATCCCATCTCAGATTTCATGGCCTCAAGCCATTTTGCGGAATCTGGGCTCACCATCGCTTCTTCATAGTTCGTAGGTTCATCATGATCTAGTACCATGACTTCCAGAACAGGATTGCCGTACCACTCTGGTGCGGATCTTACTCTGATTTACCTACGAGATTCGGTAGTAACTTGATTTGAATTTACATGATCATCATCATTAGCTTCCTCATTAATTGGTGTAGTAGTCATAGGAACAGATTTCTGTGATGAACTACTTTCTAATAAGGGAGAAGGTACAATTACCTTATCAAGTTCTACTTTCCTCCCACTCACTTCTTTCGAGAGAAACTCCTTCTCTAGAAAGGATCCATTCTTAGCAACGAATGTCTTGCCTTCGGATCTGTGATAGAAGGTGTACCCAAGTTTCTCCTTTGGGTATCCTATGAAGACACATTTCTCCGATTTGGGTTTGAGCTTATCAGGATGAAACTTTTTCACATAAGCATCGCAACCCCAAACTTTAAGAAACGACAACTTTGGTTTCCTGCCAAACCATAGTTCATATTGTGTCGTCTCAACGGACTTAGGTGGTGCCCCTTTTTTCACGTGAATGCAGTTGTCTTTAATGCATGACCCCAAAACAATAGTGGTAAATCGGTAAGAAACATCATAGATTGTACAATATCCAATAACTATGGTTATGACGTTCGGACACACCATTACGTTGTGGTGTTCCGGGTGGCGTGAGTTGCGAAACTATTCCGCATTGTTTCAAATGTAGACCAAACTCGTAAGTCAAATATTCTCCTGCACGATCAGATCCTAGAAATTTATTTTCTTGTTACGATGATTTTCAACTTCACTCTGAAATTCTATGAACTTTTCAAACGTGTCAGACTTATGTTTCATTAAGTAGATATACCCATATCTGCTCAAATCATCTGTGAAGGTCAGAAAATAATGATACTTGCCGCGAGCCTCAACACTCATCGGATCGCATACATCAGTATGTATTATTTCCAATAAGTCAGTTGCTCGTTCTATTGTTCCGGAGAACGGAGTCTTTAGTCTTCTTGCCCATAAGGCATGGTTCGCAAGCATCAAGTGATTCATAATCAAGTGATTCCAAAATCCCATCAGCATGGAGTTTCTTCATGCGCTTTACACCAATATGACCTAAACTGCAGTGCCACAAATAAGTTGCACTATCATTATTAACTTTGCATCTTTTGGTTTCAATATTATGAATATGTGTATCACTATGATCGAGATCCAACGAACCATTTTCAATGGGTGTGTAACCATATAAGGTTTTATTCATGTAAACAGAACAACAATTTATTCTCTTACTTAAATGAATAACCATATTGCAATAAACATGATCAAATCATATTCATGCTCAACGCAAACACCAAATAACACTTATTTAGTTTCAACACTAATCCCGAAAGTATAGGGAGTGTGCGATGATGATCATATCAATCTTGGAACTACTTCCAACACACATCGTCACCTCGCCTTTTTACTATTTTTTGTTTATTCTGCAACTCCCGTTTCGAGTTACTACTCTTAGCAACTGAACCAGTATCAAAATGCCGAGGGGTTGCTATAAACACTAGTAAAGTACACATCAATAACATGTATATCCAATATACCTTTGTTCACTTTTGCCATCCTTCTTATCCGCCAAATACTTGGGGCAGTTCCACTTCCAGTGACTAGTCCCTTTGTAGTAGAAGCACTTAGTCTCAGGCTTAGGACCAGACTTGGGCTTCTTCACTTAAGCAGCAACTTGCTTGCCGTTCTTCTTGAAGTTCCACTTCTTCCCTTTGCCCTTTTCTTGAAACTAGTGGTCTTGTCAACCATCAACACTTGATGCTTTTCTTGATTTCTACCTTCATCGATTTCAGCATCACGAAGAGCTTGGGAATCGTTTTCGTCATCCCTTGCATACTATAGTTCATCACGAAGTTCTACTAACTTGGTGATGGTGACTAGAGAATTATGTCAATCACTATCTTATCTGGAAGATTAACTCCCACTTGATTCAAGCGGTTGTAGTACCCAGACAATCTGAGCACATGCTCACTAGTTGAGCGATTCTCCTCCATCTTTTAGCTATAGAACTTGTTGGAGACTTCATATCTCTCAACTCGGGTATTTGCTTGAAATATTAACTTCAACTCCTGGAACATCTCATATGGTCCATGATGTTCAAAACGTCTTTGAAGTCCCGATTCTAAGCCGTTAAGCATGGTGCACTAAACTATCAAGTAGTCATCATATTGAGCTAGCCAAACGTTCATAACGTCTGCATCTGCTCCTGCAATAGGTCTGTCACCTAGCGGTGCATCAAGAACATAATTCTTCTGTGCAGCAATGAGGATAAGATCACGGATCCAATCCACATTATTGCTACTAACATCTTTCAACATAGTTTTCTCTAGGAACACATATAAAAATAAACATATGAAAGCAATAACGCGAGCTATTGATCTACAACATAATTTGCAAAATACTACCAGGACTTATTTCATGATAAATTAAAGTTTAATTAATCATATTACTTAAGAACTCCCACTTAGACAGACATCTCTCTAGTCATCTAAGTGATCACGTGATCCAAATCAACTAAACCATGTCCGATCATCACGTGAGATTGAGTAGTTTTCAATGGTGAACATCACTATGTTGATCATATCTACTATATGATTCACGTTCGACCTTTCGGTCTCCGTGTTCCGAGGTCATATCTGTATATGCTAGGCTCGTCAAGTTTAACCTGAGTATTCTGCGTGTGCAACTGTTTTGCACCCGTTGTATTTGAACGTAGAGCCTATCACACCCGATCATCACGTGGTGTCTCAGCACGAAGAACTTTCGCAACGGTGCATACTCAGGGAGAACACTTCTTGATAATTAGTGAGAGATCATCTTAAAATGCTACCGTCAAACAAAACAGAATAAGATGTAAAACAGATAAACATTATATGCAATCAAAATATGTGACATGATATGGCCATGATCATCTTGCGCCTTTGATCTCCATCTCCAAAGTACTGTCATGATCTATATCGTTACCGGCACGACACCATGATCTTCATCATCTTGATCTATATCAATGAGTCATCACATGGTCATCTCGCCAACTATTGCTCTTGCAACTATTGCTATCGCATAACGATAAAGTAAAGCAATTATTTGGCACTTGCATCTTATGCAACAAAGAGACAACCATAGGGCTTGTGCCAGTTGCTGATAACTTCAACAAAACATGATCATCTCATACAACAACTTATATCTCATCACGTCTTGACCATATCACATCACAACATGCCCTGCAAAAACAAGTTAGACGTCCTCTACTTTGTTGTTGCAAATTTTACGTGGCTGCTACGGGCTGAGCAAGAACCGTTCTTACCTATGCATCAAAACCACAATGATAGTTTGTCAAGTTAGTGCTGTTTTAACCTTCTCAAGGACCGGGCGTAGCCACACTCGGTTCAACTAAAGTTCGAGAAACAGACACCCGCTAGTCACCTGTGTGCAAAGCACGGCGGTAAAACCAGTCTCGCGTAAGCGTACGGGTAATGTCGGTCCGGGCCGCTTCATCCAACAATACCGCTGAACCAAAGTATGACATGTTGGTAAGCAGTATGACTTGTATCGCCCACAATTCACTTGTGTTCTACTCGTGCATATAACATCAACGCATAAAACCTAGGCTCGGATGCCACTGTTGGGGAACGTAGTAATTTCAAAAAAAATTCCTACGCACACGCAAGATCATGGTGATGGCATAGCAACGAGATGGGAGAGTGTTGTCCACGTACCCTTGTAGACCGTAAGCGGAAGCGTTAGCACAACGCGGTTGATGTAGTCGTACGTCTTCACGGCCCGACCGATCAAGCACCGAAACTACGGCACCTCCGAGTTCTAGCACACGTTCAACTTGATGACGATCCCCGGGCTCCGATCCAGCAAAGCTTCGGGGATGAGTTCCGTCAGCACAACGGCGTGGTGACGATGATGATGTTCTACCGGCACAGGGCTTCGCCTAAACTCCGCGACGATATGACCGAGGTGGAATATGGTGGAGGGGGGCACCGCACACGGCTAAGGAATGATCTGTAGATCAACTTGTGTGTCATGGGATGCCCCCCTGCCCCCGTATATAAATGAGCAAGGGGGGAGGTGGCCGGCCCTAGGAGGGGGCGCGCCAAGTGTGGAGTCCTACTAGGACTCCCTAGTCCTAGTAGGATTCCACCTCCCTTGTTGGAGTAGGAGAAGGGGAAAGAGGGGGAGAGGAAGAAGGAAAGGGGGGCTGCGCCCCTTGTCCAATTCGGACCAGAGGGGGGGCGCAGGCCTCCTTCCTTTTGGCCTCTTGCTCCTATTCCCGTATGGCCCAATAAGGCCCATATACTCCCCGGCGAATTCCCGTAACTCTCCGGTACTCCGAAAAATACCCGAATCACTCGGAACCTTTCCGAACTCCGAATATAGTCGTCCAATATATCGATCTTTACGTCTCGACCATTTTGAGACTCCTCGTCATGTCCCGATCTCATCCGGGACTCCGAACTCCTTCGGTACATCAAAACTCATAAACTCATAATATAACTGCCATCGAAACCTTAAGCGTGCGGACCCTACGGGTTCGAGAACTATGTAGACATGACCGAAACATGTTTCCGGTCAATAACCAATAGCGGGACCTGGATGCCCATATTGGCTCCCACATATTCTACGAAGATCTTTATCGGTCAAACCGCATAACAACATACGTTGTTCCCTTTGTCATCCGTATGTTACTTGCCCGAGATTCGATCGTCGGTATCTCAATACCTAGTTCAATCTCGTTACCGGCAAGTCTCTTTACTCGTTCCGTAATACATCATCCCGCAACTAACTCATTAGTTACAATGCTTGCAAGGCTTAAGTGATGTGCATTACCGAGAGGGCCCAGAGATACCTCTCCGACAATCGGAGTGACAAAACCTAATCTCGAAATACGCCAACCCAACATGTACCTTTGGAGACACCTGTAGTACTCCTTTATAATCACCCAGTTACGTTGTGACGTTTGGTAGCACCCAAAGTGTTCCTCCGGTAAACGGGAGTTGCATAATCTCATAGTTACAGGAACATGTATAAGTCATGAAGAAAGCAATAGCAATATACTAAACGATCAAGTGCTAGGCTAACGGAATGGGTCATGTCAATCACATCATTCTCCTAATGATGTGATCCCGTTAATCAAATGACAACTCTTTTGTCCATGGCTAGGAAACTTAACCATCTTTAATTCACGAGCTAGTCAAGTAGAGGCATACTAGTGACACTATGTTTGTCTATGTATTCACACATGTATTATGTTTCCGGTTAATACAATTCTAGCATGAATAATAAACATTTATCATGAAATAAGGAAATAAATAATAACTTTATTATTGCCTCTAGGGCATATTTCCTTCAGACAGCTGGGTCCACGGCCGCAGCAAGGAAGTGCCTCCGTATTACGTGCAAAATAATTATTTCTCCACCTGACAGCGGGGACCCACCGGACGGGCCACCGTATTTTGCAAAAAAAAACGTTTCCCCCCTAACTGCTGGGACCCACCAGCTACACCTTCACACGCAAGGAAGTGCGTCCGGGCAAAAAAAAATGATTCGCCCCCTGGCTGCTGGGACCCACCAGCTACATCTTCGCACGCAAGGAAGTGCGTCCGGAAAAAAAATCGATTCGCCCCCATGAATGCTGGGAGCCACCAGCTACATCTTCGCTCACAAGGAAGTGCCTCACAGTCGGGACCCACCTGGTCGAAGCGTACATAGCATTGTCATTCTGGTCGCGAACGTGTACGTAGATATATACTGGTGGATGTAGAGGCGCGCACGTGTCGTAGTAGAGGCGCGCACGTAGCATGTACATGTATGTACAATGGCCAGGGTGCAAGAAATAAAATACGGCCACGTACGTACATACGGCAGGGTCTCGAACGCCTACTCGCGCATACGTACGGCCAGGGCTCGTGTACATGGCTGGGTCAGAACGGAGAAACAGCGTCGTCATCGTTTTCATGGGGAGGCAACGGAATGCGTCGTGTTCATGGGGAGGCGACGGAATGCGTTGTGTTCATGGGGAGGCAACGAAATGCGTCGTGTTCATGGGGAGGCAACAGAATGCGTCATGTTCATCGGGAGGCAACGGAACATGTGGGAGCCAACCGGCTGGGTCGGAACAGAATGCGTGGTCGTGTTCATCAGGAGGGCTTGGACGGAACAGGCGATGGAAACGAGGCCTGGCGTACCGCACAATGGAGGAAACGACCTTGTGTTCGACCGTGTTCGAAACAGGGTCCTATTGATCGGGAGGGGTGTGGCGTACCGCAAAACGGAGGAAATGGACCTCGTACGGTCGAAACGGGGGTCCTGTTAATCGGGAGGGGTGTGGCATACCACAAAACAGAGGAAACGGACCTCCTACGGTCGAAATGGGGGTCCTTTTGATCGGGAGGGGTGCGGCATACCGCAAAATTGACGAAACGAACTTGTGTTGGAGCACTACGGTCGAAACGCAGGTCCTGTTCATCGTGAGGGGTGTGGCGTGATACGTCTCCAATGTATCTAAAATTTTTGATTGTTCCATGCTATTATATTATCCCTTTTGGATGTTTATGGGCTTTAATTTACACATGTATATCATTTTTGGGAGTAACCTACTAACCGGAGGCCCAGCCCATATTGCTGTTTTTTTGCCTATTTCAGTATTTCGAAGAAAAGGAATATCAAACGGATTCCAAACGGAATGAAACCTTCGGGAGCGTTATTTTTGGAACAAATCTGATCTGGAGAGCCTGGAGTGCAAGTCAAGAAAGCTCTGAGGGCCCCACGAGATAGGAGGGCGCCCCCCTAGGGCGCGCCCCCTGTCTCGTGGGCCCCTCGGGTGTCCACCGACGTACTTCTTCCTCCTATATATACCTACGTACCCCGAAAACATCCAGGAGCACCACGAAACACAATTTCCACCACCATAAACTTCTGTATCCGCGAGATCCCATCTTGGAGCCCTTGCCGGCACTCTGCCGGAGGGGGAAGCAACCACGGAGGGCCTCTACATCAACATCCTTGCCCCTCCGATGAGTTGTGAGTAGTTTACCACATACCTACGGGTCCATAGTTATTAGCTAGATGGCTTCTTCTCTCTTTTTGGATCTCAATACAATGTTCTCCCCCTCTCTTGTGGAGATCTATTCGATGTAAACTCTTTTTGCGGTGTGTTTGTCGAGATTCGATGAATTGTGGGTTTATGATCAAGTTTATCTATGAATAATATTTGAATCTTCTCTGAATTCTTTTATGTATGATTGAGTTATCTTTGCAAGTCTCTTCGAATTATCAGTTTGGTTTGGCCTACTAGATTGATCTTTCTTGCCATGGGAGAAGTGCTTAGCTTTGGGTTCAATCTTGCGTTGTTCTTACCCAGTGACAGAAAGGGTTGCAAGACACGTATTGTATTGTTGCCATCGAGGATAACAAGATGGGGTTTATATCATATTGCATGTGTTTATCCCTCTACATCATGTCATCTTGCTTAATGCGTTGCTCCGTTCTTATGAACTTAATACTCTAGATGCATGCTGGATAGCGGTTGATGTATGGAGTAATAGTAGTAGATGCAGGCAGGAGTCGGTCTACTTGTTATGGACGTGATGCCTATATACATGATCATGCCTAGATAATCTCGTAACTATGCGCTTTTCTATCAATTGCTCGACAGTAATTTGTTCACCCACCGTAATACTTATGCTATCTTGAGAGAAGCCTCTAGTGAAACCTATGGCCCCCGGGTCTATCTCTTATCATATTTGCTTTCAATCTACTTTATTTGCATCTTTACTTTTTGCATCTATCTTATAAAATACCAAAAATATATTTATCTTATCATACTATCTTTATTAGATCTCACTTTTGTAAGTGGCCGTGAAGGGATTGACAACCCCTTTATTGCGTTGGTTGCGAGTTCTCAGTTTGTTTGTGTAGGTGCGTGGGACTTTTGAGGAGCCTCCTACTGGATTGATACCTTGGTTCTCAAAACTGAGGGAAATACTTACGCTACACTTTGCTGCATCACCATCTCCTCTTCGAGGAAAACCAACGCAAGCTCAAGACGTAGCAAGAAGGATTTCTGGCGCCGTTGCCGGGGAGGTCTTCACTCAAGTCAAGACATACCAAGTACCCATCACAAACCCATCTCCCTCGCATTTACATTATTTGCCATTTGCCTCTCGTTTTCCTCTCGTTTTCCTCTCCCCCACTTCACCCTTGCCGTTTTATTCGCCCTCTCTTTCCCAATCTCCTCCTCTCTTTTTCGCTTGCCTTTTTTCTGTTTGCTTGTGTGTTAGTTCGTTTACCTTGTCTTCATGGCTAGTCCTCCTATCTTTATTCTCACTCCCGAACAAGAAATTCACAATTTTAAGCAAAGGGAGAGAGAAAGTTTAAAAGATGCTTGGCATAGAATTTGCATTGGCCAATATAAAGCTACTAGGAAGCTTGGTACTTCCGTTCTTCTCCGCAATTTTTATTTAGGCATTACCCCTTGAATATATGTGTTCTTGATATTGCTACCGGAGGTGATTTCATGAGTAGCCATAATTTTGATGCTTATAATGCTATGTTAGGTTTGTTTGGCCCACCACCTCTTTTGGTCAATGGAACGGTTTTAACTCTAGAACATGTGATGCAACGGCTTGATGTTATTGAAAATAAATTTGCCACTGTTGAATTGATTGAAAATTTGGATAAAAAGATTCATAATCACATTACCCGTTTGGATCTAGGGTTGGAGTTACTTTGAAAAATCTTAAGGATAAAGAACCTATAGTCAATGAAAAAATAGATCTAGACTATTCTAGAATCAGTAAACTTGAGGATATCATTACAAACTTGGGTTCCGCATTTCCCCCCATGAAAAACACTCCAAAACCCCCTACTAAAATTTCCAAGTTTATTTATGTTCCTAAAAATAAGGGTGAATCTTCTAGTAAGGGAGATGCGGATCTCAAATCCATAAGTGTTCTTCCCAATTGTCTCTCTATCGTTAAGGAACCTTTTGCTACAAATGAATTTCTTGAATTTTTGCCTAAAGGTTTAGCCAATGCTAAAAGGGAAGAAATCCCTATAGATCACAAGCGCTCTATTGATGAACCTAGTGCCAAAGATGGCACTCGTTAGATCTATCTTTGCTTTTTATGCCTAGCTAGGGGCGTTAAACGATAGCGCTAGTTGGGAGGCAACTAAATTTTTCTTTATGTTTTTAGTTTTTCCTACGGTTTAGTAATAAATCTTGCATCTATCTTCTGTATAGATGTGTTTTTATCTTTTAATTATTGTTTGTGCCAAGTAGAACCTATAGGATAACCTACGATGATAGTTGATTTGATTCTGCTGAAAAACAGAAACATTGCACGCATGAATATAATTTTGTTAAATCACAGAAACGAGCTTTTGCGTTGATTCTTTTTGCTGCTGTTCAATAGACAAATTTTCCAGGACTTTCTATTTTGGTAGGATTTTTAGAGGTCCAGAAGTTTGCGTTAGTTACAGATTGCTACAGACTGTTCTGTTTTTGACAGATTCTGTTTTTCGTGTGTTGTTTGCTTATTTCAATGCATCTATGGCTAGTAAATTAGTTTATAAACCATAAAGAAGTTGGAATACAGTAGTTTTAACACCAATATAAATAAAGAATGAGTTCATTGCATTACCTTATGTGGTGGTTTTGTTTTCTTTCACTAACGGAGCTTATAAGATTTCCTGTTGAGTTTTGTGTTGTGAAGTTTTCAAGTTTTGGGTAAAGGTTTTATGGACTATGGAATAAAGGGGGGCAAGAGCCTAAGCTTGGGGATGCCCATGGCACCCCAAGATATTCAAGAATAGCCAAAAGCCTAAGCTTGGGGATGCCCCGGGAAGGCATCCCCTCTTTCGTCTTTGTTCATTGGTAACTTTACTTGGAGCTATATTTTTATTTGCCACATTATATGTGTTTTGCTTGGAGCGTCGTGTATTATATTAGTCTTTTCTTTTTAGTTTACCACAATCATACTTGCTGTACACACCTTTTGGGATAATCCTATTTGATTAGAATTTGCTAGAATACTCTATGTGCTTCACTTATATCTTTTGAGCTTAATAGTTTTTGCTCTAGTGCTTCACTTATATCTTTTAGAGCACGGCGGTGTCTTAATTTTGAAGAAATTTCTAGTCTCTCATGATTCACTTATATTATTTTGAGAGTCTTTTAGAACAGCATGGTATTTTCTATGATCATAAAGTTGGTCCTAGAATGATGAGCATCCAAGTTGGGTATAATAAAAACTATCATAGAAAGTGAATTGGATGCTATGATCAATTTGATGCTTGATAATTGTTTTGAGATATGAAGGTAGTGATATTAAAGTCATGCTAGTTGGGTGATTATGAATTTAAAGAATGCTTGTGTTGAAGCTTGTGATTCCCGTAGCATGTACGTATGGTGAACCGTTTTGTGATGAAGATGGAGCACAATTTTATTTATTGATTGTCTTCCTTATGAGTGGCGGTCGGGGACGAGCGGTGGTCTTTTCCTACCAATCTATCCCCCTAGGATCATGCACGTAGTACTTTGGTTTTTGATGACTTCTAAATTTTTGCAACAAGTATATGAGTTCTTTTGATTAATGTTGAGTCCATGGATTATACGCACTCTTTCACCCTTCCACCATTGCTAGCCTCTCTTATACCGCGCAACTTTCGCCGGTACCATACACCCACCATTTACCTTCCTCAAAACAGCCACCATACCTACCTATTATGGCATTTCCATAGCCATTCCGAGATATATTGCCATGCAACTTTCCACCGCTCCGTTCATATGACACACATTACTTTTGTCATATTGCTTTTTGCATGATCATGTAGTTAACATTGTATTTGTGGCAAGGCCACCTTCATAATTTTCATACATGTCGCTCTTGATTCATTGCATATCCCGGTATACCGCTGGAGGCATTCATATAGAGTCATATCTTGTTCTAGCTTTGAGTTGTAAATCCATAAAAGTGTGATGATCTTCATTATTAGAGCATTGTCCTAGTGAGGAAAGGATGATGAAGACTATGATTCCCCCACAAGTTAGGATGAGACTTCAGACTTTACAAAAAAATATAGAAAAAAATAAAAAAAAAGAGAAAGGCCAAAAAGAAAAAAAAAGAAGGCCAAAGAAAAAAAAGGGAAAAAGAAAAAAATAAAATGAGAGAAAAAGAGAGAAGGGACAATGCTACTATCTCTTTTTCCACACTTGTGCTTCAAAATAGCACCATGATCTTCATGATAGAGAGTCTCATATGTTGTCACTTTCATATACTAGTGGGAATTTTTCATTATAGAACTTGGCTTGTATATTCCAATGATGGGCTTCCTCAGAAGTGCCCTAGGTCTTCGTGAGCGAGCAAGTTGGATGCACCCCACTTAGTTTCTTTTATTGAGCTTTCATATATTTATAGCTCTAGTGCATCCGTTGCATGGCAATCCCTACTCACTCACATTGATATCTATAAAAGGGCATCTCCATAGCCCGTTGATACACCTAGTTGATGTGAGACTATCTTCTCCCTTTTTTTGTCTTCTCCACAACCACCATTCTATTCCACATATAGTGCTATGTCCATGGCTCACGCTCATGTATTGCGTGAAAGTTGAAAAAGGTTGAGATTATTAAAGTAAGAAACAATTGCTTGGCTTGTCATCGGGGTTGTGCATGATTAAATACTTTGTGTGATGAAGATAGAGCAACAGCCAGGCTATATGATTTTGTAGGGATAACTTTCTTTAGCCATGTTATTTTGAGAAGACATAATTACTTTGATTAGTATGTTTGAAGTATTACTATTTCTTATGTCAATATGAACTTTTATTTTGTATTCATTTGGATCTTAACATTCATGCCACAATAAAGAAAATTACATTATGAATTATGCTAGGTAGCATTCCACATCAAAAATTTCTTTTTTATCATTTACATACTCGAGGACGAGCAGGAATTAAGCTTGGGGATGCTTGATACGTCTCCAACGTATCTATAATTTTTGATTCATCCATGCTATTATATTACCCCTTTTGGATGTTTATGGGCTTTATTTTACACATTTATATCATTTTTGGGACTAACCTACTAACTGGAGGCCCAGCCCATATTGCTGTTTTTTTGCCTATTTCAGTATTTTGAAGAAAAGGAATATCAAACGGAGTCCAAACGGAATGAAACCTTCGAGAGCATTATTTTTGGAACAAATCTGATCCGGAGAGCCTGGAGTGCAAGTCAAAAAAGCTCCAAGGGCCCCACGAGATAGTTGGGCGCGCCCCCTGTCTCATGGGCCCCTCGGGCGTCCACCAACATACTTCTTCCTCCTATATATACCTACGTACCCCGAAAACATCCAGGAGCACCACGAAACACAATTTCCACCACCGTAACCTTCTGTATCCATGAGATCCCATCTTGGAGCCCTTGCCGGCACTCTGCCGGAGGGGGAAGCAACCACGGAGGGCCTCTACATAAACATCCTTGCCCCTCCGATGAGTTGTGAGTAGTTTACCACAGACCTACGGGTCCATAGTTATTAGCTAGATGGCTTCTTCTCTCTTTTTGGATCTCAATACAATGTTCTCCCCCTCTCTTGTGGAGATCTATTCGATGTAAACTCTTTTTGTGGTGTGTTTGTCGAGATTCGATGAATTGTGGGTTTATGATCAAGTTTATCTATGAATAATATTTGAATCTTCTCTGAATTCTTTTATGTATGATTGAGTTATCTTTGCAAGTCTCTTCGAATTATCAGTTTGGTTTGGCCTACTAGATTGATCTTTCCTGCCATGGGAGAAGTGCTTAGCTTTGGGTTCAATCTTGCGTTGTTCTTACCCAGTGACAGAAAGGGTTGCAAGACACATACTGTATTGTTGCCATCGAGGATAACAAGATGGGGTTTATATCATATTGCATGTGTTTATCCCTCTACATCATGTCATCTTGCTTAATGCGTTGCTCCGCTCTTATGAACTTAATACTCTAGATGCATGCTGGATAGCGGTCGATGTGTGGAGTAATAGTAGTAGATGCAGGCAGGAGTCGGTCTACTTGTTATGGACGTGATGCCTATATACATGATCATGCCTACATAATCTCATAACTATGGGCTTTTCTATCAATTGCTCGATAGTAATTTGTTCACCCACCGTAATACTTATGCTATCTTGAGAGAAGCCTCTAGTGAAACCTCTGGCCCCCGGGTCTATCTCTTATCATATTTGCTTTCAATCTACTTTATTTGCATCTTTACTTTTTGCATCTATCTTATAAAATACCAAAAATATATTTATCTTATCATACTATCTTTATTAGATCTCACTTCCGCAAGTGTCCGTGAAGGGATTGACAACCCCTTTATTGTGTTGGTTGCGAGTTCTCAATTTGTTTGTGTAGGTGTGTGGGACTTTTGAGGAGCCTCCTACTAAATTGATACCTTGGTTCTCAAAACTGAGGGAAATACTTATGCTACACTTTGCTGCATCACCCTCTCCTCTTCGAGGAAAACCAACGCAAGCTCAAGACGTAGCATGGCGTACCGCAAAACGGGACTCCACGGGATACTGTTCATCTCCACCGTCGACCTCCTCCAGCCTCCACGGGCTACCGTCGACCTCCTCCAGCCTCCACGGGCTCCTGTTCATCCAGCCTCCACCGCTCGCTACTCCACCGGCTACTGTTCAACCACCCCTCCACCGTCTACTGTTCATCCAGCCCTCCACACGACAGGGTCCTGTTCAACCACCCCTCCACCATCTATTGTTCATCCAGTCCTCCACACTACGGGGTCCTGTTCTTCCAGAGGCAACGCCAC
>NC_041391.1:484920776-485060062 GCF_002162155.2 Triticum dicoccoides
GTTCATCCAATCGATCAGCTTCAGTTAGAAGCAGTAGCGAAGGAATCGCTCGATGAGGTTTAGTTAACAGCCATCGATCGATCGCTCGGGTTCAGTAACGCGTAGCCTATAGTGCAATCGCTCGGGTTCAGTTAGAGCCCAACGCCTTGCTTGGGTTCAGTTAGAGCCAACGCCTCGCACGTGTATGAGAGAAACGCGCATCGCTCGGCCCCCGACCTCCCATCGTAACCGGGAACTCCCCGAAATTTTCCTCGCCCTTGCTTCTACCATGGTTTTTTCCGTCATGGATGGCCCAAAGAATGTCATGCAGTTGCGTCTCCAGCCCGCCCAGGACGAAAAGCCCATTTTCTGTCATGATTTTTGTCATAGAAGTTGGAGCCCACCACATCTATGATGATACCGTGTTTTGTCACAATTATCGTCATAGAAGTGTCATATGTATGACAGAATTTTTTTTGTTTCGGCCCACAATGTCACGGATGTGTCTTTTTTTTGTTGTGCTTCATACCGAGAGGCCCCTAAGAATATCTCTCCATCGTCGGAGTAGCAAATCCCATTCTCGAGCTGTCCGGTCACTTGTCAAACTTTCCGGTGAGCCTGAAAGTTGTCGTTATGATCACCTTGTTACAGATGACGTTTGAGAAACCCCAAAGCCCACCGTTTGGTAAGAAGTGACCGAGACACTCTCATGGTATGAGGAACTAAAACACATACTAACACTCCGTGTTATAACAGATGATTTCAGACGATATGATCACAAAGTATAACATACAAGATTGGGTCGATTAAATATGATCGTTCTTCTAACGTCATACCCTTAGTGTTGTTTTAGGACTATCATTGCACCTAACTATATCCTAAGATCCTTAAAACTTGATCACCAACAAACTTGAGCTGGTCTTAGAGGAGAGACCGGGAACCTATTGTTTGACCATTTATCATTCCACACTTGCATATGAGTTTTCCACTGAATCACATATTCCAGGATCATAGCAGTTATAGAATGAAATATAAACTCTTAATTATGAATAATGGAAATATAATAATACAATTTTATTGCCTCTAGGGCATATTTCCAATAGTCCCACTTGCACTAGGGTCAATAATGTAGTTAGCACTTTTAACTTTTACACCAATGGCGATCTGGTGCTATTCCATGCTTTGCTTGTGGTATAGACTTTGTCCTACCGAATCTGACAACTTCGGATCCAAGTGTATAATTTGCATTTCTATGCATCTATCATGCTTTCACAAGAACTCGTAATTTGTATGAAACCGGCTTTGTATATATATTGAATCACTGGTAGAACCTTTGATTCCTTGGACTGAGTCATGGAACCACTATTAAGAATAGTGTTTCAATGATATATACAATCATCTAGAAACCATACCAAGCTCATAAATGAAGTTTTGATTCACCACCCTTCATTTGCTTCTAAAGCAATAATATACTTAGCCTTTTGTTATAGAATTCACCGCAGTAACTTTCTTGAACCAATTCCACCTTACTGTGCCACCATAAATCACTTTTAATTTGAAATCGAAAAATCACTTGGAGCATAGATGGAGATTTTATCGATGTACTATTTACAACCCTTCATTGATGTAACTCCTTACAACAATCTTTTCATTTTCTCTGTGTTTGAGAAACATGTCATTAATCCTTATCGACATTTTCATTGTTTTCCCATGATACACAATTTGACCATACTAGTAACTTTTACTTACAACTAATTTGGAGTATTGGAAATATCTGGTTGTTTACATACCATGGAATACAAGTGTAGTTGAAATCATATTTTGCTCATCACTATTTCAGGATACTGACTCCTTCCATGTGACATTGAGAAGTAACTCTTCTTGATATTTTACATACTAAACTGCTTTAGTATTCTGTCAATATATATTTTGGCTAAGTCCGATTAGACACCATTATCTCCATATATCATTATGTCTAATACCAAGACTATTCATTGCCTAAGTATTTTACTGAAAAACTAGTTTCAGTAAAGTCTTAATCCGTGTCAAGAAATTTACATAACTTCCAATCAATAATATGTCATGTACATATAGTGTTTAGAAATATTATCATGCTCCCACTTACTTTCATGTAAATACAAGCATCTTCGCTTTAATTGATGAAATCAATTTATTTGACCATTTCATCAGTACCAATATTCCAACTCCACTATGTTTGCTTCAGATCCTTATAGGATCTCTTGAAGTTTGCATACTTACTAGCATCCTCTGGATCGACAAAATTACCTTGGATCGTATCAAATATACAACCTTGGTTCTATTTGCATCTCATGGGAATCATTTTGACGTCCATCTGTTTTATCTCATAATTGAAATATTCAGTAATTGCTAGTTTAACCCGAACTATCTTTAAGTATTGATATTATGAAACAATCTCGTCATAGTCAATTCTTTGATCTTGTCATAAACTATTTGTAACAAGTCAAGCATTATAAAACATTTTTATTTTTGTTAGTTTATAGATCCATTACTATTCTTCAGACTCTAAGTCTTTCGAAGGATTCATCAAGTTCTAGGCTTGAATTATGTGAACAGACACTATCTCGGATTTTGTTGGCATATAGCCAATTTCTAGAGTCAGGGCCCATCAACGCTTCTCTGTGAATTATATGTTCATTGTTTGCCCAACAATATTTCGTCTGCATACCAAAAAGGTCTGCATAAATTTTTCCAACCTATATAGTTCAGCTGGAAGTTCGTCCATAGTCTCTATATCTCATGTAGAGGCTTTTCGATCAGTTGTAGTAAGAAATTCTAAAATTACGTGTAGTGTTTCTTTTCTTTGAGCTGATTACGAAGATTCCGCAATCTTGTCCAGTTTGCACTGTCCTCCCACTCATTCTTTTGTAGAAAAAATTCTCTCCACAACTTTTGTTCTCTATGCCAACACTTTGCCTTGGCGTAGTGATAGAGGAATACCCAACTATTTGGGATAACCTATAAAGTAGCACTTATTTCAATAAATTTGCTGGCGCTCCTTTTTCAGTGTGAAAGCCACAGTCTCTAAAGCATCACTTTGAAAGTATATTGGCGAAATAATTAATGTCATCATTGATCTCACCATGTCATACATAGTTTGGTTGAATCTACTTAAAACAATCTACTCTCAGTAGTGTTTCTAGGAGGTGCAAGCTATAAAGTTCTTTTATAGCTCATGAGACATTCGCTAAATTTGTAACTCCAATATTATTTTCTACAGTCCAATTGTAGAGACATAATTTTATTGTTAAAATAATTTCTACTTCATTCTGAAAACCTTTTGAAACATTTCAAAAGATCTAGATTTATGTCTCAATTTAGTAAATATGAATATCTACTTGATTCATTCTTGAAGATAGATAAATCCAATGCTTGCAACAACACTTATTGGACTACACAAATCGATATGTTTATTGCCAATTATTTTGTTGCTTGTTCTCTATGGCCCGTGAACGGTATTTTAGTTTACTTCACTAATTGGACGAAACTTGCAAGTGTTAGATGATTCTCAATCAGATGACTTCAAAATTCATCACTATGAAATTTCTCCATCCTAGTTTCTCCAATGTGACTAAATGTAGTGCCACACCGATGTGGTATTCTTTTAGTTTTACGACAGCGTCAGTTTTATGGATGTTCAATTTTATTATCAATATTCATTACATACATCCTATTCACAATAAGAGTATGTCCTTTTGTTCGTAATATTGGACAACTATTGTTCCATCATGGACAACCTCCTTCATTACATTGAGCAACTATTGTTTTGTCATGAAGAACCTCCTTGCAACTTCTATGCAATGGGCTAGAGTGTACAAAAACTCTAAAATGAATTATGATAATAAATATAGAGGAAATACACTGATAGAAATACCGTAACCTTTTACAACCCGTCAAAAAAATTTAACCTCATTATTTGTTGGTCATGTAGGCTGTTCAAAGTTTCTTGCAACGATTTGCAATAACATGCAATCGAGTCGATATCCTTGTGATTAACCTTTTAACCACAATACCGAAGAATCAGTGATCAACAAATTGATCATTTTCCCCAAGAACTACACTGTACTTGATCAAACACCTCTGCATCTCATAACTTGTATGACATTCATACATGTGCTGGACATTCCAGTCTTCTTTTCTTCCTGCCTTTCACTTCTTATAGTTTTACTTAAATATTTCTCTGACTCTCAGAAGAAACAACAACTTTTAAGAGTGGCATGAGCCCCGAACTTCCCTAGGCGTGTAAGTCTCATTACATCCTTTAGTTTTGTTCTTTCTCTACAAGTTTTCACTTTCAACACATGTCTGGCTTTCTTCCGGATCTTACGCATTTCGGTCTTAAACATAGTTGAACACTTCACTTAGAATTTGCAAACAAAACACTTCTTTAGATATCACATATATTTTAGCTTTTGTTTGTTTCTGAAAACAATTTTCAATTCGAAGAATATCACATAACTATACCAAACATTTTGAAGTTTGGGTTTCTTGGAAGCAAGCAGACCGTAATGCAATTCTAGCTTTTAGATCGAAGGACGTGAGTCTCTCATCCATAGCATCAGCAAGAGAGTATTGTAAACATGTAGTAGGACAAAATCCTTCTTGTCACTTTTAGAGGATGATCCTCTCAAACATAAAGTTTGAACCAGATAAATATCAGTCAATCAATTTCAACAACAAAGGTGGAACTGTGAGCCATAATTCTACAACTATAATGCAAACTACACATTGACATTGTTCATAATTAATTTGCACTAGTTATTAAACTTAATTAATACATAATTGTGTTCCCACTCAAAAAACAATGTCTCCCATAATTGATAGTGAGTGATTCAAGATCCAAGCCTTGTTCTCAGCCATTGATGTGGACATCACTGATGACGGGAATTTTGACCGGTGGGCAAATTTTGGCCGATCATATCTCAATATGACTATTGTTCATCTTTCGATGCTTTGTGCTCCAAGCTCAGAATGATTCTGCTAGAACTTCAAGACAACCGAGTGCTATCTGCAAGCATGGTCTGACCATCACCGTCTTACACATCGCGCCCCGTTTGTGCTCATGTGGACATGACCCACTCCGGAATGCTATGTGTTATAGACGGTTGCAACAATGGGAAGAGCACATTTTAATTGATATTCACTGTGAGAGATCACCCTAATAATTGACTACTACGCAATCAAAAGGGTGAAGACAACAAAGGGATAAATATCTCAGGTAATTCATAATTGCATGATATGGTATAGCCCCGGGCGTTGGGAGTTCTCTGTGATCGTCTTCAGTCTCAAGTTGAAGCAACGTGACGGCCAATATTTCGTTTCTGTGGCAACCGTTTCAAAAATGTTACCGTGGCGGCAATCTCAGAAAACATTGCCGTGGCGACCATTTCGAAAATGTTGTCGTGGCACCAAAATCAGAAATTCCATCGTGGCACGAAATTATAGCTCCTCGTCCCGTGCCTTGGTACACCTTCTGCTCGACGGTGTCCTCCATGTACATCCTGCCACCGTCACTTGTAACCTATCTCTACGATATTTACATTAAGGTGGCAATCTCGTGGCTCCAGCCATCATGCCGTGATGCGCAGGCCACTTAACATTACATATAACCATATCATACATAAACTCATTATCATGATGAAGGCTATACCACATCATATGCAAACCCTGCAAAACCAAGTTAGACATCCTCTAATCGGTTTTAGCAAAATTTTAATTATGTGGTTAACCAGTTTTAATGATTAAGACACTACCGATGCAAGCACAACAAGGAGATGTTCTTGATGCTAGATTAAGTTTCGAGGTGTGTGAAAGAGAGACTTAATTAAAAGTCTTGTCCCCCACACTAAACTTCATCAATACATGTGACCCCCTAGAAGATCATCCATCTTCGGCACCCTCTTGTGTACGCGACGGGTCACTATTCCCGACTATGATGTGGCCCAAGGAACTGCTAGCAGATCGTCGACAGCCAGAACCGATCAATTGTCAGATGTGATATAGATTGCAACTTGCATCTACTCATAAACCTGCTCATGATGCCACTATTGGGAAACGTAGTAGAAAAAAATCACACCTACGATCACCAAGATCAATATGAAGATGCATAAGGGTTGGGATCAACGATCTTTACCAACTTCGAAGTGCAGCGGAAGAAGAAGAGTCGGTGTAGATCGTGCTTGAAGTCCCTCAAACGATGATGACGATCCCGCGAACCTCCCTCGAACGATCCCTCGAACAGAAGACCAAAAGCATGACCTCTCTACTTGGTTGCAACCATACGGTCTTCATGATCGGCAACGCTTGCCGTACAGAGCTAATCGTCGCCAGAGAATTAGAGAGAGGATATTATAACCACATTGGGCTTCTAATTATATGGATTAGAGGTTGCTAGGGCTATCTCTAATTAGTCTAGGACCAACTAGAACTAGAAGTAGAACTAGATCAACTAGAAGAGGCACCCAAAAACTTGTAGTCAAAAGGCTGGAAAACCTCTAGTATATATAGGTTTAGGAGGGAGGAGAGAGCAACCACCAAGGTGTGACGCCCCCGATTCAATCGTACACTAATCATACACGCAAATGTGTACGATCAAGATCAGGGACTCACGGGAAGATATCACAACACAACTCTAAACACAAATTAGAATAATACAAGCTTTATTATACAAGCCAGGGGCCTCGAAGGCTCGAATACATCAGATTGAATACAAACGAGTCAGCGGAAGCAACAATATCTGAGTACAGACATAAGTTAAACAAGTTTGCCTTAAGAAGGCTAGCACAAAAGCAACATGATAGAAAAGGCAAGGCCTCTTCCCTAGGAGCCTCCTAACTACTCATAGTCGTCGGCGGCCTCCATGTAGTAGTAGGCACCCTCGGGGTAGCAATAGTCGTCGGTGGTGTCGTCTGGCTCCTGGACTCCACCATCCGGTTGTCGCATCCGAGAAGAATGGAAAGAGGTGGAAAAAGAGGAGGAAAGCAACCATGAGTACTCATCCAAAGTACTCGCAAGCAAGGATCTAGACTACATATGCATCAGTATCAATGAAAAGGGTTGTATCTGTGGACTGAATTGCAGAATGCTAAAAGAGAAGCGGGAAAGCCTAGCCTATCGAAGACTAGCATCTTCAAGCAGCTCCAAGCATCATGCAGCATCAGAAGAGATAAGAGTAGCATAAAGTAAAGTAGTAGTAGTGTTATCAACCTTGGCCAGAGATCCTTTCACGACTCCCTGCGAGAAAGCAATCCCAGAGCCATACTATCCATTTATCATCACAATCCATTTCTCATCACAAGTATCCAATTCTAGTTGTATCGATCGGGATACAACTCCGAGCGACCGTTACCGTAGGACATTGTATCGATAGATGTTTTCTTCCCTGCAGGGGTGCACCAACTTGCCCACCATGCTTGATTAACTCTGGCCGGACACACTTTCCTGGGTCATGCCCGGCCTCGGCCAAACAATACGCTGGAACCCGACCTAGGCTAAATAGAGAGGTCAGCACGCCGGACTAAACCTATGCCCCCAGGGGTCATGGGCCATCTCCCCGGGAACTCCTACACGTTGCGAATACGGCCTATGAGCAGACCTAGCTACCTCCTTAAAAAAGGCAGGTGCTTACCAGTCCAACCCAGCGTGCGCTGCTCAGTCACTGATGTCTATTAAGCTTCGGCTGATGCATATGACGCAGACCGCCCATACTATGTCCACATGATGGTTAGTGCTATCCGGCCAGAGGCCCCTCGGAACAAATATCCAAATCGTAGTGGATTAGGAACGTGCGGTAACAAGCAGAGACTCAAGAAAGATGTGACCCCATTGCCCAGTCCCGAGGACTTGCGGCAAAGGCTAGGAATGCCCGGCCACGCCTCCTAAGTATCTCGCGGACACCTTCCAGGTCAACCTGACTCCACATCACTCGCAATTAAGCTCGCACGGGTACCCCTCAGGGCCGACCCGTCTTTAGTAACATGGTTCAGTGTAAAGTCATAGTAACCATAGTAACTATGTGTCTAACACCAAGGGGAACCCTGAGGAACCACCCTCGTTGGATTCCACTCGATGTAATCATCAAGGTGAACGTAAGAGGAACCACCCTCGAAGTTCACACTTGAGGGGTTGCATGACAGATTCGTATCAGAAGTGGTTAAGGAGGAAATCACCCTCGATGACCACGACTGAATAGCTACACTACAGGGTTAACATCAAAAGTGTTGATGAGGTCTCTCCCTCAGCACTCGATATTAACCCAGTAGTGTCGAGCAACTAAGGGGAAAGTGATGTGCGGTGCAAGGGCCTGATCTTCGATCCTGTTGATCGGGTCTTCGATGATGAAGCAGGGGCAACAAGGACAAGGTGGGGGTCACTGATGGATCACTAACCAACCTATACTAAGCAGGTTAGGATAAGCAGGTAAGTAACAATAAGCAGGTTACAAAAGCAAGCTATGCATCAAAATAGGAGCAAACAATAACACTAGCAAAATCTAATGCAAGCATGAGAGAATGGAATGGGGGATATTGGGATGATCAAAGGGGGGGGGCTTGCCTGGAAGCTCTGCTGTAAGGAAGAAGGGTCGTCTACGTAGTAGATCACAGGGGCAGCATCGGTCTCGGGGTCTATCAAAGAGAAGAGGGCGAAGAAACAATGAATATAAAACAAACGAAGCACCATAATGCATACACATGGTAACACGCGATGTTAGAGGTGAACTAACGCAGTGCTAGACGTTGCAGACAGAGAGGGAAAACATCCGGAGGGGTTTTCCCAATGTCTGACATTTTCCAAACACATGAAACGAGAGGGGACGGTTCCATGTTCAGCATGCTAGGGGCATGTGACAGATGAATGGACCGTGCGTCCGGATTCGTTGGATTTTTTGAGCAACTTTCATATATAAAACTTTTTCATCTGAGTTACGGTTTATTTTCTATGATTTTACAAAGATTTCATTATTTTCTGAGTTTAGCTAAATTAACAGAAATGGATTATGACATCATGCTGAGGTCATTCTCGCGTCAGCAGTTGGCTGACCAGCTAAGCAGTCAAACTGAAAGGTGGGACCCACCTGTCAGCCTCTGTCGGACTAACAGTGGGTTAATATGAGTAACAAAACTAATTAGGGGTGTGGGCCCAGTTAGTCAGTGACTAATTAATTTAATTAATTATTTTTATTTATAAAAACATTTAATTAGCAGATGGGACCCACATGTCAATGGGCCACGTGGTCCAGTCAGCATGTTGACTGGTTCAACCTAGTCAACTGGGCCTAGAGGCCCCACTGGAAGTGACCCAGGGGCGGGCCCGAGGTGTACCACGTCGGTGATGACCGGGGTCTCGACGCCGGCGACCAAGACAGCGGCGGGGCTCACCAGACTTTGCCGGAAATCACGCACAGGGGGGGGGGTCTTTAGTCACGGGACTTGGCGCGTTCGAACGGGCAGAGAGTGCCGTGTCCATCTAGGCTAGTGAGAGGCACCGGGGACGACCGGAGAGGCGCCGGCGACGAGCTAAAGCGGCATCGGAGTTCGGGCGCTGGTGGAAACAGAGCTAGGAGGAACGGGGAGGCGCGCTAGTGGTGGCGTTGGACTCGCACGAGCTCCCGGAGCTCGATGCGAGGCTCAGCCGCGCATTACAGCGGCGAAGGCCACGACGGCGAGCTCGTCGGCGGTGATGCGTGCGGGTGCTAGCGGAGCGGCGGCTATGGCGGTGGAATAGCTCGGGAGAGAGAAGGGAAAGAAGCACAGGCTCACAGTTCTCCTGCAGATGTGCTCATGCGTGCTCGAGGAGGGCTCAGTGCAGCGGAATCGACGGCGAAGCTCATCAGGGCAGAGGAGGAAGACAGCGACGTAGGGGATGATGCAAAGGCGCTCCTGCTCGGGTGATTCATCGGGGAGGAAGAGGAGGTCGAGGCGGTCCTTCTTGCTGCGGAGGCGAGGCGAGGCGGTGTCGGGGACCGCGTGCGTTACGGCGGCGGGGCCACGGTGGCGCTCGGATGCGGTGGGGAATGGGAGAGGCGGAGAGGACAAGCAGTAGTTCATGGGGAAGAGGGGGAAAAGATCTCTCGGGGGGAGGGGGTCAATGAGGGAGTCCTGGATTAGGGGGTATACGGACAGCCGGACTGTGTATAACGTCCGGACTATTGAAGCGTGAAGATACAAGACTCAAGACTTCGGCCCGTGTCCGAATGGCACTCTCTTTGGCGTGGAAGGCAAGCTTGGCGATCCGGATGTTGTGTTTCCTTTCTTGTAACCGACTCTATGTGAACCCTAGCCCTCTCCTATGTCTATATAAACCGGAGAGGTTGGTCCTTAGAAGGCCGATCACAATTACAATCATACCATCATAGGCTAGCTCTTAGGGTTTAGCCTCTATGATCTCGTGGTAGATCTACTCTTGTACTACCCATCTCTTCAATATTAATCAAGCAGGAAGTAGGGTTTTACCTCCATATTGAGGGCCCGAACCTGGGTAAACACCTGTGTCCCTTGCTTCCTGTTACCATCAGCCTTGATGCACAAATCGGGACCCCCTACTCGAGTCCGCCGGTTTTGACACCGACATTGGTGCTTTCATTGAGAGTTCCTCTGTGTCGTCGCCGCAAGGCTCGATGGCTCCTTCAATCATCAACAACACGGTCCAGGGTGAGATTTTTCTCCCTGGACAGATCTTCGTGTTCGGCGGCTTCGCCCTGCGGGTCAATTCACTTGGCCATCTGGAGCAGATCGGCAGCTACGCCCCTGGCCATCAGATCAGCCTCGAAAACCTAAACTGCACGGCACACATCCGCGAAGACTCGATCTTCGGCGGACTCGAGCCCATGCCAGGATCACCAAACAGTCACGACGAGCATGGATTAAACCTGTTGTCGGACAAAGCTTAGGATCTAAACCCGGAGCAAGTTGCGTTGCCTAAGGACGGAGGGGTGGACCTCGCCCTGTAGGCCGCACACTCATTAGTGATGGAGTCGAACACGAGTCTCGCCTCTATGGTGGCCTGTGACTTTGGACCCCCGGATTCGTATCCGGATGTTGGTTCCTGTCTGCGCGCTCCCGAGCCCGCCGAGCCTGGTTGGGCTCCGGTAATGGAATTCACCGCTGCGGATATCTTCCAGCACTCGCGCTTGGGCAACATGCTGAATTCGTTAAAAACTCTCTCTTTGACAGAAAATTCCGGGCCGAACTATGTCCGGCTCGAGTGGGAAGCAGACGACGAAGAAATTCGTTACCCACCCACCACTGACTACATAGCCACGGTTGATGATTTAACCGACGTGCTTGACTTCGACTCCGAAGGCATCGACGGTATGAACGACGATGCAGGAGAAGATTCAGAATCTATGGGGTACCGGACTTCCGCCTCATCACATGACATATACATGGTGGATACGCCCAAGGAGGACGACGGTGACAATCCGGAAGATAAAACCCCCGGGCAAAAGCCAAAGCGACGGCGCAGATGACGCTCCAAATCCAGTAATAGTAAAAACATCAGCAAGAGTGCCAGAAGGATCGACACTCCGGTCAACCCCGAAGGCAACAACGACCACACGGAACCAGCGATGGAGCAGGACGTACCAGGTCACGCCGAACACAGTTCGGAGCAGACGCCCGAGGACAATGATCCAGAGGGACGAGTTCATCAAACTGGCCCAGGACAAGAAGACAATCCAGACGATGATGCATTCATCATTTCGGAAGAACACATGGAATGAGATAACCTCCACAGAAAGCTTATGACCACAGCGAGAAGTCTGAAGAAGCAGAAGCAACGGCTTAAAGCCGAACAGGAAACGCTCAATCGCAGATGGAGCAAAGTGCTAGACACTGAAGAAAGATATGGCGACGATCGCCATACAAAGAGCTACCCAAAATGCAAGCTACTGCCAGAACTCGACGACGAGGCCGTTCCACCAAAGAGTAACACGATCAGGAGGCCAGACGTACCACTCCATAACCACAACAAAGCAGCTAACGATGCCGCACACGATCTACGTGAGCACCTGGAGAAGAAAGCTGGCGCAACTAGGTCCATCTACGGATCTAAAGGACACACCCCGGCGAGGGACTGCAGTCGTCAAAACGATTATGCCAATCAAATACCAGTTTGGAATAAACACCGGACAAAACAACAGCCGACGGCATGCCACAGCACGTACAGATACAGAGGGGCCGCTCACCCCCTGTGCTTTACTGAAGAGGTACTAGACCATGAATTCCCACAGTGCTTTAAACCTGTGAACATAGAGGCATACGACAGAACGACAGACCCAGGGCTCTGGATTGAGGACTTTCTCCTACATATACATATGGCTCGTGGGGATGGCCTCCACGCCATCAAATACCTTCCCCTCAAACTAAAGGGAGCAGCTAGACACTGGTTGAAAAGCCTCCCCGAAAATTCAATTGGGAGTTGGGAGGAACTCGAGGACGCTTTCAGGCCGAATTTTCAAGGGCCTTATATCCGGCCTCCAGATGCTGACGATTTAAGTCACATAATCCAACAGCCCGGAGAGTCCGCCCGCAAGCTTTGGAACAGATTCCTCACTAAGAAGAACCAAATTGTCGATTGTCCGGATGCCGAAGCCTTAGCGGCATTCAAACACAGCATCCGCGACGAGTGGCTCGCCAGACACCTCGGCCAAGAAAAGCCAAGGACAATGGCAGCCCTAACAAGCCTTATGACCCGCTTTTGCAGGGTGAAGATAGTTGGCTAGCCCGTAAAGGCACCAGCGACCCCAGCACATCCGAAATAAGGGATGGCAATGGGAAGCCACGGCGTTATAAAAACAAACGCCGAAACAAGGAAGAGAGCCCGGATAACACGACGGTTAATGCCGGATTCAGGGGCTCTCGACCCACTTCGCAAAATAAGCCATCTAAGGGCAGTAAAGAGGGACCGTTCGGTCTGAACAGAGTCCTGGACAGACTATGCCAAATTCATGGCACCCCTGACAAACCTGCAAACCACACACACGGAGAGTGGTGGGTCTTCAACCAGGCCTGCAAATTAAATGCCGAACACAAGGGAAGGGAAACACCAAGTGAGGACGAGGATGAACCTCGCCAGCCAAACACTGTGGGACAGAAAAATTCCTGCCAGAGGTTAAAACAGTAAACATGATCCACGCGACTCGTACATCCATGAGAGGACACGAACACACGCATAGAGACGCGCACGATATAGAGCCCATCATACCCACACCTAACTACTAGATGTCTTATCCGATCACTTTCGATCACTTGGACGGCCGGACTAGTATTCGGCGCGGCGGATCAGAGGCCTTGGTGCTTGACCCAATAATCGATGGATACCGTCTCACCCGGGTCTTCATGGACGGCGGCAGTAGTCTCAATTTAATATACGAGGACACTGTCCGCAGGATGGGGATAAACCCATCCAGAATCAGCCAAAGCAACACCACCTTTGAAGGGCTGATACCAGACGTCGAAGCCTACAGCAGGGGCACCGTCATACTGGAGGTAACATTCGGCTCTCCAGGCAACTCCAGAAGCGAAGAACTACTCTTCATCATTGCACCCTTCCAAAGCGACTATCACGCAGTGCTCGAAAGAATGGCCTTCGCCTGCTTCAATGCATTGCCGCACTATGGCTACCTTACACTCAAGATGCCCAGTCCATGTGGCGTCATCACCGTTAGCAAAATAACAGAGCGCTCGTCATGCGTAGAGGAACACGCGACGGCCCTAGCGGCTGGACTATAAGCGACCTCCAACATCAAAAAAATATGACCGGTCGTTAAGACCACAGACACGGTTAGACGAGTCCAGTAGCCCAGATCGAACCAGGGCACCGTATATGTAATCCTATAGCGGACACCAGGGGCTATAACTACTTAATAAATCCCCACACTTGGCTCAACCTTATTGGCAGGCCAACAGCTTACACTTTTACTATCCCTCACATACTAATGTTGTAATCTCCTATGAGTTTTCTTTTTCCACATACAATGTTCGTGTGATACCCTTCCAGGATACGACACAACGGAGACAAAGGCGCAGACGTGCAGCAGGGCCCCGTTCAACAGGTTTCTTTTTAGATTAAGCCCCTGTGTAAACCTTTCCTATTGCCTCTTATTGTTTAACCATCCCATGGGTTCCATACACACAGAGGATACTACCGTTTTTGGCATTTCGGCACGACTGATTAACGCACATACCTGGAAACATAGGGTTTATAATGAATGGGCATTCTTGAGCCCATCATCTGTTATAAAGTCCGAATACCTTCGGGAGTGTTCGGCGTCACGAGTTAGGCCTTATATGCATCAGCTCTGAATCATGTATTTGGTCAAATGTTGGGTTTGCCCGGCTCCTGGGTTTGCCGCCTTACGTTCCGTTATTATCGGCTAAGGTGGCCAAAGGAGAACTACTGCGATTGTGCCCTAGTTATTCCGGATGAGCACCTTAGTAGAGAAAGCTGAAAACTGACTGTCATGATGCAGCAAGAGACTGTTCAACCACTCGATGACTCACCGGAATCTTTAGGATTCCTCCGCATTAACGAAGGGCCATTTCCCGGTCATGTACATATGCACCCGTATTCGGATGCACGCGAAAGTACCAGGGGCTACATAGTAGCCCCAACGTTAGACTCCCACGGCTAAGTGAAAGTGTTACAGCTATATAGTCCGGTTGCCTAGTTCGACGTGCGATCACCTCCTTAATGGACAAAGACGTTGGATCAAGTGTGATTAAGCATATTTTTTCGCGAACACCCCCGCATTGTATGCATGGGGGCTGAAGCCAACGACTGCTAACTTTCGTACATATTTATATATACATATATATAAATGGCCACACAGGGGACATAATCATATTCTCAGGCAAATAGTATAAATATAGCCTCATAATCAAAATAAACATTGTTTTTACAATGATTTCGTTCATCATTCGAACAAGACATTCTTCGAGCACTGCGCCTCTATTAGGCGGGCACCTTCTGTGACCTGCGCCAAGTAGTGCTCGGCCGGATATTGGCCCCCCACCAAATCCTGGGCCGCTATAATGGTGGCATCCATATCCATCCAATAGGCTTTAACGCGGGCAAGAGCCATCCGTGCACCCTCTATACACGCCGACCTCCTCATGGCATTGATCCGAGGCACGGCCCCAAGGAACTGTTGCACCAAACCAAAGTAACTGTCTGGCTTAGGCCCCTTTGGCCAAAGATGGTCTATTACAGACCGCATTGCAAGCCCAGACAGCCTGTGAAGCTCCGCTACAGCAGCCATCTTGTCACTTAACGGCAGCGGGCGAGTGGGAGCATGGAATTGCGACTAGAAAAGCTTGTCCACTTCCTTGTCACCTTGATCTTTGAAGAAGTCGGCAGCGTCAGCCGTACTCTTCGCCAAATCTGCATATGCGTCCGCAGGACTCCAGCGTCCATCCAAGGGAGCGTACTTCGGATCGAAAAATTTCGTCCGCAGCAAATAGGAGCCCCCAGCTGCAATTTTACCGGCCTGTTGAAGCTCCTCCCGTGCACCCCTGAACTCGATTCGGATTTCCTTGGTGGCATTCAGTGCCTTGTTCAATTCGGCCGAATTATCCTCATGTTCCTTTTTAAGGAGCTCATACTGGTCAGCGGCATTTTTTAACTCAATAGCCATTTCGGCTATCTTTTCCTCGCTTCGGCAATGAGCAGCCTGTTCGGCCCTCAGTTCCTCGGCCGCCTTTAGGGCAGCCGCATTGCCCACCCGAGCTTGTTCCTTGGCTTCAGCAAGCTCCACCCTCAGGGCCTCCACGGCAGCAACACCATCTGCAGTCCAAATATACTACATTAATATCATGCCACCTCATATTTTCCTATACAAGGGAAGGCAGGGCACATACCTTGTGATTTGTCCAGCCGCTCATTCACTAGCGTGATATCGGCATCAATCGATCCAATCTGCCTCCCTAGTTCGGCAACTTCAACGGACTGGCCGGCAGCCGGACCCATAGGTACCTACACATATTTACAACACAATCATTGGTTTATGATCCCCCGTTTGCCGCCTAGGGCGGGCAACCAGTGTCTCGGGGGCTACTATCTATATGGAGCACACCTAGTGCGTGCCTCACAGCCAAAGAAATAGTGTACTCTTCATTACATACCTCAAAGCCTCTGAGCAGGCTTGTGAATGCTCCATTCAAACCGCTTGTAGCGGACGAAATCTTCTTCAACACCACGCTCATTAATGAGTGGTGCTCCTCCGAGAGTGCAGCTCGCTCCAGTAAGCCCGCCAGTACATCCGGCCGAACATCTAACTGCGCCGGACCCTTCCCATCGCCCCTCGTGGGAGCCAAACGCTCCGGGCTCAGGGCGGCTGACGCATTGACTTCCGGCTTCGGCAGATCCGGACTCCTCCGTGATGACACCTTGGTGTCGCCCGCTTCATGAGTTAGAGAGGTAGGTGGGGTCTCGCTCTCCATCATCTCCGGAGGAAGATCCCCGAAGACGAACTCTGTTGAGAAGGCTCCTAGCCGGACAGCAAAATATGAATCCTGGTTATTGATCTAGGAGAAACATAGTACCTTCAAATTAATGATTGACTTACAGCTCGGTGGAGGGCTGGCCCGTTTGCGGGCATAACGCGGTGAGGGTGCCCGTCGGGGCAAGGCCCCCTGGGGATGCCTTTTTCCCTGGTTTGGGCATCTCTGCCTCCAAGTCTTCGGAGGCAGCCCTCTTCTTCCCGAGCGGGGAGAAGGCCTTAGCCTCCCTTTCCCGACTATCCTCCTTAGGGAAGGTAACAATTCCCCCGGTTCGGATGTGTAGCGTGTGGAGTTCGGTTTCTTTGTTCTTCCCCTTGTCCTTCCTCGAGGGCATCCTGCTGAGTACCCGGTCAAGCATCTTGGCCATGGTGGACTAGGCGAACCTTCGGGAAGTGGCGCCAGACACCTGATTCTCTTTGTCTTGTTGAGCCATTCCTGGCCACAGATGATTTTCAGAATAAACAACTATGACAAACTCAAAACAAGGTGTCCGGTGTCAAGATTACTTACTTGGGTATCTAGGCGATTGCAGCTTAGGCCCGCATCCTCGGTGGTGTCCGGACACTCTACTTTCTGTCCGAAGAATAATTTGCACATCTCTCCGAGCTTCAAGCCGAAGAAGTGCTTGACAGTCCGCGGACCCTTCGGATTGAACTCCCACATCCGGAGAGGCCGGCGTTGGCACGACAACATCCGTCGGATTAACATCACTTGCATTATGCTGACGAGGTTAATGTCCCTCTCAAGAAGCTCCCGGATGCGATTCTGCAGTATTCGTACATCACCAGCGGGCCCCCAATTCCGCCCTACGTCGGTCCAAGACACTAGTTGTGATGGAGGGCCCGAGCGGAACTCGGGAGCAGCCACCCACTTCGTGCCTCTGGGAGCCGTGACATAAAACCACCTCCGTTGCCATACATCGGATACTTCCGGGAAAGAACCCTATGGCCTTGGGGCATCGGTGTTCCTGCTTATTACAGCACCTCTGCACTCTGCATGTCGCCCCTCAATCATCTTCGACTTCACGTTGAAGGTCTTAAGCCATAAGCCGAAGTGTGGGGTGACATGGAGAAAAGCCTCGCACACGATAATGAACGACAAGATATGGAGGATGGCATCTGGAGCCAGATCATGAAAATCCAACCCATAATAGAACATGAGCCCCCTCACAAAGGGGTCGAGGATAAAGCCCAAGCCGCGGAGGAAGTGTGGGACAAAAACAACGCACTCATTAGGCTCCGGTGTGGGGATGACCTTCCCTGGAGCAGGAAGCATGTGCTGAATATCGGCGGTCAGGTATCGGACCTCCCTAAGCCTCGCGATGTCTTCCTTTTGAATCAAGGAGGCCACCCATCGGCCTTGAGGGACGGATCCGGACATATTGGAGGATCTGGGGTGTTGAAGCTCGGGTTTTGGGTGTTAGAACTTGAGGTGCGAGAAGGCGCGAGGAAGGTGGAAAAGAGGCATAGGCCTTGACCCCTTTATAAAGAGGGTGAATATCAAGAGTCCTCGGTGTGACCGTTTGAGGCTTATCTAAAAACACTCGGAGTTATACCAACGGCCGTCATGGGGTCACGCACGCCCATATAAATGGAAAATCCCGTAATAAGAGGAACACGATCTCTGCCTCGACGGGACGTGCCAATAAAACCGCCTCGTAACACGAGTTGTTGTGGGGTAAGAAACGCCGATTCGCGTTGGACCAGGCCACGATGTATGGGCACGATGCACAAAGATTGCCAGCAGATCAGATTCATGCCATGTGAAGATCATCTTGCAGATCCAGACACGGTCTACGTGTTCGATAATTACTTTGGAGTATTCGGAGAAGGAACCCGCCTTGCAATGCCGAAGACAATACTGCGCGCCGGACTCATCGTCATTGAAGCCTGGTTCAGGGACTACTAAGGGAGTCCTGGATTAGGGGGTATCCGGACAACTGGACTGTGTACAACGTTCGGACTATTGAAGCATGAAGATACAAGACTCAAGACTTCGTCCCGTGTCCGGATGGCACTCTCTTTGGCATGGAAGGCAAGCTTGGCGATCCAGATGTTGTGTTTCCTTTCTTGTAACCGACTCTATGTAAACCCTAGCCCTCTCCGGTGTCTATATAAACCGGAGAGGTTGGTCCTTAGAAGGCCGATCACAATTACAACATAGGCTAGCTCTTAGGGTTTAGCCTCTATGATCTCGTGGTAGATCTACTCTTGTACTACCCATATCTTCAATATTAATCAAGCATGAAATAGGGTTTTACCTCCATCGAGAGGGCCCGAACCTGGGTAAACACTTGTGTCCCTTGCTTCCTGTTACCATCAGCCTTGACGCACAGATCGGGACCCCCTACCCGAGATCTGCCGGTTTTGACACTGACAGTCGACGCTGGTGTCCTTATCCTCCCTGCGGCGCCTGTAGCAGCGTGGCCGGCGAGGTGGCTTCAGCGGCGACGCCCCTGTTGCGGTCTGAGACCGAGGAACGGGGCGGGGGGAGAGACCGGTGCAAGGGGGGCAACTGGGCTGGCTCGGGTGGGTTAGGTGGGCCGGCCCAGGTGGGTTCAGTCCAGGGAGGAGGTTGCTCTCTCTCTCTCTCCCTTTTCTTTTTCTTAAGCATCAGTTTCAAATAGCTTAGGCCATTTAAACACTTTTTAAAATAAAAAATAGCTTCACCACAAATATTCATTATGGATTATTTGGCACAAGATGAACATTTTAGTTTTCATGTCTAACAAATATGAATTTTTGACTTCAGATTGGATTTGAATTTGAATTGTGATTATGATCAAGTGAAGATTAGCAACAGTAATGTGATGAGATGGCACCATTAACTGGGGATTACTGTAGCATGACACTGGGGATGTTATAAATCTCCTCCACTACAAGAAATCTCGTCCCGAGATTTAAGTGGTGAAGTAAAGAGTAACTTCGGGAGAACTGACCCTTATAGGGTTAATTATCTGGTGAACAATTTAGGGAATGAGGCAGAAGTATCTCTCACGTTGAAACTTAATTAACATCGAGAGCAAAGTATAAAGGTACTATAGGAAGTTTTAATCAAATGGACAAACGATTGATACCTGAACAGAGTGTGAGAAAGGGGTTCAGAGCATCGGGAATAGATCATCTCTCAGAAGGTGGCTCGTGACATGATACAAAGCCAAATGCAAGAATATTTCGGAATCAAAGATATACAGGAGAGTCAGGTTTCGATCCTATGGAACTGTGGGTTATGGGCCCACCATGTGGGTTCAGGGTAGAAAGGGGGATGGCATCTTGCATGGTCATGATACTAAGGCATGTTAGAGAATAATCTGCCAGTTATGGTGGCAACAACGTTGGTACCAAGGGCGAGGGACGAAGAGAACCATTTTCCAGCTTGTTGAAACAGGGCAGACCAATAGGCAAAGTTCTCGTCCATTGGTGGTTACCGAAATGTCATCAACAATAGTAACAGGGTCTTACTGACAGAGTTGTACATCAAGGTGTTTACCTAAGCAGGAAAATATTACTGCTTATATCATACAGATCACAAGAACGGTTAAACAAAACAATGGAAAGGAAGAGGTGTATACACGAGTATTAGGTGTATCTCCTTCCCAGGAACAGGCAGAGAGGGATAATCATGACAGGACTGGAAGTAGTTAACCAACTAGGGAAAAGGGCGGGGAAACTCATGATGTTACCCATACAATGGTATGTGGATATATAGTTGATCAAGAAACATTTAGCATTGCGCTGCCAATGTTCTTGTTGATGAACGGAGTACCACAGTTGTGCTTCGGGATAGCATTGACATGGTCATCAGTTAAAGGTCAGTATTTGGATACTCAAGGGATCCATTGAAATTTTTTAGAACATCTTATGCCATTTTACCAGGAAAAAGATGAGGATGTGGCCGATGGGTTCAACAGCAATCCATCGACATGTCAAAAATGATGTATTTCCAAAATTGTATGAACTAGTTTGTGTGCGCGGAGGCAAAAAAATGCTGTCGATGATAACACAAATCATCGAGGGGCAAGGATGGTATTTCTCATCATGAATTTAATTAATATCTTGGAAGAGCTCAGAATGTTGATGACGATCACGACACATTTGTCGAAAGAGTTCATGAAGATGTAATCGATTGACGATAACATCAAGTCAAAGGAATGATGAAGCGAGAGGTTATTGGATCCACGGGTACAACACAAACTCGAAATCAAGCTTGTTGTTCAAGGCGAAAGGATATGATGAGGAAGATTTATGTAAGCTTAGCTCATCATCGGAAATTGTGCTCGGGAAAGAATGACCATGTAGCACAGTTAAAATTTAGCACGATAGGGATATAGCCAATCAGGCTAGGAATGACTGGAAGGATTATTAAACTCGTAAGCAACGAAAACTACTTAGAGTTATAGAATCGGAGTGCGGAATAAATTCACTTACCGGTGTTCTTGAGTGACCAACCACTCAGAACCCGAGGATATTGGAATTGGTGATCAATAGTAGTTCGATGAAGAACTCATAAGAAGCTATGTAGTTCCTGCGATATTCCCGAGATACCAAGGGGTAACACTCGAGGGTAAATCAGAATAGAGGTTTGGCAGGCATATTGGTTTACAGAAGACAAGTGCTTTAGCTTGTCCCCGAAATGGGATCAAATAAGAACAATCATGGTCGGGACCATGATTGCAAAGAATCAAAGCAAAATACCAGATGGATTATAACAAGAGTTTATTATTATTATTTTTACGAGCAGCTTCCATGATAAGTTCTACATCGGGTCCATGGGCATGAACACAAAGTTCAAGGTCGACTCCCACTTCTTCAATGCATAACCTTCCATTCACTTCTCGCTTTCGATGAAGTTGTAGTGTTGAAATTATATCTGGCATAACACCAGAATAGTATGACTTGTGAAAACACTTCCGGTTCACACAGATTAAGGAAAACATAGGTTCAACCCATTGGGGCATCTTAGGAACATGTACCACGAACTTCAGGAGTAAGAACTCAAGCTTGAGAGCAGAGCAAGGTTGGCAAAGCAGAGAATACAGTTTACCAAAGGCAATAAGTATTAGGGGAAGACCGCACAAAATTTTGAATGTGAAGGACACTGCCGGATAATAATCCAATAGGGGATTCAGCGGTCCTCAATGGATTTGATGTGATTATCAGAACTCAATCAGGAGAAGGAAAGAATGCAAAGGCATAAGATTATACAAACAGCAGAATAATTCGGTGTTCAAGTTGAAGGGAAATAGATGGACAATCAATTGCAACATGATTAGTCAAGATCCAACTCATGTCCAAAATGACGTCTGAGCCGGTGGGACAAATTCTGGGAAAGAACTGATGATTGCGAGTATTCACACACAGGTTGAATCAAGAAGGCCAGAATGATAGTGACAAGGGATATCAACAATGATTACTTGTCATATGGAACTATCCATAATGCAAGCAGGCAAGGAGAATCAAGAGCAGTAGGCTACAGAGGATTTTTGACAGATCGGATAGCATTTTCAGGTATTTTGGAAAGCAAATGAACAACTAGGGATGAACGAACCCCGGCTAAGTGAATTATTCATAGTTCGAAAAGAGGCTGCAAAGCAGAAGGCACAAAGGATTCTCGGAACAACGAAGAGTACTAGTGGTATCTTGTAATAACAGGAGCAACTAGGGATGAAGGTACAAGCGGCAAGGATGTTATTCACGGGGGTTATCGGTGGTCAGGAAGTGCAAGGCAGTTGGCATAGTGTATCAAGAAACATCGAGGAGTATCTGCAGAATCTTCTGGCGAAGCAAGTGACCATCAATAATGTCGGGGCTCTGCTGGAGGAAGTGGGTACGAGAGACTAATGTCAGAGTTAGTAAAATGTTTAACCCAAACAGACGAGAGATCAGAGTCCCAGAGTATAGACGAGGAGTAAAAGATCCTAATACTACCCAATGGCGACATGGGCCCGTATGCCACACAACCATGTTAGTAAAAGTTTTTGTAGTCACTAGACTCAACTTCGGCCAAGGGGTTGGAAAGGGGGCTACCTACAGGCAGTCGGCTCTGATACCAACTTGTGACGCCTCTGATTCAATCGTACACTAATCATACACGCAAATGTGTACGATCAAGATCAGGGACTCACAGGAAGATATCACAACACAACTCTAGACACAAATTAAAATAATACAAGCTTTATATTACAAGCTAGGGGTCTCGAGGGCTCGAATACATCAGCTTGAATACAAACGAGTCAGCGGAAGCAACAATATCTGAGTACAGACATAAGTTAAACAAGTTTGCCTTAAGAAGGCCAGCACAAAAGCAACATGATCGAAAAGGCAAGGCCTCCTGCCTAGGAGCCTCCTAACTACTCCTGGTCGGCGGCGGCCTCCCCGTAGTAGTAGGCACCCTCGGGGTAGCAGTAGTCGTCGATGGTGTCATCAGGCTCCTGGACTCCACCATCTGGTTGCCGCATCCGAGAAGAATGGAAAGAGGTGGAAAAAGAGGAGGAAAGCAACCGTGAGTACTCATCCAAAGTACTCGCAAGCAAGGATCTACACTACATATGCATCGGTATCAATGAAAAGGGTTATATCTGTGGACTGAACAGCAGAATGCCAGAAGAGAAGGGGGAAAGCCTAACCTATCGAAGACTAGCATCTTCAAGCAGCTCCAAGCATCATGCAACATCAGAAGAGTTAAGAGTAGCATAAAGTAAAGTAGTAGTAGTGTTATCAACCTCGGCCAGAGATCCTTTCACGACTCCCTGCGAGAAAGCAATCCCAGAGCCATACTATCCATTTCTCATCACAATACATTTCTCATCACAATTCGTTTCTCATCACAAGTATCCAGTTCTAGTTGTATCGATCGGGATAAAACTCCGAGCGTCCGTTACCGTAGGACAGGCTATCGATTCTTCCCTGCAGGGGTGCACCAACTTACCCACCATGCATGATTAACTCCGATCGGACACACTTTCTTGGCTCATGCCCGGCCTCGGCCAAACAATACGCCACAACCTGACCTAGGCTAAATAGAGAGGTCAGCACGCTGGACTAAACCTATGCCCCCAGGGGTCATGGGCCATCGCCCCGGGAACTCCTACACGTTGCAAATGTAGCCGGTGAGCAGACCTAGCTACCTACTTAAAAAGGCAGGTGCTTGCCAGTCCAACCTTCGGTGCGTGTCGCTCAGTCGCTGACGGCTATTAAGCTTTGGCTGATGCATATGATGCAGAACACCCATACTATGCCCACGTGATGGTTAGTGATATCAGGCCAGAGGCCCCTCGGATCAAATATCCAAATCGTAGTGGATTAGGAACGCATGGTAACAAGCAGAGGCTCACGAAAGATGTGACCCCATTGCCCCGTCTCGAGGACTTGCAGCAAGGGCTAGGAATGCCCGACCACGCCTTGTAAGTATCTCGCGGGCACCTTCCAGGTCAACCCGACTCCACGTCACTCGCAATTAAGCTCGCGCGGGTACCCCTCAGGGCCGACCCATCTTTAGTAAAATGGTTCAGTGTAAAGTCATAGTAACCATAGTAATTATGTGTCTAACACCAAGGGGAACCCTAAGGAACAACCCTCATTGGATTCCACTTGATGTAATCATCACGGTGAATGTAAGAGGAACCACCATCGAAGTTCACACTTGAGGGGTTGCACAACACAGTCGTATCGGAAGTGGTTAAGGAGGAAATCACCCTCGATGACCACGACCGAATAGCTACACTACAGGGTTAACATCAGAAGTGTTGATGAGGTCTCACCCTCGGCACTCGATAGTAACCCAGTAGTGTCAAGCAACTAAGGGGAAAGTGATGTGCGGTGCCGGGGCCTGGTCTTCGATCCCGTTGATCAGGTCTTCGATGATGAAGCAGGGGCAACAAGGACAAGGTGGGGGTCACTAATGGATCACTAACCAACCTATACTAAGCAGGTTAGGATAAGCAGGTAAGTAACAATAAGCAGGTTACAAAAGCAGGCTATGCATCAGAATAGGAGCAAACAATAACAGTAGCAAAATCTAATGCAAGCATCAGAGAATGGAATGGCAGATATCGGGATGATCAAAGGGGGGGGGCTTGCCTGGAAGCTCTACTGTAATGGGAGAAGGGTCGTCGTTGATGTAGTCGATCATAGGGGCAGCATCAGGTCTCGGGTCTACCGGAGAGAAGAGGGGGAAGAAACAATGAATATAAAGCAAATGAAGCACCATAAAGCACAACATGGTAATACGCAATGTTAGAGGTGAACTAACGCAGTGCTAGACATTGCAGACGGAGAGGGAAAACATTCGGAGGGGTTTTCCCAATGTCTGATGTTTTCCGGACACATGAAAAGAGAGGGGATGGTTCCATGTTAACCATGCTAGGGCATGCGACAAATGAATGGACCGTGCATCCGGATTCGTTGGATTTTTCTGAGCAACTTTCATATATATAACTTTTTCACCCGAGTTAGGGTTTATTTTCTATGATTTTACAAAGATTTCAGCATTTTCTGAGTTTAGCTAAATTAACAGAAATGGATTATGACATCATGCTGAGGTCATGCTCACATCAGCAGTCGGCTGACTAGCTGACTAGTCAAACTGATAGGTGGGACCCACCTGTCAGCCTCTGTGGGACTAATAGTGGGTTAATATGAGTAACAGAACTAATTAGGGGTGTGGGCCCTGTTAGTCAGTGACTAATTAGTTTAACTAATTATTTTTATTTATAAAAACATTTAATTAGCATATGGGACCCACATGTTAGTGGGCCACATGGTCCAGTCAGCATGTTGACTGGTTCAACCCAGTCAACTAGGCCCAGGGTCCCACTGGCAGTGACCCAGGGGAGGGCCCCAGGTGTGCCCCGTCGATGATGACCGGAGTCTCGACGCCGGTGACCAAAACAGCGGCGGGGCTCGCCGGACTTTGCCAGAAATCACTCACAGGGGGGTCTTTAGTCGCGGGACTTGGTGCGTTCAAACGAGCAGAGAGTGACGCGTCCATCTAGGCTAGCAAGAGGCACTGGGAATGACCAGAGTGGTGCCGGCGACGAGCTAAAGCGGCGCCGAAGTTCGGGCGCTAGTGGAAATGGAGCTAGGAGGAACAGGGAGGCGTGCTAGTGGTGGCATTCGACTCGCACGAGCTCCCGGAGCTCGATGCGAGGCTCAGCCACGCGTTACAGTGGTGAAGGCCACGACGGCGAGCTCGTCATCGGCAATGCATGCGAGTGCTAGCGGAGCGGCGGTTACGCCAGTGGAATAGCTTGGGAGAGAGAAGGGAAAGGGCTCACAGTTGTCCTGCAGATGTGCTCAAGCGTGCTCGAGGAGGGCTCGGTGTGGCGGAATCGACAGCAAAGCTCGTCGGAGCAGAGGAGGAAGACGGCAACGTAGGGGACGATGCAGAGGCGCTCCTGCTCGGGTGATTCGTCGGGGAGGAAGAGGAGGTCGAGGCGGTCCTTCTTGGCGCAGAGGCGAGGCGAGGCAGTGTCAGGGACCACGTGCGTTACGGCGGCGGGGCCACGGTGGCGCTCGGATGAGGTGGGGAATGGGAGAGGCGGAGAGGGCAAGAAGCATCTCGTGGGGAAGGCGGGAAAAGATCTCTCAGGGGGGAGGGGGTCAATGCTGGCATCCTTATCCTCCCCATGGCGCCTGTAGCGGCGTGGCCGGTGAGGTGGGTTCGGAGGCGACGCCCCTGTTGCGGTCTGAGACCAAGGAACAGGGCGGGGGGAGAGACTGGTGCGAGGGGGGCAACTGGGCTGGCTCGGGTGGGTTAGGTGGGCCGGCCCAGGTGGGTTTGGTCCAGGGAGGGGGTTGCTCTCTCTCTCTCTCCCTTTCCTTTTTCTTAAGCATCAGTTTCAAATAGCTTAGGCCATTTTTAACACTTTAAAAAATAGGTTCACCACAAATATTCATTATGGATTATTTGGCACAAGATGAACATTTTAGTTTTCATGTATGACAAATATGAATTTTTGACTTCAGATTGGATTTGAATTTGAATTGTGATTTTGATCAAGTGAAGATTAGCAACAGTAATGTGATGACATGGCACCATTAACAGGGGATTACTGTAGCATGACACTGGGGGTGTTACACAAGGGAGGAAAGTCCTCCCTTCATGCACCGGCCTAGGGGGGAGTCCAACCCCCACCCCTGGTAGGATTCGCCTCCCCCAACAAGGAAACGGGGGCGCCACCTCTACTTGGGCCTTTATGGCCCAAGTCTCCTTCCCCTCTTGGCCTTTTAAGGCCCGTTGATATTTTATTAATATATAAAATACTTTAAACATTTTTAGAGCATTATATATATAATTTAACATCCCAAAAGATTTTCCACCTATATAATTAATTGGTAATACCCGGTATTACCGGATATTCACCGAAACCCTTCTAGTGAACCCGAAACGCTTCCGGAACCTCTCGAAACTATTCTGGATATTAACCGAACTATTTCAGAAATATATTCTCATCACTCCCATTCCACTACTCTCAGCAGATCGTGATTACCTTAAGCTTGTCACCCCATAGGTTCGGTAAAACATAGACACCAACGGAACCCCTTTGTTCAATGACCGATAGTGGAACTGTGGACATCCATATCGGTCCCTATGATTACATGAATGATATTCAAGTGAACCTTTGGTTATCATGTGATGTTCCCTTCGCTTTGTGATTCTATACTATTGCTCCAGTTACCGGTTTTGTTCTTCTTTCTCGTTGGCGCATTCCGGCATTGCCGTGACGTAGTCACCTATGTCTGGCCAGACAATGATGGATGTCTTCACACCGAAAGGGCCCTAAGAATATGTAACACCCGGAGAATCATGCTACAGCAACCTCCCCCTAATGGTGGCCATGTCATCGTGATTACTATGCAGCTTGACACCTGTCCAAAAAATCAAAGCCTTTTTTCAAATTTAAATAAGTCGAATAAATTATTTCTTCAAGCAGTAAAACTAAAATGTTTGCCTTATCCTATAAATTTCCTGATCACTATCATGTTGGAACCAACCACTTTTGGATTCCCAGGTGCCCTTGAAATTTATTTAGTGAACCATCAGCCAATTATCCAACCTTTTCAATTTGTAAAAATAATTGAACACTCCCAAATGCTTTGAGACTAATTGTACCAACCTAGGTTGCTGCCCTGTATTTTGTGCCATGTTTTGTATTAAACAAAACTCTTTAGTAGCTCAATTAAAATGCAGAGTAGAACAGAAATAAAATAAACACAAAAAAAGAAGAGAAAGAAACCCCCCTGACTCCCCCTGGGCTAACTGGCCCAGGTGCCTACCAGGGCCAGCCCAGCTCCCTCCCGCGCCAGCCAACCCACCTAATTGCCCCCCCCACAGTCGCCTCCCTGTTCCCCCGACCGCGGTCGGAACAGGGGCGACGCCCCGCCGGACCAGCTCACCAGCGTCGAAGCGTTGGGGGATAAGGTCGAGTCCCGCGACCCCTCGGGCTCCCCGCACCCACTCACTCCCCTGGATGCTCCCTCTCCCCTCTCTCCCTCTGGCCTCGCCCCCTTCTCCAGATCCACCTCGCCCTGACGCACTGTCGCCGCCGCGTTGCTGTGCCACCACGGCCACCGTGCCCAACTCGCCGCCCCGATGTGCCCACGAGCCCCGCGGCCGTCTGCTGCTTCGTCTGCACCAACGACCTCGAGGCGGGAGCCATTCCAGCGCCAGATCCTCTTCGTCTTCATCCTGCTGCCATCGTCGTTCCTCTCCGACTCCGGCGGCTGCGCTGCGCTACTAAACTGTCGCCGGCCACCGTGTGCCGCTCGGTGAGCTCCTCCTCCACCTCTTCGTTAGCTCGCCCATGTTTTGTAGCCGTTGATGCCACCAACGACCGAACACTCCGCCGCTCGCGCTCTTCGTCGGCGTAGCCACAATGACCTTTGGGTCCCGTGCATGCCACCGCCACGCTCATCGTGTCGCGTAGAGGCCGTCTGGCCTTTTATTTGCTCGCTAGCGCGCCCGCATCGCCAATCGTCATCGCTCCCGAGCGCTGTCGTCGCTACGGTGCTCCTCCGGCCACACCACCGCCGCAGATCGCCTCTCCGTCGCATGCTCTTTCCAACGCACCCACGCGCGACCCTCCCCGTGCTTTGTGCGCGATTTCCAACAATGTCCACCGCGCGCGCCACCGTGCGAAATGGTCGTCGGTGTTGCTCCGGCACCGGTGTTGACCTGGCACCGGTGGGGCCCGCCTCTGGTCGCTGCCCGTGGGCCCACTGGACCCAGTTGACCATGTTGACCGTGGTCAACTATGCTGACTGGGCACTCAGTGTCACTGACATGCAGGCCCCCCGCATAATTAACCTGATTAAAACATTTTCCTAAATAGAAATAATTAGCTAAACTAATGAGTCACTGACAGGTGGGGTCCTGTAGCTAATTAACTCTGCTTGGTTAAAATAAGACTCTGTTAGCCCCTCTGTCTATGACAGCTGGGACCCACAAGTCAGTTTTGACCTGGTCAGCGAGTCTGTTGACTGCTGACATCATCCCTACGCAATGTTGGCGTCATATTCCTTTTCTACTAATTCTGTTAATTTAAATAATTTCAGAAAATTTTTAAAACTTTTAAAATTCATAGAAAATAAACCGTAGCTTGGATCAAAAAACTTTATATATGAAAGTAGCTCAAAAAACGTGACGAATCCGGATACACGGTCCGTTTACCTGTGAGACGCCCCTAACTATCTGAACATGGAACATTCCCCCTGCGGTCATTTGTTTGACACGGATCCGGAACCGGGAATACCTTCCCGGTTGAAATTCCCCTTCACCTATATCGTGTAGCCATACGTTAGGTCACACCGGCACAGCATATTGCCATGTTATGCTTTGTAATGCTATGCTTGCTTTTATATTTATTGTTTCTTCCCCCTCTTCTCTTCGGTAGACCCTAAGGCCGATGATGCCCCAGTGATCGACTACGTCGACGACGACCCTTCTTCCCTTTCAACGGAGCTTCCAGGCAAGCCCCCCCCCCCTTGATCATCCCGATATCGCTCATTCCATTCTCTCATGCTTGCATTAGATTTTGTTACTATAATTGATTGCTCCTATTCTGATGCATAGCCTGCTTTTGTAACCTGCTTATTGTTACCTACCTGCTTATCCTAAACTGCTAGTATAGGTTGGTTAGTGATCCATCAGTGACCCCCACCTAGTCCTTGTTGCCCCTGCTTCATCATGGACGACTCGATCAACGCGATCGACGACCAGAGCCCAACACCTCACATCACATCACGCCCCTTTTGTTGCTCGACTCTGCAGACTTACCATCGAGTGCCGAGGGTGGAACCACATACATCACTCCTGATGAGATCTCTATAGTGTAGCTATTCGGTCATGGTCATCGAGGGTGATTTCCTCCTTAACCACTTCCGATACGACTCTGGCGTGCAACCCCTCAAGTGTGAACCTCGAGGGTGGTTCCTCTTACGTTCACCTTGATGATTACATCGAGTGGAATCCATCGAGGGTGGTTCCTCAGGGTTCCCCTTGGCGGTAGACAAATAGTTACTATGGTTACTATGACTTTACACTGAACCATGTTACTAAATACGGGTCGGACCTGAGGGGTACCCACGCAAGCTTAATTGCGAGTGATGTGGAGTCGAGTTGACCTGGAAGGTGCCCGCGAGATAAATACGAGGCATGGCAAGCATTCTTAGCCATTAGCTTAAGTCCTCGAGATAGGGAGACGGGGTCACATCTTTCGTGAGTCTCTACTTGTCACTGCGGGTTCCTAATCCACTACGATTTGGATATTTGATCCATGGGGCCTCTGGCCTGATAGCACTAACCATCACGTGAGCATAGTATGGGCATTCTTCTTCGTATGAATCAGCCGAAGCTTAATAGACATTAGCGACTGAGCAGCGCACACCGGGTAGGACTGTGTAAGCACCTGCCTTTTTAAGGAGGTAGCTAGGTCTGCTCACTGGTCGCCCACGCAACGTGCAGGAGTTCCTGGGGCGATGGCCCATGACCCCTGGGGGCATAGGTTTAGTCCGGCGTGCTGACCTCTCTACTAAGCCTAGGTCGGGTTGCGGCGTATTGTTTGGCCAAGGCCGGGCATGACCCAGGAAAGTGTGTTCGGCTGAAGTTAATCGAGCATGGTGGGTAAGTTGGTGCACCCCTGAAGGGAAGAAAACATCTATCGATAGCCTGTCCTACGGTAACAGACACTCGGAGTTGTATCCCGATCGATACAACTAGAACTGGATGCTGAGGCATGATTTTTATATGTTGCTTTGGGAGTCGAGAAAGGATGCCGGAGCGTTGATACAACAATATAAATATGACTTATGTTATACTGCTCTACTCCCTCATGTTGCTGCAAGATGGTGGTTTCCAGAAGATGCTAGTCTTCGATAGGACTAGCTTCTCCCCTTCTCCTCTGGCATTCTGCAGTTCAGTCCACAGATACAGCCCATTTCAATTGACACTGATGCATATGTAGTGTGGATCCTTGCTTGCGAGTACTTTAGATGAGTACTCACGGTTGCTTTGCTCCCTCTTTTCCGCCTTTTCCATTCTTCTTGGATGACGCAACCAGATGACAGAGTCCAGGAGCCAGATACCACCTTCAACGATGACTACTACAAACCCGAGGGTGCCTACTACTACGTGGACGCCGCGGACGACCAGGAGTAGTTAGGAGGCTCCCGGGCAGGAGGCCTTGCCTTTTCGATCATGTTGCTTTTCTGCTAGCCTTCTTAAGGAAAACTTGTTTAACTTATGTCTGTACTCAGATATTGTTGCTTCTGCTGACTCGTTTGTATTCAAGCTGATGTATTCGAGCCCACGAGGCCCCTGGCTTGTAATATAAAGCTTGTATTATTTTAATTTGTGTCTAGAGTTGTGTTGTGATATCTTCCCGTGAGTCCTTGATCTTGATCGTACACATTTGCGTCTATGATTAGTGTACGATTGAATCGGGGGCGTCACAAGTTGGTATCAGAGCCGACTGCCTATAGGTGGCCCCCTTTCCAACTCCTTGGCCGAAGTTGAGTCTAGTCACTGAAAAGCTTTTACTAACATGGCTGTGTGGCTTACGGGCCCACGTCACCATTGGGTGGTATTAGGATCTTTTACTCCTCGGCTATACTCTAGGACTCCGTTCTCTCTTCTATTCGGGTTAAATGAATTTACTAACTACATTAGGGTTCTCGTAACGACTTTCCCTGGAGAGCCCCTTCATTCCGGATGCTTTCCTGCTTCACCAGAAGAGTTTGAAGATACTCTACGATCTACTCCCGAGAACTTGTGTTCATTTCTTTTGCAATCCCTTAACAACGTTGAATCCTTATGGATAACTACGTACCCTCGCCCTTCATACTTCCATCCCTAGTTGATCTTGTTATCACAAGATACCCGAAGGTATACTCCGACTTTTGAGAATCCTTTTTTCGACTGCCTTGCAGCTCTTTTCCGCCTGAATACCCCTATGAATAATTCCTCACACTTATCGGGGATTCGTTCATCCCTAGTTGATTATATGTCTCACAAAATTCTTCGAATGCAATTTGATCTCCCGAAGACCCTCTGTAGCCTAGTGCTCCCGAAAGTCTTGTGTGCCTGCATTATGGTTAAATCCATATGTCCGGCAATATTCATTAACATCCTTTGTCATTGTCATCCTGAGCCTATTGATTCATTATGTTGCAATTGCTCGCGATCATCAGTCGATCCATGAAATTTGGCCTTCCTGCTCATACGTTATTCTGGACATAATTGATTGTCCACCTAGTTCCCGCAACTTGAATGCCGAATTATTCAACTGTTCCTATAATCGGATGCCTTTGCATTCTTTCCTTCTTCTGATTGAGTACTGATACTCACATCAGATCCATTGAGGACCGCTGAATCCTTTGTTGGATTATTATCCGGCAATGTCCTTCATATTCAAAATCTCGTGCGCTCTTCCTCTGATACATATTGCCTTCGGTAAATTGTATGCTCTGCTTATTGTCAATCATGCTCTGCTATTGAGATGATGTTATATGCTCTGGAAGTTAGCGGTATATGTTCCTAAGATACCCCTATGTGTTGAACCTATGCCTTCCCTAATCCGCGTGAACTCAAAAGAGAAGTGAGTCATACTCTTCTGGTGTTTTGCCAGATAAAATTTCAACTCTACAACTTCTTCAGAGACGATAAGTGAATGAAAGGTTAGGCATTGAAGAAGTGGGAGTCGACCTTGAACCTTTGTGTTCATGCCCATGGACCTGATGTGGAACTTATCATGGAAGCTTCTTGTAATAATAATTATTTCCTTGATATAATATCATTTGGTATCAGTGAATTGATCCTTCGCAACCATGGTTCCGACCATGATTGTTCTTCTTTGGTCCCATTTCTTGGACAAGTTAAATCACTTTTCTTCTGCAGGTTAATATGCCTGCCCAACCTCTATTATGATCTACTTTCGAGTATTACCCATGGTATGTCAAGAATATCATGCCATTGCACTACATCTTATGGACTTTTGATGGAGTACTACCTTACCCTGTCTTTCTCACTTCATGGGTTCTGGGTTGTTTATCAACCGAGAACACCGATAAGTTAATCGATTCCGCACTCCGATTCAATGACTCTAAGTAATTTTTGCTGCTTACAAGTTTAATAATCCTTCAAGTCATTCCTAGCCTGATTGGCTATATCATTATTGTGCCAAATTATAACTGTGCTACCTGGTTCTTCCCGCAGCACAATTTTTGATGATGAGCTAAGCTTACGTCGATCTTCCTCGTCATATCATTTTGCCGAACAACAAGCTTGATTTCAACTTTGTGTCGTATCCATGGTTCTCATTGCCTTTCACTTCATCTTTCCTTTGGTTTGTTATCGTTGCTGCTCGATGGCATCTTCCAAGGATCTCTCGACAAAATTTGTCGTGATCGCTGTCAACACTTTGATTTCTTCAGAGATGTCAATCGAATTCATGTTGAGAAATACCATCCTTGCTCTTCGATGATTTGTGATATCATTGATGACATCCTTGACTTTCTGCCAACACAGACCTGGTTGTGTTTGGTTATTCCTTACGTTCCAAGAAAATCTTGGAAATGTTCCTTTGTATCTCTTGTGATCTTTAGATCCAACCTTACTAGAAACACCATGTCAATGCTAACACGAAGCATGACTGTGGTATTCTGCATATCAACAAGAACATTGGTAGCACATTACCAAAGGTTCTGGATCTATCATCCGGACACCGTTGCATGGATAACATCATGAATTTCCTTGCCCCTTTATCTAAATGGTGATGTACTTGTTGTTCTGACATGTATATCATGCTCTACTTTTCCTTGGGAAAAGATATACTCCCAATTCTTGTGTGTAAACAATTTTTCCTTTCCATTGGTTTGTTTAATCTTTCTTGTGATTGGTGATATAAGCAGTAATATTTTCCTACTTACGTAAACACCTCGGTGTACAACTCTGTCAGTAAACCCTGTTACTATTGTTGATGACATTCCGGTAACCACCGATGGACGAGAACTTTGCATATTGGTCCGCCTTGTTCAACGAGCAGGAAAATGGTTCTCTTCGTCCCTCGCCCTTGGTACCAACGTTATTGCCAACATAACTTACATGCTATACTATGACATGCCTTGCTATCATATTCGTGCAAGATGTTGCCGCTCTTCCTACTCTGAACACACAAGATGGGCCCATAACCCACAGTTCCACAGGATCAAAACCTGACTCTCCTATACAGCCTTGATTCTGAAATATTCTTTGCCCTTGGCTTCGTATGTAATTCACGAGCTAACTTCCTCACCATGTTTCATTCCGGTATCAGAGGCAACATTATTCTTCATTGCTCTGAACCCCTTCATCACATGTTATAGGCATCAGCTTGATGCCTATGTGGTTGAAACTTGTTGAACCTCCTTATATCATTCTCGATATATACCCAGATTCTGCTAAGCCTTATTCCTTGAGATAATTACCGGATGCCAATCCTTCCAGGCTTCCGTCCCTATACCCTTTACTCCCCGCTTAAATCTCAGGACGAGATATCTTGTAGTGGAGGAGATTTGTAACACCCGTAGAATCATGCTACAGCAACCTCCCCCTAATGGTGGCCATGTCATCGTGATTACTATGCAGCTTGCCACTTGTCCAAAAAATCAAAGCCTTTTTCAAATTTAAATAAGTCGAATAAATTATTTCTTCGAGTAGTAAAACAAAAATGTTCTCCTTATCCTATAAATTTCCCTGATCACTATCATGTTGGAACCAACCTCTTTTGGATTCCCAGGTGCCCTTGAAAATTTATTCAGTGAACCATCAACCAATTATCCGACCTTTTCAATTTCTAAAAATAATTGAACACTCCCAAATGCTTTGAAACTTTTTGTACCAACCCAGGTTACTGCCCTGTATTTTGTGCCAAGTTTTGTATTAAACAAAACTCTTTAGTAGCTCAATTAAAATGCAGAGTAGAACAGAAATAAATGAACGCAAAAAAAGAAGAAGAGAAAGAAACCCCCTTGAATCCCCCTAGGACAACTGGCCCAGCTGCATACCTGGGCCAGCCCAGCTCCCTCCCGCGCCAACCAGCCCACCTAATAGCCCCCCCACGGCCGCCACCCCATTCCCCCGACCGGGGTCGCAACAGGGGCGACGCCCCGCCGGACCAGCTCACTGTTGACCCGCAAGTATAGGGCATCTATCATAGTCCTTTCGATAAGTAAGAGTGTCAAACCCAACGAGGAGCAGAAGAAATGACAAACGGTTTTCAGTAAGGTATTCTCTGCAAGCACTGAAATTGTAGGTAATAGATAGTTTTGTGACAGGATAATTTGTAACGGGTAACAAGCAATGAAAGTAAATAAGGTGCAGCAAGGTGGCCCAATCCTTTTTGTAGCAAAGGACAAGCCTGGACAAGTTCTTATAATGAGAAAAGCGCTTCCGAGGACACATGGGAATTATCATCAAGCTAGTTTTCATCATGCTCATATGATTCGCGTTCGTTACTTTGATAATTTAATATGTGGGTGGACCGGTGCTTGGGTGCTGCCCTTTCTTGGACAAGTATCCCACTTATAATTAACCCCTGTTGCAAGAATCCGCAACTACAAAAGAAGTATTAAGGTAAACCTAACCATAGCATGAGACATATGGATCCAAATCAGCCCCTTACGAAGTAACTTATAAACTAGGGTTTAAGCTTCTGTCACTCTAGCAACCCATCATCTACTTATTACTTCCCAATGCCTTCGTCTAGGCCCAAATAATGGTGAAGTGTCATGTAGTCGACGTTCACATAACACCACTAGAGGAGAGACAACATACATCTCATCAAAATATCGAATGAATACCAAATTCACATGACTACTAATAGCAAGACTTCACCCATGTCCTCAGGAACAAACGTAACTACTCACAAAGCATATTCATGTTCATGATCAGAGGGGTATTAATATGCATTAAAGATTTGAACATATGATCTTCCACTGGATAAACCAACTAGCATCAACTACAAGGAGTAATCAACACTACTAGCAACTCACGGGTGCCAATCTGAGGTTTGGGTACAAAGATTGGTTACAAGAAATGAACTAGGGTTTGAGAGGAGATGGTGCTGGTGAAGATGTTGATGGAGATTGGGCCCCTCCCGATGAGAGGATCGTTGGTGATGATGATGGTGATGATTTCCCCCTCCCGGAGGGAAGTTTCCCCAGCAGAACAGCTCCGTCGGAGCCCTAGATTGGTTCTACCAAGGTTCCGCCTCATGGTGGCGGAGTTTCGTCACGTAAGCTTGGTTATGATTTTTTTCCAGGGTAAAAGACTTCATATAGCAGAAGATGGGCACCGGAGGGCCACCAGGGGGGCCACGAGGCAGGGGGCACGCCATGTAAGGGTGAGCGCGCCCCCCACCCTTGTGGCCAGGGTGTGGGCCCCCTCTGGTACTTCTTTTGCTCAATAATTATCGTTAATTCCAAAAATGACTTTCGTGGAGTTTCAGGACTTTTGGAGCTATGCAGAATAGGTTTCCAATATTTGCTCCTTTTCCAGCCCAGAATGCCAACTGCCGGCATTCTCCCTCTTCATGTTAAACCTTGTAAAATAAAAGAGAATAGCCATAAGTATTGTGACATAACGTGTAATAACAGCGCATAATGCAATAAATATCGATATAAAAGCATGATGCAAAATGGACGTATCAACTCCCCCAAGCTTAGACCTCGCTTGTCCTCAAGCGGAAGCCGATATCGAAAAATATGTCGACATGTTTAGAGATAGAGGTGTCGATAAAAATAAAATACAGACATGAGGGCATCATGATCATTCTTATAACAACAACATATATATATTGTCATATGATTTCTTATGCTCAAGTAACAATCTATTCACAATGTCAAGTATGAATCAGAAACTTCATTGAGAACTAATAAACTATAATCTCAGTCATTGATGCAATTGCAATTTATCATAATATCGAAAAGAGTCCTAATAGAGCTTTTCAACAAGTCCACATACTCAACTATCATTTAGTCTTTCACAATTGCTAATACTCACGCAATACTTATGGTTCTGGAGTTTTAATCGGACACAGAGAAAGATAGGGGCTTATAGTGTTGCCTCCCAATGTTTTACCTCAAGGGTAATGTCAACAATAATAGTTCATGCTAACTTACATCCAATTGGATATATATATATATATCAGGATCTTTCCAACACGAGGTGCTCGCCAAAGGATAAAATGAAAAAGGGAAAGGTGAAGATAAACTTGACTCTTGCATGATGTAAAAGATAGGACCATCGCAGAGGGAAGCTGAGGTTGTCATGTGCTTTTTGGTTGGATGCATGAAATCTTAATGCAAAAGAACGTCACTTTATATTGCCACTTGTGAGATGAACCTTTATTATGTAGTCCGTCGCTTTTATTACTTCCATATCACACGATCGTATAAAGCTTATTTTCTTCGCACTAATAAGTCATACATATTTAGAGAGCAATTTTTATTGCATGCAACATGACAACTTACTTGAAGGATCTTACTCAATCCATAGGTAGGTATGGTGGACTCTCATGGCAAAACTGGGTTTAAGGATATTTGGAAGCACAAGTAGTATTTCTACTTGGTGCAAGGAATTTGGCTAGCATGAGAGGGAAAGGCAAGCTCAACATGTTGGACGATCCATGACAATATACTTTAACTGATGTAGGACCTTGAGAAGAGGTGTCTAGAGGGGGGTGAGTAGACACTAAGTACCAAAGTAGCAGTTTTTAACTTCTTTAAGTTTAAGTGGAGTTTAGGCACAAGTTTAACATTCACAACATATAGCAAGCAAGCATGCAAAGAGTATATGAGCAGCGGAAAATAAAACATGCAACTTGCAAGAATGTAAAGGGAAGGGTTTTGGAGGATTCAAACGCAATTGGAGACACGAATGTTTTTGGCGTGGTTCCGATAGGTGGTGCTATCGTACATCCACGTTGATGGAGACTTCAGCCCACAAAGTGTAACAGTTGCGTGAGACCACGGAGGGCTCCACCCACGAAGGGTCCACGAAGAAGCAACCTTATCTATCCCACCATGGTCGTCGCCCACGAAGGACTTGCCTCACTAGCGGTAGATCTTAACAAAGTAAGCGATCTCCTTGCCCTTACAAACTCCTTGGTTCAACTCCAAAATCTTGTCGGAGGCTCCCAAGTGACACCTAGCCAATCTAGGAGACACCACTCTCCAAGAAGTAACAAATGGTGCGTTGATGATGAACTCCTTGCTCTTGTGCTTCAAATGATAGTCTCCCCAACACTCAACTCTCTCTCATGGGATTTGGATCTGGTGGAAAGAATATTTGAGTTGAAAGCAACTTGGGGAAGGCTAGAGATCAAGATTCATATGGTAGGAATGGAATATCTTGGCCTCAACACATGAGTAGGTAGTTCTCTGTCAGAAATAGGATGCTGGAAGTGTAGGTTCATTCTAATGGCTCTCTCCATGAATGAAGAGGAGGTGGAGGGGTATATATAGCCTCCACACAAAATCTAACCGTTACACACAACTTGCCAAACTCGGTGGGACCGAATTGATAAACTCGGTGGGACCGATTTAGCAAATCTAGTGACCATTAGGATTTTCGGTGGGACCGATATGCAACTCGGTAGGACCGATATGGTTAGGGTTAGGGCATAACGTAATCTCGGTGAGACAGATTACACAAACTCGGTGAGACCGATTTTGGTAATTAGCTAACCAGAGAGTTGGTCAGGCAAACTCGGTTGGACCGATTACACAAACTCGGTAGTACCGATTTTGGTAATGAGTCAACCAGGAAGTTTGCATTGTAATCTCGGTAGTACCGATTGCTCAAACTCAGTGAGACCGATTTTGGTAATGGACATACACAGAGAGATTACAATCCCATCTCGGGGAGACCGAGATCCCTATCGGTGAGACCGATTTGCCTAGGGTTTGTGGCAGTGGCTAAGACAATTGAACTCGGTGGCGCCGGATAGAAAGAATCAGTGGGGCCGAGTTTGACTTTAGGTTTAGGTCATATGAGGAAGTGGGAAAGTAGTTGAGGGTTTTGGAGCATGTCACTAAGCACTGTGGAGAAAGAAACTCATTATGCAACACCTCATCCCTTCTTGATAGTATTGGCTTTTCCTATAGACTCTATGTGATCTTGGATCACTAAAATGTAAAATGAAGAGTCTTGAGCTTGAAGCTTGATCCAATCCTTTGTCCTTAACATCTTGAAGGAGTTCCCACATCCTTTAGTCCATGCCACTCCATTGTTGAACTTATATGAAACATACTAGATAAAAGTGTTAGTCCAACAAGAGATATGTTGTCATTAATTACCAAAACCACCTAGGGATCACTTGTGCTTTCAATCTCCCCCTTTTTGGTAATTGATGACAACATACATCAAAGCTTTAGATAAAGATATAAAGAATAGCAAGTAAAGCTTTGGAAAGACATGCAACAAGCATAGGCTCCCCCTACATGTATGCAATCATGTGAATATGGAATGTAGAAGCATGTGAGAGCATAACCATGATAGATTAGGCAATGTGTTACATGTATCTTGGCCATATGCATCAGGGCAAAGAATATTAAAGAAAATACCTTCATGCCCATGAGTAATTCTTGCAAACTGTATGTACATCAGCAAGAATTCCTCATACACATGATTGTGATGCATATACTTACCTTGTAGTCTTGAGTTGGCTTAGGATGGAATGAACCTGCGTAAACAAGGTTAGATAACACAGATACATCTACTAGCCAGAGCAAACAGAACAAACCACAAGAATACCAAGACTGGGATGACATGTAGAGAGTGAGTACTAAGTACCACATTGGATTAGACATGTCCCCAAGAGTAAAGATATGCAATGAATTTAAATGATTTCTTTCCCTTAGATGTCTTGCTCCCCCTGAATCTAGCATGGGATACTAGGAGAAGATAGGGAAATCAGAGCTGAAAGATATAAATGAACAGAGCTAATGCAAGCTAATGCAAATAAGCACATATGAACATGTCTTTCCCCTCAAGAAGACATGTGGCATCTCTCCTCTTGAGTATTCTCTCCCCCTGGAGATCTCTTTCTCCCTCTGAGGAGGTGATACTATCTCTCTTTGATGTGATCTCTCTAAATGATAAGCTTTGATGTGATCTCTCTCTCCCCCCTTTGACATCAATTTCCAAGAATGGTTTGATCCTTGAGTCACAGCACAAAGCATTTATATAAATGTGGTGCTTGTAGAGGACAAGATTCATTGAGTGGAGCTGGATCAGAAGAAACACAGAATAAGTGGCAAATTGTTTTTCCTGTTGTGAAATCAGTGGCGTCGAGTGGTATGCTTCGGTTGTACCGAAAGGATTCGGTTGGACCGAAAACAACAAATCGGTGTAACCGAGTTCATCGCAGAGAAAACACTTGTCACCTCAGCTCACTAGACTAGTAAGATCTCACAATGATTTGCGAGGAATTTACAGAATGATATGCAATGAATTGGATGCAGAAAAATGCAGAGCAAACAGAAAGAAATCTAGATGAAGATTTTTTTTTGAAAGGGGAAACAAATATGCATGAGACAAATGCAAAAACACAGAAAAGAACACAAGAGAACTTCATCTAGAGATGGTCGGCGACAAAGTCACGTATGTTAGAGTATATTGACTTAGGAGTCAAGTGAGATCACTTGATCATATGTCATACTCATCGTTTAAGCTCAAAATGGGGTTGCCGTTTTTCGCTTAAGCATCTTGATGTATTCACATCTTGTCGAGTTACTTTAGCTCATGACTTGGAGTAAAGCTTCTCTAAGATGGAATAACACACCTTGGTTGGTGGTGTTGTCCATGTAGTTGAACTTATGTGGGTTGCTCAAGGTTGATGTAGCTCATCAAGAATTGGGAGCACCACTTGGAATTTGAGTCCATCTACCTACATGGGTTAGTTCTTGCAAGGAAGAGCACTTGTGTATCCAAAAATGACAATGATGAAGCTCAACATAGAATTTCTCAAAGGATATGTTTGAATGGTTTTGTGCTTCCTTGTCTTCAACCACCAGAGTGTAGAAACTTGGTGATGTAGAGATTGCTCAAGATGTGAGTAAATTTCAATCGCATGGAATTTGATTCATCCAAGTACCTACATGGGTTATATAACATGCAAGATGCAAATATATCCAAGACATAAGATCTTTATCATAAGAGAAATATCAAGGATTAGTCATAAGCTCATGTCTTGCATGTATCCAATGGAGTTTCTACTCCAAGTTTGAAGCATCAATGATGTTCAATTCTCCTCTCAACCTGCAAAACACTTTCTCATCAAGAGGTTTAGTGAATATATATGCTAATTGCTTTTCGGTGCAAACATGCTTAAGATCAATGTCACCCTTAGTAACATGATCTCGAATGAAATGATGACGAACTTTAATATGCTTAGTTTGAGAATGTTGTATGGGATTATGACCAATTTTGATAGCACTTTCATTGTCACAAAGCAATGGAACATGTTTCACATATATCCCATAATCTTTAAGAGTTTGGGTCATCCAAAGTAATTGAGCACAACATGAACCAGCGGCAATGTATTCCACTTCAGCGGTGGATAAGGATACCGAGTTTTTTTTCTTGGAATACCAAGACACAAGAGATCTACCAAGAAATTGACAAGTACCCGAAGTGGACTTTCTATCAACCTTGTCTCCGGCATAGTCCGAGTCGGAGTAGCCAACAAGATCGAAAGAGGCCCTCTTAGGATACCAAATGCCAAAATTTGGTGTATGGATTAAGTATCTCACTATCCTTTTCACGGCCTTAAGATGACATTCTTTAGGAGCAGCTTGATATCGTGCACACATGCACACACTTAGCATGATATCGGAACGTGAAGCACATAGATATAACAATGAACCAATCATAGAACGATAAACCTTTTGATCAACCGGTTCACCATCTTTGGTCAAGTCAAGATGTCCACTAGTAGGCATGGGTGTAGACATACCTTTTCATTCTTGCATATTGAACTTCTTGAATAAGTCCTTGGTGTACTTTTTTTGAGAAACAAAAGTACCCTCCTTAGTTTGCTTGATTTGCAATCCAAGAAAGAATTTGAGTTCACTCATCATAGGCATCTCAAACTTCTCCGACATTAGCTTCCCAAACTTTTCACTAAAATGAGGATTAGTTGAACCAAATATAATATCATCAACATAGATTTGGCACACAAATAGTTCTCCATTAACCCTTTTTGTAAAAAGTGTGGAATCAATTTTCCCAATTTCAAAGCCTTTTTCAATAAGGAACTTGGTCAAGCATTTATACCACGCTCTAGGAGCTTGTTTAAGACCATAAAGGGCTTTGTGAAGTTTGTAAACATGATTGGGTTTCTTAGGATTGACAAAGCCGGGAGGTTGCTTAACATAAACTTCCTCCTCTATTTCACCATTTAGAAAAGCACTTTTAATGTCCATTTGGTACAAGGTGATATCATGATGATTAGCATAGGCAAGTAAGATGCGAATGGACTCAAGTCTAGCAACGGGAGCATAAGTCTCACCATAGTCCATACCTTCGACTTGTGTGTAGCCTTGGGCGACGAGACGTGCTTTGTTGCGAACTACTTGTCCATCTTCATCTTGCTTGTTGCGAAACACCCATTTGGTACTGATGATGTTGTGGTTGTTGTCGGGCTTCTCAACCAATGTCCAAACTTGGTTCCTCTCAAAGTTGTGTAGCTCTTCATGCATAACATTTATCCAATCCGGATCTTCCAATGCTTCTTCGACCTTCATAGGTTCAATGCTATAGATGAAAGAATAGTTTTCACAAAAGTTCCCTAAATGAGTTTTAGAGCGAGTGATTCTCCCGGTTTGAATATCATTGTAGATTTGCTCGACGGGATGGTCTTTAGCAATTCTTGCTCGAACTCGTGAAAGCTTTTGCTTGGTTCTTGGTTGAAATTGTTCTTCATCTTGTTCTTCTTCTTGGCCTTCTTCATTGTTGGCGTTGTCGTTCTCTTGTCGTGGTGGAGAAGGAGGTTGTTGACGTTCATCTTGATGCACTTCCTCGTTTTCTTCATCTTGATGTGTCCCTGATACGTCTCCGTCGTATCTATAATTTTTGATTGTTCCATGCTAATATTATTCACTTTCATATACTTTTTGGCAACTTTTTATATTAGTTTTGGGGCTAACATGTTGATCCAGTGCCCAGTGCTAGTTCCTGTCTGTTGCATGTTTTTTGTTTCGCAGAAACCCAATATCAAACGGAGTCCAAACGGAAAAAAACCGACGGAGATTTTTTTGGAATATTTATGATTTTCTGGAAGTAAAATCAACGCGAAACGGTATCCGAGGTGGGCACGAGGTAGGGGGGCGCGCCCTACCCCCCAGGCGCACCCCTGAACCTCGTGAGCCCACTGTAAGGCGGTTGACGCTCTCCTTCTGCCACAAGAAAGCTAATTTTATGAAAAAGATCTGGGCAAAAGATTCACCCCAATCGGAGTTACGGATCTCCAGATATAAAGGAAACGGTGAAGGGGTAGAATCTTCCAACGCAGAAAACACAGAAACAGAGAGATAGATCCAATCTCGGAGGGGCTCTCGCCCCTCCCAAGCCATGGGAGCCAAGGACCATAGGGGAAACCCTCCTCCCATCTAGGGAGGAGGTCAGGGAAGAAGAAGAAGAAGGGGGGCTCTCTCCCCCTTGCTTCCGGTGGCGCCGGAACGCCGCCGGGGGCCATCATCATCACCGTGATCTTCACCAACACCGGCGTCATCTTCACCAACATCTCCATCACCTTCCCCCTTCTATATCTAGCGGTCCACTCTCCCGCAACCCGCTGTACCGTCTACTTGAACATGGTGATTTATTCTTTATATTATTTTCCAATGATGTGTTGCCATCTTATGATGTCTGAGTAGATTTTTGTTGTCCTATCGGTGATTGATGAATTACTATGATTGGTTTGAGTTGCATGTTTTATTATTGGTGCTGTCCTATTGTGCCCTCGGTGTCGCGCAAGCGTGAGGGATTCCCGCTGTAGGGTTTGCAATATGTTTATGATTTGCTTATGGTGGGTGGCGTGAGTGAAAGAAGCACAGACCTGAGTAAGTAGGTTGTTTGCGTATGGGATAAAGGGGGCATGATACTTTAATGCTATGGTTGGGTTTTACCTTAATGAATCTTTAGTAGTTGCGGATGCTTGCTAGAGTTCCAATCATAAGTGCATATGATCCAAGTAGAGAAAGTATGTTAGCTTATGCCTCTCCCTCAAATATAATTGCAATAATATTACCGGTCTAGTAACATAGTCAATTGCTTAGGGACAATTTTGCAACTCCTACCACCACTTTTCCACACTCGCCATATTTACTTTAGTTGTGTTTTTATCTAAGCAGCCCCTAGTTTTTATTCTCGTGCTCTTTATTACCTTGCTAACCTATCCAAAAACACCTACAAAGTACTTCTAGTTTCATACTTGTTCTAGGTAAAGTAAACATCAAGTGTGCGTAGAGTTGTATCGGTGGTCGATAGAACTTGAGGGAATATTTATTCTACCTTTAGCTCCTCGTTGGGTTCGACACTCTTACTTATCAAAAACTGTTGTGATCCCCTATACTTGTGGGTTATCAAGACCTTTTTCCGGCACTGTTGCAGGGGAGTCATAGCGTGGGGTGAATATTCTCGTGTGTGCTTGTTTGCTTTATCACTAAGTAATTTTTATTTGTTGTTCTTAGTTGTTCTTTATCTTTAGTTATGGATATGGAACGCAAAATACCAAAAAAAAAATTAGATGTACTTGCTACTCATGAGGATGGGGTAACTCCTAAAAGCCTCGATCTCATTATGTGAAAGATATTATGTACTTCTTTGATAATCCTGAGAAAACCCCATTCAACTTTATAATGGGAGACACGTTGGATCAACGTGAATACTTTAGGGATTATCGCTCGACACAAAAAGGGAAACTATTATGGGATCAATTTATTATGTTGCGTTGGTATTCCTAGGCTCTATGCTTGAGATATGATGTTACTTGTTGCTCTAGGATGGAGGCTCCACACCTTCCCTTTTCATGCGAATTTAATGATAATGAAACCTTAGCTTCTTATGCTAATGGTATATATGATTACTATGATGTGGAACAAATAGAAGAATTTGTTGCTTTTAAGGCTGCTTATGAAATTGAAGCTTTGTTTGAAAAGTATGAAGCTTTAGATGATGATGTTTATAGGCCTGAAAATCTTGCTATACTTAGATATTGCTATGAAAATTATAGATACAATTACTATATTAATGCATTTATTAAGAAAGTCTCCGCTGTCCAAGAAGAGACTAATATTTTGCAGGAAGCTATGGAAGAAGAAATTGATGAAACTGTGAGCTCATTGGATGAAAAAGATGATGAGGAGAGCGAAGAACAAAAGGAGGAAGAGAGGATTAGCTACCCGTGCCCACCTTCTAATGAGAGTAACCCTCCAACTCATGCATTATTTAATTCCCCTTCGTGCTTACCGAAGGATGGTTGCTTTGATGATTGTTATGATGATTGTTATGATCCCGTTGATTCTCTTGAAATATCCATTTTTGATGATGCTTGCTATGCTTGTGGCCAAGATGCCAATATGAATTATTCTTATGGAGATGAACTTGCTATAGTTCCTTATGTTAAACATGAAATTGTTGCTATTGCACCCACGCATGATAGTCCTATTATCTTTTTGAATTCTCCAAGTACACTATATCGGAGAAGTTTGCACTTATTAAGGACTACATTGATGGGTTGCCTTTTACCATTGCACATGATGATTTTGATGAATGTAATATGCATATGCTTGCTGCTCCTGCTTGCAATTATTATGAGAGAGGAACTCTATCTCCACCTCTCTATGTTTCCCATACTATGAAATTGCAAGAAACTACTTACACTATGCATTGGCCTTTATTTGGTGTGCATGAATTGTTCTTTTATGACATGCCGATGCATAGGAAGAGAGTTAGACTTTGTCATTGCTTGATATATGTTACTTTGTGCTCACTACTAAATTACAAATCATTGTTAATTAAAATTGGCTTCGATATACCTTGGGATCCGGGTGGATTCATTACTTGAGTACTAAATGCCTAGCTTAATGGCTTTAAAGAAAGCGCTGCCAGGGAGACAACCCGGAAGTTTTAGAGAGTCATTTATTTCTGTTGAGTGCTTTCATATAGTTTAAAAACAAAAAAAAAATAAAGAGGGGAACCTAAAAACTTTTCAAAAAGGAAAGTGAAAGTGAGAGAGACAAGCATTGTTGAAGTGGGAGAGCTCCTTGAACTTTGTTCATGCTCACGGAAACTTTGTGAATCTTGATTACAGAAACTTTTCATCAAAAATAATTATCCCCTTGTATAATTCCATTGTATTATAAAAATAATGTGCCAAGGTTTGCCTTTAGGATGTTTACAATGCTTGTTGGTTTGTACGGTGCAGGATAGAAACTTTGGCTGTAGTGCGCGATTTTACATTTTTAACTGGAACATCAATTGGTTCTGATTCCTTTTGAACTGTCTTGCTATACAACTTGTTTATTTGTCCTAATTTTGGTAGAAATTTTGGGGTACCATAAGTATGGTGGATGTTCAGATTACTACAGACTGTTCTGTTTTTGACAGATTCTGTTTTGGATGCATAGTTTGCTTGTTTTGATGAATCTATCAATTTATATCAGAGGATTAAGCCATGGAAAAGTTATATTACAGTAGACACAATGCAAAAACAAAATATGAATTGGTTTGCTACAGTACTTAGAGTGGTGATTTTCTTTATTATACTAACGGATCTTACCGAGTTTTCTGTTGAAATTTTGTGTGGATGTAGTGTCTAATCGAGGATGTTTCGATGTGAGAAGAAGGAAGAGAGGCAAGAGCTCACGCTTGGGGATGACCGAGGCACCCCAAGTAAATATTCAAGAAGACTCGAGCGTCTAAGCTTGGGGATGCTGGGGAGGCATCCCCTCTTTCTTGAACAAGTATCGGTATGTTTTCGGATTCGTTTCGTTCATGCATTATGTGCAAGTCTTGGAGCGTCTTTTGCATTTAGTTTTTATTTTTATTTTATGCACCATGCTGGTATGAGATAGTCCTTGGTTGATTTATAGAATGCCAATTGCACTTCACTTAAATCTTTTGAGTGTGGCTTTATAGAATGCTTCACGTACTTCACTTATATCATTTGAAGTTTGGATTGCCTGTTTCTCTTCATATAGACAACCGCCATTTATAGAATGCTCTTTTGCTTCACTTATATTTGTTAGAGCATGGGCATATCTTTTGTAGAAAGAATTAAACTCTCTTGCTTCAATTATATTTATTTAGAGAGATGATAGGAATTGGTCATTCACATGGTTAGTCATAAAATCCTACATAAACTTGTAGATCGCTGAATATGATATGTTTGATTCCTTGCAATAGTTTTGCGATATAAATATGATGATATTAGAGTTATGCTAGTGGGTGGTTGTGGATTGTAGAGACACTTGTGTTGAGGTTTGCCAGTCCCGTAGCATGCACGTATGGTAACCGTTGTGTGACAAATTTGAAGCATGGGGTGTTTCTTTGATTGTCTTCCTTATGAGTGGCAGTCGGGGACGAGTGATGGTCTTTTCCTACCAATCTATCCCCCTAGGGGCATGTGTAGTAGTACTTTGCTTCGAGGGCTAATAAACTTTTGCAATAAGTATATGAGTTCTTTATGACTAATGTGAGTCCATGGATTATACGCACTTTCACCTTTCCATCATTGCTAGCCTCTTCGGTACTGTGCATTGCCCTTTCTCACCTCGAGAATCAGTGCAAACTTCGCCGGTGCATCCAAACCCCGTGATATGATACGTTCTATCACACATAAGCCTCATTATATCTTCCTCAAAACAGCCACTATACCTACCTATCATGGCATTTCCATAGCCATTCCAAGATATATTGCCATGCAACTTCCATCATCATCATATTCATGACTTGAGCATCTATTGTCATATTGCTTTGCATGATCGTAAGATAGCTAGCATGATGTTTTCATGGCTTGTCCGTTTTTTGATGTCATTGCTACGCTAGATCATTGCATATCTCGGTACACCGCTGGAAGCATTCATATAGAGTTATATCTTTGTTCCAGTATCGAGTTGTAATATCAAGTTGTAAGTAAATAAAAGTGTGATGATCATCATTATAGAACATTGCCCCATAAAAAAGGGAAAGGCCAAAGAAGCCTAAATAAAAAAGGGGGCCAAAGAAGCCCACCCAAAAAAAAGAAAAAAAAGAAAAAAAGAAAAGAAAAGAAAAGGGGCAACGTTATTATCTCTTTTTCCACACTTGTGCTTCAAAGTAGCACCATGTTCTTCATGTAGTGAGTCTCATATCTTGTGCTTCAAAGTAGCACCATGTTCTTCATATAGATTGTCTCCTATGTTGTCACTTTCATATACTAGTGGGAATTTTCATTATAGAACTTGGCTTGTATAATGCCCTAGGTCTTCATGAGCAAGCAAGTTGGATGCACACCCACTTAGTTTCTTTTGTTGAGCTTTCATACACTTGTAGCTCTAGTACATCCATTGCGTGGCAATACCTACTCCTCGCATTGACATTAATTGATGGGCATCTCCATAGCCCGTTGATTAGCCGCGTCAATGTGAGACTTTCTCCCTTTTTGTCTTCTCCACATAACCTCCATCATTATATTCTATTCCACCTATAGTGCTATATCCATGGCTTGCGCTCATGTATTGCATGAGGGTTGAAAAAGCTGAAGCGCATTAAAAAGTATGAACCAAGTGCTCGGCTCGTCATCGGGGTTGTGCATGATGGGAGCAATTTGTGTGACGAAAATGAAGCATGGCCAAACTATATGATTTTGTAGGGATAAGCTTTCTTTGGCCTTGTTGTTTTGAAAAGACATGATTGCTTTATTGGTACGCTCGAAGTATTATTGTTTTCTATGTCAAATGATAGGCTATTGCTTTGAATCACTCGTGTCTTAATATTCATGCCATGATTAGACATATGATCAAGATTATGCTAGGTAGCATTCCACATCAAAAATTATTCTTTTTTATCATTTACCTACTCGAGGATGAGCAGGAATTAAGCTTGGGGATGCTGATACGTCTCCGTCGTATCTATAATTTTTGATTGTTCCATGCCAATATTATTCACTTTCATATACTTTTTGGCAACTTTTTATATTATTTTTGGGACTAACATATTCATCCAGTGCTCAGTGCCAGTTCCTGTCTGTTGCATATTTTTTGTTTCGCAGAAACCCAATAGCAAACGGAGTCCAAACGGAAAAAAACGGACGGAGATTTTTTTCGGAATATTTATGATTTTATGGAAGTAAAATCAACGCGAAACGGTATCCGAGGTGGGCACGAGGTAGGGGGGCACGCCCTACCCCCCCAGGCGCGCCCCTGACCCTCGTGAGCCCACCATAAGGCGGTTGACTCTCTCCTTCTGGTGCAAGAAAGCTAATTTTATGAGAAAGATCTGGGCGAAAGATTCACCCCAATCGGAGTTACGGATCTCCAGATATAAAGGAAACGGTGAAGGGGTAGAATCTGCCAACGCAGAAAACGCAGAAACAGAGAGATAGATCCAATCTCAGAGGGGCTCTCGCCCCTCCCAAGCCATGGGAGCCAAGTACCAGAGGGGAAACCCTCCTCCCATCTAGGGAGGAGGTCAAGGAAGAAGAAGAAGAAGGGGGGCTCTCTCCCCCTTGCTTCCGGTGGCGCCGGAACACCGCCGGGGGCCATCATCATCACCGCGATCTTCACCAACACCGCCGTCATCTTCACCAACATCTCCATCACCTTCCCCCTTCTATATCCAGTGGTCCACTCTCCCGCAACCCGTTGTACCCTCTACTTGAACATGGTGCTTTATGCTTCATATTTTTTTCCAATGATGTGTTGCCATCTTATGATGTCTGAGTAGATTTTTGTTGTCCTATCGGTGATTGATGAATTACTATGATTGGTTTGAGTTGCATGTTTTATTATTGGTGCTGTCCTATTGTGCCCTCCGTGTCGCGCAAGCGTGAGGGATTCCCACTGTAGGGTTTGCAATATGTTTATGAATTGCTTATGGTGGGTGGCGTGAGTGACAGAAGCACAGACCCGATAAGTAGGTTGTTTGCGTATGGGATAAAGGGGACTTGATACTTTAATGCTATGGTTGGGTTTTACCTTAATGAATCTTTAGTAGTTGCGGATGCTTGCTAGAGTTCCAATCATAAGTGCATATGATCCAAGTAGAGAAAGTATGTTAGCTTATGCCTCTCCCCCAAATAGAATTGCAATAGTGATTACCGGTCTAGTAACATAGTCAATTGCTTAGGGACAATTTCGCAACTCCTACCACCACTTTTCCACACTCGCCATATTTACTTTAGTTGTGTTTTTATCTAAGCAGCCCCTAGTTTTTATTCTCGTGCTCTTTATTACCTTGCTAACCTATCCAAAAACACCTACAAAGTACTTCTAGTTTCATACTTGTTCTAGGTAAAGTAAACATCAAGCGTGCGTAGAGTTGTATAGGTGGTCGATAGAACTTGAGGGAATATTTATTCTACCTTTAGCTCCTCGTTGGGTTCGACACTCTTACTTATCAAAAACTGTTGTGATCCCCTATACTTGTGGGTTATCAGTCCCACTTGTGGATGCTTTTGTATCAACTCTTGGTTCACCTTGTCGTGAAGTAGAAGCTTCCACTTGGATGGACGAGATACTCTCCTTCACCTCCGTTGGATGAACCTTGCCAATAGAAAAGTCTTGGATTGCTTCCGAAGGATCTTTGTCTCCTACATCAATTGGCAATTGCTCTACTTGCGAGCCGCTAGATTCATCAAACTTCACATCTACCGTCTCTTCAACCTTTAGGGTGAAATTGTTGTAGACACGGTAAGTGTGAGAGTTTGAGCCATAACCTAGTAGGAAACCTTCATGAGACTTAGGAGCGAATTTAGAACGACGATGCTTATCAAGAATGTAGCACTTTGAGCCGAATACTCGAAAGTATCCAACTTGGGGTTTGTTACCGGTGAGGAGCTCGTATGCCGTCTTGCCGAGTAGCTTGTGAAGATACAAGCGATTTGTTGCATGACAAGCTGTCTCAACCGCTTCTGCCCAAAAGTGCTTCGGTGTCTTGTACTCATCAAGCATTGTTCTCGCCATTTCGATGAGCGTCCGGTTCTTCGTCTCAACATCTCCATTTTGTTGAGGCGTGTACGTAGCCGAGAACTCGTGTGAAATCCCCTCTTCGTCAAGAAAGGTGTCCACATTTGCGTTCTTGAACTCCATTCCGTTGTTGCTGCGAACCTTCTTGATCTTCACTTCAAATTGATTTTGGGTCTTCCTAGCGAAGTTTTTGAAGATCTTTTGGGCCTGCGATTTATCATCGAGAAAGAACACCCACGTAAATCTTGAAAAATCATCAACTATAACTAGACCAAAAGAATTTCCACCGAGACTCTTGTAAGAGTTGGGACCAAAAAGATCCATGTGAAGTAGCTCGAGTGGCCTCCTTGTGGTCATGATGTTCTTCACGGGATGCCTTCCTCCAACCTGTTTACCTGCTTGATAAGCACTGCAAAGTCTATCCTTATCAAATATGACATCGTTAACACCAAGGATATGATTCCCTTTAATAAGCTTGTCAAGGTTTCACATACCAACATGACCTAGTCGTCTATGCCATAACCAACCTTTTGAGGATTTAGCAATGAAGCAAGTTTTAGGTTGAGCCTTTTTAGTGAAATCAACAATGTATAGATCACCTCTACGCACACCGGTAATGATCATTTTATGATTGTCTCGATGAAACACTTGGCAATCTACTTCAGTAAATAACACAATGAAACCAAAATCAGCAAGTCTAGATACTGAACGTAAGTTGTATCCAAGAGATTCAACGAGCATGACATTTTGTATGGGGCTATCATGTGATATAGCCACCTTACCGAGGCCAACCACCTTACCCTTTGAGTTGTCACTGAAAGTGACATACTTTCGAGGACTATCATTTTCAGCAAGCTCATGAAACATGTCTTTATCTCCGGTCATGCGATCGGTACAACCACTATCAAGAACCCATTCCTTTCCTCCTGGCATATATCCCCGAAGATTTGCCATAAGACCAAAGTGTCTCATTGCATCATCAAGATCGAAGTCATTATCATCATCCTCATCATAATATCCATGTTCAACATCATCATGTGGTGGATCAAATCCTAGAGAGGGTGATTCGTTAGAGTGAGTTTGACAATAATCTTGCTTATGAATTTTTATAGCTTCGGAAATAATATCACTAATAATTCCAACATCTCCTTTGGCACGCATAAGGTTTGTAAGTTCAAATAGACGATCACCAAACATAGGATCACTAGTATTCATCATACTCAAAGCAATAGACTTATGGAGAATTTCATCTAGATTTTTCAAGGAATAATTTGGAAAGTGTTCCTCAAGAAATTTCCATATAGTGTAGGCACACTTAAGAGTAGGCAAGTTTCTAATTAAGTTTCTAGGCAAGCCTCTAGTGATAATATTAACAGTTCTAAGATCCTAATCATGTCAATTGACTCATCAAGGGTAGGATGCATAGGATCAACATGAGGTGCACAAGGGATAGCAATGTACTTGTTCAAATGATATTGATTGAAAATCACAAGCATCTCATTTTTTCACTCATGAAAATACTCTTCATCAAGAATAGGCACTCTATGTCTAAGACTCCCCAAAGTAGACTCATCCATCTTCCTCCAATGGTGATTAAACCAAGGCAATGGACACTAAAGCTCTGATACCACTTGTAGGACCTTGAGAAGGGGTGTCTAGAGGGGGGGTGATTAGACACTAAGTACCAAAGTAGCAGTTTTTAACTTCTTTAAGTTTAAGTGGAGTTTAGGCACAAGTTTAACATTCACAACATATAGCAAGCAAGCATGCAAAGAGTATATGAGCAGCGGAAAGTAAAACATGCAACTTGCAAGAATGTAAAGGGAAGGGTTTTGGAGGATTCAAACGCAATTGGAGACACGGATGTTTTTGGCGTGGTTCCGATAGGTGGTGCTATCGTACATCCACGTTGATGGAGACTTCAACCCACAAAGGGTAACAGTTGCGCGAGTCCACGGAGGGCTCCACCCACGAAGGGTCCACGAAGAAGCAACCTTGTCTATCCGACCATGGCCGTCGCCCATGAAGGACTTGCCTCACTAGCGGTAGATCTTCACGAAGTAGGTGATCTCCTTGCCCTTACAAACTCCTTGGTTCAACTCCACAATCTTGTCGGAGGCTCCCAAGTGACACCTAGACAATCTAGGAGACACCACTCTCCAAGAAGTAACAAATGGTGCATTGATGATGAACTCCTTGCTCTTGTGCTTCAAATGATAGTCTCCCCAACACTCAACTCTCTCTCATGGGATTTGGATCTGGTGGAAAGAAGATTTGAGTGGAAAGCAACTTGGGGAAGGCTAGAGATCAAGATTCATATGGTAGGAATGGAATATCTTGGCCTCAACACATGAGTAGGTAGTTCTCTCTCAGAAATAGGATGCTGGAAGTGTAGGTTCATTCTGATGGCTCTCTCCACGAATGAAGAGGAGGTGGAGGGGTATATATAGCCTCCACACAAAATCTAACCGTTACACACAACTTGCCAAACTCGGTGGGACCGAATTGATAAACTCGGTCGGACCGATTTAGCAAATCTAGTGACCGTTAGGATTTTCGGTGGAACCGATATGCAACTCGGTAGGACCGATATGGTTAGGGTTAGGGCATAACGTAATTTCAGTGAGACCGATTACACAAACTCGGTGAGACCGATTTTGGTAATTAGCTAACTAGAGAGTTGGTCAGGCAAACTCGGTTGGACCGATTACACAAACTCGGTAGTACCGATTTTGGTAATGAGTCAACCAGGAAGTTTGCATTGTAATCTCGGTAGTACCGATTGCTCAAACTCGGTGAGACCGATTTTGGTAATGGACATACACAGAGAGATTACAATCCCATCTCGGTGAGACCGAGATCCATATTAGTGAGACCGATTTGCCTAGGATTTGTGGCAGTGGCTAAGACAATTGAACTCGATGGCGCCGGATAGAAAGAATCGGTGGGGCCGAGTTTGACTTTAGGTTTAGGTCATATGAGGAAGTGGGAAAGTAGTTGAGGGTTTTGGAGCATGTCACTAAGCATTGTGGAGCAAGAAACTCATTAAGCAACACCTCATCCCTTCTTGATAGTATTGGCTTTTCCTATAGACTCAATGTGATCTTGGATCACTAAAATGTAAAATGAAGAGTCTTGAGCTTGAAGCTTGAGCCAATCCTTTGTCCTTAGCATCTTGAAGGAGTTCCCACATCCTTTAGTCCATGCCACTCCATTGTTGAACTTATCTGAAACATACTAGATAAAAGTGTTAGTCCAACAAGAGATATGTTGTCATTAATTACCAAAACCACCTAGGGAGCACTTGTGCTTTCAACTGGGATGTAAGAAAACATAAACCATTATGTTGTCTTCCTTGTCCAACATCAACTCTTTAGCATGTCATACTTTAATGAGTGCTCACAATCATAAAATATGTCCAAGATAGTGTATTTATATGTGAGAACCTCTCTTTCTTTATTACCTCCTATTAATTGCAACGATGAACAAAACTATGTTTGCCAACTCTCAACAACTTTTAAGCCTCATGCTCTCTATGTGTGAAGTCATTACTATCCATAAGATCAATATGAACTCTTTTATTTCTTTTATTCTTTTATGCACTTAAGATCATAGCAAGATTGCAAAGCCCTTGACTCAACACTAATCTTTATTATATATAGCTCACGGACTCGATTACATAGAGGGATCATAAAGCAAAACTCAAAACTAATTCATACCAAAGCTTTATTCTACTAGATCAAGATAGTACCAAAAGGATCGAACTAATAAAAACAGTAAAGATAGTAGTGTGGTGGTGATACGATACCAGGGCACCTCCCCCAAGCTTGGCTGTTGCCAAGGGGAGTGCTCATACCCATGTGATTATGTCTCCCTCTTCAGAGTTGGTGTTGTGATCTTCTTGGCGATGATGCCCCTAAGGATATGATTCTCCTTGTCGGTGTCAAAACCGGCGGATCTCGGGTAGGGGGTCCCGAACTGTGCGTCTAGGCGGATGGTAACAGGAGACAAGGGACACGATGTTTTTACCCAGGTTCGGGCCCTCTGGGTGGAGGTAAAACCCAACTCCTGCTTGATTAATATTGATGATATGGGTAGTACAAGAGTAGATCTACCACGAGATCAGAGAGGCTAAACCCTAGAAGCTATCCTATGGTATGATTGTTGTTCGTCCTACGGACTAAAACCCTCCGGTTTATATAGACACCGGAGAGGGTTAGGGTTACACAAAGTCGGTTGCAATGGTAGGAAATCTACATGTCCGTATCACCAAGCTTGCCTTCCACGCCAAGGAAAGTCCCATCCGGACACGGGACGAAGTCTTCAATCTTGTATCTTCATAGTCTTGGAGTCCGGCCAACGGTGATAGTTCGGCTATCCGCACACCCCCTAATCCAGGACTCCCTCAGTAGCCCCTGAACTAGGCTTCAATGATGACGAGTCCGGCGCGCATATTGTCTTCGGCATTGCTAGGCGGGTTCCTCCTCCGAATACTTCATAGAAGATTTTGAACACCAGGATAGTGTCCGGCTCTGCAAAGTAAGTTCCACATACCACCGTAGAGAGAATAATCTTTACACAAATTTAATCTGCTGACGCATTTTGTGGCATGACGTCACACCACGGCCAAGCTTTTATGTGAATTGTTTTTATTGTTCCACCTCAGCGCGTTTAGCGAAGCGGTTTCCTCAGCACGTCTTGTCGAAGCAGAGATCGTGTCCCCTTATTCCAGGATTCTCATCAATACGGGCGTGGGTAAGCCAACCGCGCCATTGATTACGGCGCTTGGGAGATAAGCGAGTTTTATTAGGCTGGTGGGGACGCATAGTTTCGTCCGTCCATATAAGGGGATAAGGATCCACCTTGTTACCTACGCCTTCTTCCTCCTTTGCCTATCCATCTCCGCGCACTCGAGCTCCAGCGCCCAAGCCCGCACATCTCGCCTTGACCTTCTCCAACCATGTCCGGAGCGGGAGGCAAGTGGATGGCCTCCTCCGTCATGGAGGGGCACATCAAAAGGTTGCGGAAAGCCGGATACCTGCACAACGACATTGCGCACCGACTTACAGACGAGGGGCAGCTCGTCCCCACCCCCAGGCACCATGAGAGGGTGGTGTTCCTTCCCCATTTCCTCCGCGGACTGGGCTTCCCACTCCACCCATTTGTCCGGGGGCTCATGTTCTACTACGGCCTGGATTTCCATGATCTGGCCCTGAATTTTATCCTCAACATCTCGGCATTCATCGTCGTGTGCGAGGCCTTCCTCTGCATCCAGCCCCACTTCGCTTTATGGCTGAAGACTTTTAATGTCAAGCCTAAGGTAGTGGGCGACCGCCAAGCGAAGTGCGGAGGCGCCATGGTGGGCAAGATGCCCAACGTCACATGGCTCGAAGGCGCCTTCATGGAAACCATCAAAGGGGGGCAATCGGGGTGGTTCTACATCACCGAGCCGCGTGACCCTGAATGGGCAGCGGCCCCCGAATTCAGATCTGTCATCCCCACATGGCTCACCTCCTGGAAAGAGAAGGGCCTGACATGGGGCGATTCAGAGGAGCTGACCGGACTCCAAGCCTGCGTCCAAAAGCTAGTGAACAAGAATCTCAAGCTTGTCAATGTAGTCCAGGTCATGCTCATACGCTGGATCCTCCCGTGCCAACAGCGGGCTTTCAACTTGTGGGAGTTTGATCCGGCACAGCACCAGACCTTGAGCAGGCTCTTCGATACTACGTACGAAGACGCCTGGAGGGTGTTGTTCAAGGGCGCCGAGGTTCCCGCATCCGCTACCGAAGATCGCAGATTCCGCTCGCGGCGTAAAGCCGACGAGGTAAGCTATTTTACCCTTTACAGGACACTTTTTCATAGTTTGACACTATGCGGGATCTAAACTCCCTCGCCTTTGACAGGACTGGTTGAAGAAGTCCGGGCAGGTTAACTGTCCGGCTCCCTTACCAGAAGACCCAGCGGGCGCCCGATTGACGGGGCTGCTGGTTCCGGCGCCTTATGTGGTGCCGGAGAAGAAGGCCACGGGGACCCGGAGGAGTTCCCGGCGCCAGGTGTTATCGGACTCATCGTCCGATGACTCCGAGGCGGACTCCTCCCACAAAGACGAGGAGGAGAAAAAAGAGGCTTCTTCCCCAGCGGGGGGAGAGAAGAAAAGGAAGGCCTCCCCAACTGGGGAGGCCAGAGGGTCCAAGAAGGGAAGGACCCTTCCTCCGGACTGTTCCACCAACGCCGACGACGACGAAGAGGAATGGCCCTCGAGGGCCAAGCCCCCGGCGAGATCGTAAGTGTGCGGATTCCAGAATAACTCATGATTTTTTATTTGTCGCATGATGTCTTCTAACGCCGAATACAACCCTGCAGCCCGCCCAAGGATGATCTCCTCGCTTCATCGAGCGGGTCCCTGGGTTCGTCGGATGTGAATAGTACTTCACTTCCGACCGCCTCCTCCCCTCGTGATGCAGACGACGCCGAGATGGGGCCCCAGAAGGGGCCCAGCCAGGAGGAGGTGGTCCTGGAGGCGCCGCAAGGCGACCTTACGGACTCCGGGCGAAAAGAGGGCAGAACCCCCGAGGGTTCCAAGTCCGGCCCTGTGCCGGACTCCGTACCGGAACCTGCAGTGGTTCCGAAGTCTGGCGGGCGGCCCCTTTGTGAGAAGGGAGAGACTGCGATGCCGGTGGCCTCCGTCTAACCGGAGGCGCCGGATAATTTGCTGGAGGCGTTTAACGGCGCCTCCATCGACGAGGAGCACCGCACTATTATGAGTGCGGTGATCCAGAAAGTTCAGTCCACCAAGAGCGGGCTGACTGAAGCCTGTACCAGCCTTCTAACAGGCTTTGAGGTAAGTAATTTAAGATATGTAAAAATAGTACCGCATAGACAGTAGCCCCTGATGCTCAGTTTGGTGTTTGGAAAGAAAAGCCAAGCTGATGATCTGAAAAGATATACGCAGGAGTCTAACAGAAATATGTCAATATGGGAATCCAGGTTGCGCTGCTGACCTCTGCCGCACTGACTACGGAGGTCAATGTATTGAAGCAGAGCCTCGAGCGGTCCGAGAACGAGCTCGGCCTTGCCAAGAAGCAGCTCGAGGACAAGGAAGGTAAGTAATACCTTATTAAAGTAGTACCTTATAGAAAAGGATTTGGTTGCAAAAAATGAGAGGAATAACGTGGGTATTGCAGGGACCACGAACGAGGTGGCGACCCTGAAGGAGGCGGTGTCCAAGGACAAAATCAGTGCAGCCTTGGAGCGCACCGAGCAAGAGAGGCAGGAGGCCCGGGTGGCGGAGGTGCGGCAAGAGCTCCAGGCTCTCGTGGAAAAACACGAGAGTTTGGAGCGTGACTCGAAGACTCGAGAGTCTGAGCTCGCCTCAGCTCTTGAGAGTGCCAAAGCCGCCAGGGCCAAAGCCCAAAAAGCCCTCTAGGAAATTGAAGCGATAAAGAAGATAGCGACGGGTAAGGCCTTCTTCATGCAAAGCAAGCACGTGAAAGTGAATTACTTGTTACTTACCAGAATCCGGAGCTCTCTAGGAGCATTCGCAGATCTGCCCGGCAGTGTATCCGATGCTGCCGCATTCTACCGGGCCGAGGAAGGAAGCTCGGCGGAGAAGGTATTCTGGTCTCAGTATGCTGAGGCCGGACATCCGGTGCCCCTTAGCGACCAGCTGAAGCAGCTGGTCGAGCTCCACAAGGTGGCCGAACAGGCCATGAAGGGCCTCATAGTTCGGCTGTGGCCTAAGGAAGCCATGCCTGGGAGCTACTTCGGTCTGGTGTGGTAGCTGGTGGACGCCTGTCCATGGATTGAAGTCATCAAGCACTCCGCCTGCATTGAGGGTGCCCGTCGGGCCCTTGCCCGTGCTAAAGTGTAGTGGGGCAAGATGGACGCTGAGAAGCTTGTGACGGACCCGCCACCGCCGGGCAAGGAGTATCGCACGCCCGAGATGTATTATAAGGGCGTCCTGAAGGGTGCCCGCATTATAGCGGGTGAATGCTCCAAAGATGTAATTTTTGAGTAGACTCGCATGTTGTTATCCTGTGCGCTCAAAACTTTGTTCATATGCGCTAAGCAACGCTTGTTAATTTAAAATATTACCTTCTGTGCGGCCGTTTATCAAACTTGAGAGATGGCAAGTCATTGGCTTCAGCCCCCATGCCACGAGTGTTGGGGTGTTCGGGATAAACTTGAGCGCTCTTTTTCCCATTTTTGGGTCCTTCGAGGGAGGCGCTCAACACAACGAATGAGGCAACCAGACTTATAATGCTTGAACACTCCCACTTAGCCATAGAATTCTATAATTTTAAATTTCGGCGAAGCCCCTAGTGTTCGAAAGGCCGAATTCGGGGCGCTATCCACGCCTGGGCCGGACAAAGCCGGCTCCTCGCTCTAAGCGGCATAAGTCTTTAGGGACTCGAAAAAACCTCTCGAACAGCGACCGGATCTCGCCTCATCATGACGGTCAGTTTTAGCTTTCTCCACTGAGGTGCTCAACCCAGCTCAACTGGGGCACAATCACAGTGGTTCTCCCAGCGCTACCTTAGCCGATATAGCGGAACGTAAGGTACCAAAACATGGGAGCCGGGAAACCCAACTATTGACCCAAGACAAGATTCGGAGACGATGCATATAATGTTATAAGTTCGGGGTGCCGCACTTGTGAAAGTGTTCGGACTTATCACACCATACTTTGGGGAACTTAAGCCCCTGGTGTATTTGGCCGTACCAAAGCGTATGGGTGCAACATGTCATAAGTGAACATATATAGATAGAAAAAAAATGCAATGATAGGCAAAAAGTGATGCATTGTTTATTCAAAAAATACTGCAATGAAAGCAGAACGATACAAATAGTGAGATAAGCGAGGGATGGGACTATTTAACATGTCCCCCTCCAGGGGTAGGCTGCGGAATGGTATGCGAAACAGGTATAATGCTCGTAATGGAGACCACCTGGATACTTGACGTAGCTTTTCTGCTTCCCTGGCTGTTGCATCGTGAGTTCGGCAAGTCTACTGCCGGACAGGGCTTCTGGAAACGGAGTCCTGAAAATAAGAAGAAAGAAAAAATTACACAATTGGGAGCCCCTGGTGCGGTTGAGCCGCACTCTGGGCATTCCGTGGTCGTGCCCCTCCCCCTGTGCCCATGGTATCTCCAGAGCGTAGTTATGTATGCATGGTACTAGTTTCACGATTTCGCGAGGGCTGGGGTTGGGGCCGCATTGCTACGCGTGCTCGGAACGTGCCAGGTGGTCTTGTTGTAGGTTACTCCGGGCGCACTTGATAGTGTCCAGCCGCTTAACAGCCGGACTCGAGAATTGCCTTAAGAGGCTGCTTTGTACTTCCGCCGCGAGGGCCGCTGTATGCTCCTCCGTTCGGAGAGAGCGATCGGTGTTTCCGTTGACCGTAATGACTCCTCGAGGGCCTGGCATCTTGAGCTTGAGGTATGCGTAGTGCGGCACCGCATTGAACTTTGCAAATGCGGTTCGTCCGAGCAGTGCATGATAGCCGCTGCAGAACAGGACTATGTCGAAGATTAACTCCTTCGGAAGTTATCCGGGGATTCGAAGACCACTTCAAGTGTAACTGAGCCTGTGCAGTTGTCCTCTACACCTGGTATGACGCCTTTGAAGGTCGTGTTTGTGGGTTTAATCCTTCAGGGGTCTATGCCCATCTTGCGCACTGTATCCTGATAAAGCAGGTTCAGGCTGCTGCCGCCGTCCATCAGGACTCTAGTGAGGTGAAATCCATCGATGATTGGGTCTAAAACCAATGCGGCGAATCCGCCATGGCGGATGCTAGTGGGGTGGTCCCTTCAATTAAAAGTGATCGGGCAGGAGGACCACGGATTGAACTTTGGGGCGACTGGTCCATCGCGTATACGTCCCTGAGTGCACGCTTCCGCTCCCTTTTGGGTATGTGAGTTGCGTATATCATGTTCACTGTCCGCACTTGTGGGGGGAAACCCTTCTGTCCTCTATTGTTCGGCGGCCGGGTCTCTTCCTCGTCATCGCTATGCAGCCCCTTGTCATTGTTTTCGGAAATTAACTTGCCTGCCTTCTTGAACACCCAACAATCCCTGTTGGTGTGATTGGCTAGCTTTTCGGGGGTGCCGTGTATCTGGCACAAGCGATCGAGTATCCGGTCCAAATTGGACGGGCCCGGAGTAGTTCTTTTGAATGGCTTTTTCTGCTGACCGGGTTTAGAGCCTCTGAATCCGGCGTTGACTGCCGTATCTTCAGTGTTATCGCTGTTGATGCGGCGCTTGTGCTTATTGCGACGCGACCTGTCATTGCTGTCCTTGGTATCCGAAGTACTGGAGTTTTTGGTCAGGTTATTACTGCGAGCTAGCCAGCTGTCCTCTCCAGCACAGAAGCGGGTCATGAGTGATGTGAGGGCTGCCATGGATTTCGGCTTTTCCTGTCCTAGGTGCCGGGCAAGCCACTCGTCGCGGATGTTATGTTTGAAGGCTGCAAGGGCCTCTGCATCCGGATAGTCCATGATCTGATTTTTCTTGGTTAAGAACCGTGTCCAGAATTGTCTGGCCGATTCATCTGGTTGCTAAATTATGTGGCTTAGGTCATCGGCGTCTGGTGGTCGCACATATGTGCCCTAGAAGTTATCAAGGAATGCGGCTTCCAGGTCTTCCCAACACCCAATTGATTCTGCTGGCAAGCTATTGAGCCAATGCCGAGCTGGTCCTTTGAGATTGAGTGGGAGGTATTTGATGGTGTGTAGATCATCACCGCGGGCCATGTGGATGTGAAGGAGATAGTCCTCGATCCAAACCACAGGATCTGTTGTGCCGTCGTATGATTCAATGTTTACGGGTTTGAAACCCTCAGGGATTTGATGATCCATTACTTCGTCTGTGAAGCATAGTGGATGTGCGGCGCCTCTGTATTGGGCTATATCACGACGCTGCTCAAACGAGCTTTGTCTACTGTGTTCGGCCCGGCCGGCATTGCTGTATCCGGCGCGACGGTTGTCGTCACGTATCGTGGGGCACCCACGCGATCCGTAGATCGATCTTGTTTGTCTTGCCTTATCCTCCAATATGTCTCGTAAGTCCGGCGCATTCCCCCGTGGCTTTGTACTTTTTGAGTGACGCCGGGGTGCGGCTTTAGTGGAGGGACTAGAGGCCTCTCTGTCGCGGCCACGAGGTGGCCGGTCAGCCGTATTGTGCACTGGTGATGTAGATTTATGTGCTTCCTCCTCTAATTGGGGTAGCAGCTTGCGTTTTGGGTAACTTTTGGAGGGGCATTCGAGTTCATGCTCTTCGGCCGCAAGGACTTCAGTCCATCTGTCGGCTAGCAAGTCTTGGTCAGCTCTAAGCTGTTGCTGCTTTTTCTTGAGGATGCTTGCCGTGGCCATAAGCCTGCGTTTGAAACGCTCTTGATCAACGGGATCCTCAGGCACGACAAATTCGTCGTCGTCGAGGCTTGCCTCGTCTTCGGAGGGAGGCATGTAGTTATCGTCCTCTACCTCTCTGTCTGCCGCTCTCTCATGAAGGCTGGTTTCTCCATCCTCCTGTGTTGAATCTTGCTGGAGGGGATTGTCTTCGGCACTGTCCGGGGTGTTATTGTCTCCGGTGCCGGAATCTCCATTTTTGCTATGGCAGGATTTAGAGCGGCGCCGCTGACGCCGGCGCTTGGGCTGTTTCTTGGAGGGGTCATCCTCCGTTGTTCCATCGCCATTCCCATCCTTTGGGATGTCCACCATGTATATGTCGTATGACGAGGTGGCCTTCCAGTGCCCTATAGGCGCTGGTTCTTGGTCGTCTCCGGCATTGTTGTCCATACCGTCGATGTCTTTGGAGTCAAAGTCTAGCATGTCGGTTAAGTCATCGACAGTGGCTATGAAGTGGGTGGTGGGTGGGCTTTGAATTTCTTCGTCATCCGCATCCCAACCGCCCTGACCATAATCTGGCCAGGGCTCTCCTGATAAAGAGAGACACTTTAGCGAATTCAGGATGTCGCCAAAAGGTGAGTGCTGAAAGATGTCCGCGGCGGTGAACTCCATGATCGGCGCCCAATCGGATTCGATTGGCAGGGGCGCGGAAGGTTCGGGGTCCGGAGAGGAGTTCGGCACCTTGGAGTCACGAGCTTCACAAGGGACAGGATCGGTATTCGGCTCTATCGCCGTAGAGGTAGCAGCCCCCAAGGCGGTGTCCAGCCACCCATCCTCGATCGGCGCAGTCAGCTCCGAGCTGAAGGTTGGAGCGGACTCTTGTGCGGCCTCCAGGGCACTGTCCGGCAGCAGAGCTAGATCATGCCCATTGTGACAGTGCGGCGCGCTTGGCTGTGGCTCGAATCCGTCGAAGATCAAGTCTCCGCGGATGTCAGCCGTATAGTTCAAACTTCCAAATCTGACCTGATGGCCAGGGGCATAGCTTTCGATCTGCTCCAGATGGCCAAGTGAATTGGCCCGCAGTGCAAAGCCGCTCAATACGAAGATCTGTCCGGGGAGAAAAGTCTCACCCTGGACCACGTCGTTGTTGATGATCAAAGGAGCCATCGGGCCTAGAGGTGACGACACGGAGGAACTCTCAATGAAAGCACCAATGTTGGTGTCAAAACCAGCGGATCTCGGGTAGGGGGTCCCGAACTGTGCGTCTAGGCGGATGGTAACAGGAGACAAGGGACACGATGTTTTTACCCAGGTTCGGGCCCTCTCGGTGGAGGTAAAACCCTACTCCTTCTTGATTAATATTGATGATATGGGTAGTACAAGAGTAGATCTACCACGAGATCAGAGAGGCTAAACCCTAGAATCTAGCCTATGGTATGATTGTTGTTCATCCTACGGACTAAAACCCTCCGGTTTATATAGACACCGGAGAGGGTTAGGGTTACACAGAGTCGGTTACAATTGTAGGAGATCTACATATCCGTATCACCAAGCTTGCCTTCCACGCCAAGGAAAGTCCCATCCGGACACGGGACGAAGTCTTCAATCTTGTATCTTCATATTAGAACTGTTTTGGAGTCGGTTTACTTACCGTACCACATACCTATTCCTTTTCGGAGTCTGAAACATTCTGGAAATTGTCTCTTATGTATTCCTTCGGGGTTACAGTTTCAATAATATTTATATCAACATTTAGGATTACCTGAGATATAATGTTTGATTCTTTGACCGTTCACCACCTTCGGATTTGTGCCTTCAAAGTTGTTGATTTTTATGGCACCGGAACGATAGACCTGCTCGATAACGTAAGGACCTTCCCATTTAGAGAGAAGTTTTCCTGCAAAAAGTCTTAAACGAGAGTTGAAATGCAACACATAATCACCTATGTTAAACTCACGCTTTTGTATCCTTTTGTCATGCCATCCTTTAACTTTTTCTTTAAACAGTTTGGCATTCTCACAGGCCTGGGTTCTCCATTCATCAAGTGAGCTAATGTCAAATAACCTCTTCTCACCGGCAAGTTTGAAATTGTAGTTGAGCTCTTTAATAGCCCAATATGCCTTATGTTCGAGTTCGAGAGGTAAGTGACATGCTTTTCCATAAACCATTTTATATGGAGACATACCCATAGGATTCTTATATGTAGTTCTATAGGCCCATAAAGCATCATCAAGTTTCTTGGACCAATTCTTTCTAGATCTATTAACAGTCTTTTGCAAAATTAATTTGAGCTCTCTGTTACTCAATTCTACTTGACCACTAGATTGTGGGTGATATGGAGATGCAATTCTATGATTAACATCATACTTAGCAAGCATTTTACGGAAAGCACCATGAATAAAATGTGAACCACCATCAGTCATGAGATATATAGGGACTCCAAACCTCAGAAAAATAACTTCTTTAAGCATCTTAATAGAAGTGTTATGATCAGCACTACTAGTTGGAATAGCTTCGACCCACTTAGTAACATAATCAACAGCAACTAAAATATGTGTATATCCATTAGAGGCAGGAAAAGGTCCCATATAATCAAAGCCTCAAACATCAAACGGTTCAATAACAAGAGAATAATTCATAGGCATTTCTTGACATCTACTAATATTACCAATTCTTTGACATTCATCACAAGACAAGACAAACTTACGGGCAACTTTGAAGAGAGTAGGCCAATAAAAAACGGATTGAAGTACCTTATGCGTAGTTCTATCTCCAGCATGGTGTCCTCCATATGCCTCAGAGTGACACTTGCATAGGATCTATTCCTGTTCATGATCAGGCACACAACATATAATAACACCATCTACTCCTTTATAAAGGTGTTGGTCATCCCAGAAGTAATGTCTTAAATCATAAAAGAACTTTTTCTTTTGCTCGTATGTGAAACTAGGTGGTATAAATATAGCAACAATGTAATTAGCATAATCAGCATACCATGGAGCAGTACGAGAAGCATTTATGACAGCTAATTGTTCATCAGGAAAGCTATCATCAATAGGTAGTGGGTCATCAAGAACATTCTCTAACATAGACAAGTTGTCTGCAACGGGGTTCTCAACTCCCTTTCTATCAATAATATGCAAATCAAATTCTTGGAGCAAGAGGACCCATCTAATAAGTCTAGGTTTAGCATCTTTCTTTTCCATAAGATATTTAATAGCAACATGATCAATGTGAATAGTTACTTTAGAATCAACAATATAAGGCCTGAACTTATCACATGCAAATACAACTACTAAGAATTATTTTTCAGTGGTAGCATAATTTCTCTGGGCAGTTGCTACGTCTTGACCTTGCGTTGGTTTTCCTTGAAGAGGAAAGGGTGATGCAGCAATAGTAGCGTAAGTATTTCCCTCAGTTTCTGAGAACCAAGGTATCAATCCAGTAGGAGGCTCGTCAGAAGTCCCACGCACCTACACAAACAAACAAAGAACTTGCAACCAACGCAATAAAGGGGTTGCCAATCCCTTCACGGCCACTTGCAAAAGTGAGATCTGATAGAGATAGTATGATAAGATAAATATATTTTTGGTATTTTTATAATACACATTGGAAAAGTAAAGATGCAAATAAAAGTAGATTGAAAGCTTATATGATAAGAGATAGACCCGGGGGCCATAGGTTTCACTAGTGGCTTCTCTCAAGATAGCATAACTATTATGGTGGGTGAACAAATTACTGTCGAGCAATTGATAGAAAAGCAAATAATTATGAGATTATCTAGGCATGATCATGTATATAGGCATCACGTCCGTGACAAGTAGATCGACTCCTGCCTGCATCTACTACTATTACTCCACACATCAATCGCTATCCAGCATGCATCTAGAGTATTAAGTTCATAAAGAATAGAGTAACGCATTAAGAAAGGTGACATGATGTAGAGGGATAAACTCGTGCAATATGATATAAACCCCATCTTTTTATCCTTGATGGCAACAATACAATACGTGCCTTGCTGCCCCTGCTGTCACTGGGAAAGGACACCGCAAGATTGAACCCAAAGCTAAGCACTTTTCCCATTGCAAGAAAGATCAATCTAGTAGGCCAAACCAAAATGATAATTCGAAGAGACTTGCAAAGATAACTTAATCACACATAAAAGAATTCAGAGGAGATTCAAATATTTCTCATAGATAAACTTGATCATAAACCCACAATTCATCGGATCTCGATGAACACACCACAAAAAGAGTTACATCGAATAGATCTCCAAGAAGATCGAGGAGAACATGGTATTGAGATCCAAAAAGAGAGAAGAAGCCATCTAGCTAATAACTATGGACCCGAAGGTCTATGGTAAACAACTCACAACTCATCGGAGGGGCTATGGTGTTGATGTAGAAGCCCTCCATGGTCGATTCCCCCTCCGGCGGAGCACCGGCGAAGGCTCCAAGATGGGATCTCGCGGATACAGAAGGTTATGGTGGTGGAAATAGTTTTTTGTGGTCGCCTTTGATGTTCTCGAGGTATGTGGGTATATATAGGAGGAAGAAGTAGGTCGGTGGCCGCCCGAGGGGCCCACGAGATAGGGGGGGCACCCAGTAGGGGTGGGCGCGCCCTCCACCCTCGTGGCCGCCTCGACTGTTTTTTTACTTGCACTCCAAGTCCTCTGGATCACGTTCGTTCCAAAAATCACGCTCCCAAAGGTTTCATTCCGTTTGGACTCCGTTTGATATTCCTTTTCTTCGAAACACTGAAATAGTCAAAAAACAGCAATACGGGCTAGGCCTTCGGTTAGTAGGTTAGTCCCAAAAATCATATAAATGTGTAAAGTAAAGCCCATAAACATCCAAAACGGGTAATATAATAGCATGGAACAATCAAAAATTATAGATATGTTGGAGATGTATCAAGCATCCCCAAGCTTAATTCCTGCTCGTCCTCGAGTAGGTAAATGATAAAAACAGAATTTTTGATCTGGAATGCTACCTAGCATATTTCTCAATGTAATTTTCTTTATTGTGACATGAATGTTCAGATCCAAATGATTCAAAATAAAAGTTCATATTGACATAAGAAATAGTAATACTTCAAGCATACTAATCAAAGCAATCATGTCTTCTCAAAATAACATGGCTAAAGAAAGTTATCCGTACAAAATCATATAGTCTGGCTCTTGCTCTATCTTCATCACACAAAGTATTTAATCATGCACAACCCCGATGACAAGCCAAGCAATTGTTTCATACTTTAGTAATCTCAAAGTTTTTCAACTTTCACACAATACATGAGCGTGAGCCATGGACATAGCAGTATATGTGGAATAGAATGGTGGTTGTGGAGAAGACAAAAAGGAGAAGATAGTCTCACATAAACTAGGCGTATCAACCGGGCTATGGAGATGCCCATTAATAGATATCAATGTGAGTGAGTAGGGATTGCCATGCAACGGATGCATTAGAGCTATAAATGTATGAAAGCTCAACAAAAGAAACTAAGTGGGTGTGCATCCAACTCGCTTGCTCACGAAGACCTAGGGCATTTTGAGGAAGCCCATCATTGGAATATACAAGCCAAGTTCTATAATGAAAAATTCCCACTAGTATATGAAAGTGACAACATAGGAGACTTTCTATCATGAAGATCATGGTGCTACTTTGAAGCACAAGTGTGGTAAAAGGATAGTAGCATTGTCCCTTCTCTCTTTTTCTCTCATTATTTTTTCTCTCTTTTTTTTCTTTTTTTTTCTTTTCCATTTTTTTCTTTTTGGGCCATTTCCTTTTTTTATTTGGCCTTCTTTTTTTTCTCCTTTTTTATAAAGTCTGAAGTCTCATCCCGACTTGTGGGGGAATCATAGTCTTCGTCATCCTTTCCTCACTGGGACAATGCTCTAATAATAAAGATCATCACACTTTTATTTACTTATAACTCAAGATTACAACTCAATACTTAGAAAATATATGACTCTATATGAATGCCTCTGGCGATGTACCGGGATATGCAATGAATCAAGAGTGACATGTATGAAAATTATGAAGGTGGCATTGCCACAAATACAATGTCAACTACATGATCATGCAAAGAGCAATATGACAATAATGATGTGTGTCATATAAACGGAATGGTGGAAAGTTGCATGGCAATATATCTTGGAATGGCTATGGAAATGCCATAATAGGTAGGTATGGTGGCTGTTTTGAGGAAGGTATATGGTAGTTGTATGGTACCGGCGAAAGTTGCGCGGCACAATAGAGGCTAGCAATGGTGGAAGGGTGAGAGTGCGTATAATCCATGGACTCAACATTAGTCATAAAGAACTCATATACTTATTGCAAAAATCTACAAGTCATCAAAAACAAAGTGCTACGCGCATGCTCCTAGGGGGATAGATTGGTAGGAAAAGACCATTGCTCGTCCCCAACCGCCACTCATAAGGAAGACAATCAATAAATAAAATTTTGCTCCAACTTCATCACAAAGCGGTTCACCATCCGTGCATGCTATGGGAATCACAAACTTCAACACAAGCATTCTTTAAATTCATAATCACCCAACTAGCATGACTTTTAATATCACTACCTCCATATCTCAAAACAATTATCAAGTATCAAATTGATCATAGCATCCAATTCACTTTCTATGTAGTTTTTATTATACCCAACTTGGATGCCTACCATTCTAGGACCAATTTTATAACCATAGCAAATACCATGCTGTTTTAAGGGACTCTCAAAATAATATAAGTGAAGCATGAGAGATCAACAATTTCTACAAAATTAAGCCACCGCCGTGCTCAAAAAGATATAAGTGAAGCACTAGAGCAAAAACTATCTAACTCAAAAGATATAAGTGAAGCACATAGAGTATTCTAATAAATTCCAATGAAGTGGGATTCTCCCAAAAGGTGTGTACAGCAAGGATGATTGTGGTAAACTAAAAAGCAAAAACTAATATCATACAAGACGCTCCAAGCAAAACACATATCATGTGGCGAATAAAAATATAGCTCCAAGTAAAGTTACCGATGAACGAAGACGAAAGAGGGGATGCCTTCCGGGGGCATCCCCAAGCTTAGGCTTTTGGATATTCTTGAATATCTTGGGGTGCCATGGGCATCCCCAAGCTTATGCTTTTGCCACTCCTTATTCCTTAGTCCATCAAATCTTTACCCAAAACTTCAAAACTTCACAACACAAAACTCAACAGGAAATCTCATAAGCTCCGTTAGTGAAAGAAACCACCACATAAGGTACTGTAATGAACTCACTCTTTATTTATATTGGTGTTAAACCTACTGTATTACAAGTTCTCTATGGTTCATACCACTTAATACTAGCCATAGATGTATCAAAATAAGCAAACAACACACGAAAAACAGAATCTGTCAAAAATAGAACAGCCTGTAGAAATCTGTAACTCCCGAGTACTTATGGAACTCTAACAATCCTACCAAAATAGGAAGTCCTGGGAAATTTATCTATTGATCTACAGAAAAAAGAATAAACGCAAAATCACGTTTCTGTGAATTAACAAAACTAATTTCGTGCGTGCAAAGTTTCTGTTTTTCAGCAGAATCAAATTAACTATCACCAGAGGTTATCCTAAAGGTTCTACTTGGCACAAACACTAATTAAAACATAAAAACACATCTAAAAAGATGGTAGAAGAAAAATTTATTACTAAACATAAGCAAAAACAAAAAAACACAAATAAAATTGGGTTGCCTCCTAACTAGCGCTATCGTTTAACGCCCCTAGCTAGGCATAAAAGCGAGGATAGATCTAAGTAGTGCCATCTTTGGCACTCAATTCATAAGTAGCTCGCATGATAGATTAATAAGGTAATTTAACTTTCTTTCTTGGAAAGTGCTCCATGCCTTTCCTTAATGGAAATTGGAATCTAATATTCCCAACCTTCATATCAATAATCGCGCCAATCATTCTAAGGAAAGGTCTACCAAGAATAATAGGGCAAGAAAGATTGCAATCTATATCAAGAACGATAAAATCTACGGGCACCAAATTTCTATTTGCAACAATAAGGACATCATTGATCCTTCCCATTGGCTTTTTGATGGTGGAATCCGCAAGGTGCAAATTTAAAGAGCAATCATCAACATCATGGAAACCTAGAATATCACATAAAGTTTTCGGAATCGTGGAAACACTAGCACCTAAATCACATAAAGCATAACACTCATGATCTTTAATTTTAATCTTTATAGTAGGTTCCCACTCATCATTGAGTTTTCTAGGTATAGAAACTTCCAAATTAAGTTTTTCATCAAAAGATTGCATCAAGGCATCAACAATATGTTTGGTAAAAGCTTTATTTTGATTATAAGCATGAGGAGAGTTCACAACGTATTGCAACAAGGAAATACAACCTTCTAAAGAACAATTATCATAATTAAATTCCTTGAAATCCAAGATAGTGGGTTCAATGCTATTTAAAGTCTTGACCTCTTCAATCCCACTTTTACCAAATTTAGCATCAAGATCTATAAACTCTGAATTATTGGGACGCCTTTTAACTAAAGTTGACTCATCTCTAGTCCCATTATTATTAAGATTAATATTGCAAAAAAAATATCTAATAGGAGACACATCAATAACTTTAAGATCTTCATCATTATTTTCATGGAAACTAGAAGAACGCGCCTTTACAAAGCAATCTTTCTTAGCACGCAATCTAGCGGTTCTTTCTTTGCACTCATCAATGGAACTTTTCATAGCTTTGAGAGATTCATTGATATCATGCTTAGAAGGAGTAGATCTAAGTTTCAAAGAATCAACACCAAGCAAGAGTCTATCAACGTTCCTAGCCAAATCATCAACTTTGAGCAATTTTTCTTCAAGCAAGGCATTAAAATTCTTTTGAGAGATCATAAATTCTTTCACACTATTCTCAAAATCAGAGGGCATCTTATTAAAATTACCATAAGAATTATTGTAGGAATTTCCATAACTATTAGAGGAATTACTAGGGAACGGTCTAGGATTAAAGTTTCCTCTATAAGCATTGTTTTCGAAACTATTCCTACCAACAAAATTCACATCCATAGATTCATTATTATTCTCAATCAAAGTAGACAAAGGCATATCATTGGGATCAATAGGAGCACTCTTAGTAGCAAACAATTTCATAAGTTAATCCATCTTTCCACTCAAAACATTAATTTCTTCTATAGCATGCACTTCTTTACTAGTAGATATTTTGGTGTGCCATTGAGAATAATTAGCCATAATATTAGCAAGGAGTTTTGTAGCATCTCCTAAAGTGATTTCCATAAACATGCCTCCCGCGGCCGAATCTAAAAGATTTCTAGAAGCAAAATTCAATCCAGCATAAAAGTTTTGTATGATCATCCATAAATTCAAACCATGAGTAGGGCAATTGCGAATCATCAATTTCATTCTTTCCCAAGATTGGTCAACATGCTCATGACCAAATTGTTTAAAATTCATAATATCATTCCTAAGAGTGATGATCTTAGCGGGAGGAAAATACTTAGAGATAAAAGCATCTTTGCACTTGTTCCATGAATCAATACTATTTTTAGGCAAAGACGAAAACCAAACTTTAGCACGATCTCTAAGTGAAAACGGAAATAACTTCAATTTAACAATATCATTATCCGTATCTTTCTTCTTTTGCATATCACACAAATCAACAAAGTTGTTTAGATGGGTAGCGGCATCTTCACTAGGAAGGCCGGTGAATTGATCTTTCATAACAAGATTCAGCAAAGCAGTATTGATTTCACAAGACTCAACATCATTAAGAGGAGCAATCAGCATACTAAGGGAATCATTATTATTGGTATTGGAGAAATAACACAATTTGGTATTATCTTGCGCCATCGCGACAAGTAATCCAACACACAAGCAAACAGAAAAAGGCAAACGAAAGAGAGAGAGGAGATTGGGAAAGAGAGGGCGAATAAAACGGCAAGGGTGAAGTGGGGGAGAGGAAAACGAGAGGCACATGGCAAATAATGTAAATGCGAGGGAGATGAGTTTGTGATGGGTACTTGGTATGTCTTGACTTGAGCGAATACCTCGCTGGCAACGGTGCCAGAAATCCTTCTTGCTACGTCTTGAGCTTGCGTTGGTTTTCCTTGAAGAGGAAAGGGTGATGCAACAATAGTAGCATAACTATTTCCCTCAGTATTTCAGAACCAAGGTATCAATCCAGTAGGAGGCTCCTCAGAAGTCCCATGCACCTACACAAACAAACAAAGAACTCGCAACCAACGCAATAAAGGGGTTGTCAATCCATTCACGATAACTTGCGAAAGTGAGATCTGATAGAGATAGTATGATAATATAAATATATTTTTGGTATTTTTATAGTATAGATTGGAAAAGTAAAGATGCAAATAAAAGTAGATTGAAAGCTTATATGATAAGAGATAGACCCGGGGGCCATAGGTTTCACTAGTGGCTTCAATCAAGATAGCATAATTATTACGATGGGCGAACAAATTACTGTCGAGCAATTGATAAAAAAGCGAATAATTATGAGATTATCTAGGCATGATCATGTATATAGGCATCACATCCGTGACAAGTAGACCGACTCCTGCCTGCATCTACTACTATTACTCCACACATCGACCGCTATCCAGCATGCATCTAGAGTATTAAGTTCATAAAGAACAGAGTAACGCATTAAGAAAGATGACATGACGTAGAGGGATAAACTCGTGCAATATGATATAAACCCCATCTTTTTATCCTCGATGGCAACAATACAATACATTCCTTGCTGCCCTTGCTGTCACTGGGAAAGGACACCGCAAGATTGAACCCAAAGCTAAGCACTTCTCCCATTGCAAGAAAGATCAATCTAGTAGGCCAAACCAAACTGATAATTCGAAGAGACTTGCAAGGATAACTTAATCACACATAAAAGAATTCAGAGGAGATTCAAATATTTCTCATAGATAAACTTGATCATAAACCTACAATTCATCGGATCTCGACAATCACACTGCAAAAAGAGTTACATCGAATAGATCTCCAAGAAGATCGAGGAGAACATGGTATTGAGATCCAAAAAGAGAGAAGAAGCCATCTAGCTAATAACTATGGACCCGAAGGTTTGTGGTAAACTACTCACAACTCGTCGGAGGGGCTATGGTGTTGATGTAGAAGCCCTCCATGGTCGATTCCCCCTCCGGCGGAGCACCGGCGAAGTCTCCAAGATGGGATCTCACAGATACAAAAGGTTACGGTGGTGGAAATAGTCTTTCGTGGTCGCCTTTGATGTTCTCGGGGTACGTGGGTATATATAGGAGGAAGAAGTAGGTCGGTGACCGCCCGAGGGGCCCACGAGATAGGGGCAAGCCCAGTAGGGGTGGGCGCGCCTTCCACCCTCGTGGCCGCCTCGACTGCTTCTTGACTTGCACTCCAAGTCCTCTTGATCACGTTCGTTCCAAAAATCACGCTCCTGAAGGTTTATTCCGTTTGGACTCCCTTTGATATTCCTTTTCTTCGAAACACTGAAATAGGCAAAAAAACAACAATACGGGCTGGGCCTCCGGTTAGTAGGTTAGTCCCAAAAATGATATAAATGTGTAAAGTAAATACCATAAACATCCAAAACGGGTAATATAATAGCATGGAACAATAAAAAAATTATAGATACGTTGGAGACGTATCAGCAGTGTCTAGAGTTTTACTAGCATGTTGAATAACATTTAGTTTCTTGTCACACCCTAGCTAGTTCATGCATTAGAGTGTTGCATCATGTCTATTCTTCATCAGAAACTTGAAATGGGGATGACAGAACCCCCAGCCCCCTCTGGAACCAACTAGGGTTACTAAAAATATTTTCAATGAACCTGAAATGCCCTTCTAAAATGCCCATCATTTTTGTCTTGGTTCAGAACCTCTGCCAAAAGTGGTGCACATTTTCCTAGGCCATCTTAGGGTTTTGAATTAAATCATAAATATTTGAATTTGGGCATTTAAAATTATATAAAATATTTAAATGCTCAAATAACTCCAAACTAAAATGTTTCATGTTGGAAATAATCCAACTATGGACCAGGAGTAGTTTGGTGATTTTAGGAGTAGCCTAAGTATTTTATTTAATTCAACAAAGTTGCAGAAGTATTAAAAAAACAGAAAACAGAAAAAAAAAATGGAAAAAGCTTACCTGGCGCCCAGCACCCGGCCCACCTGCCGGCCCAGCCCAGCACCGCGCCAGCGAGCTGCTTGCCGGCCAGGCAGGCAGGCAGGTGCTCGACGGCGAGCACCGCATGGGTGCCACGCACCTGCTCGCCGCCTCGCCGCCTCCCTCGCCCGGCTAACGCCGTGAATCGGCCTCTCTCTCTCTCCCGAACCTCCTAGACACCCCCTCTCCTCTCCAGCTCCTCTCCCTCGCTCTTCCACGCCATGGCCGACGCCATCGCCGCCACCCCCTCGCCGTAGCCACGCCCTCCGTCAACCCCACGCCGTGCCGCCGTGCCCAGGAGCTCCGCCGCCGTCCACTTCATCGAGCTAGCCGAGCCCCGTGTGCTCGTGCGGCCCGAGACCACCGCACCGACCTCGCCCGAGCTTGCCGTCGCCGGAGATCCCCTTCAACGCCGTCGCCGCCTCAGCTCGTCCCCGACCCCGCCGGTGGCCTCTACGGGAGCGCTGTGAGCCTAGCTACCCCTCCGACCCTCCCTCTCTCATTCCCGAGCCGTGTAGCCACCGCACGAAGATCACACGCACGCACCGCCGCGGATCTCGTCGCCGACGTGCTCCCGGCCATCCTCCGGCCAACCCGCGGTGTCCAACGCACTCACCACGCTGCGTTGGGCCCAACCGTGCACTTCCCGCACCTCCCCGCACACCCTAGGCCGAGTTCGCTTTCACCCGAACTCCGGTGGCCGCCAAGGTCGTCGCCGGCGCCAACTCCGGCCACCTCGACCCCAACGGACTCCACCAAGAGCTGCGGCTCGTCCTCAGCTCCACTCCGGTGGTCTCCGTGACCCATTTGGTGGCCGAAACGGCCAAAACCACTCCCGCCGCCGCGTCGGGCTCGCCGGCAGCTAAAAGCCGGCGCCGCTGGCATTGACTTTGACCACGGGTGGGCCCTGGTTGACTCCCCTGAGTCAATGACAGGTGGGGCCCAGCCCTGTTAATTAAACAGGTTTAGTTTTATTTAAACTTTAATTAAACTAATCACACTGACACGCGGGACCCACTGTCATGTTTGACCCGGACGTGTTCCATTAACCTGCTGATGTCACACTGACGTCAGGCTGACGCAATAATTGATTTTCTGGAATTATTCTAATATAGGAAATTCCAGAATATAATTTAAACTTCAAAAATTCATAACTTTTATTCTGTAACTCCAAATCAGACAAATTATATATGAAAAATGATCAGAAAAATCCAATCTATCCATCTGTACTATTTTCATGCATGATTAAACAAGTTAACCTGATGTTTAATACAGAACAAGGAAAAGCACTTTAAAAGGCCATGTTTGAGTTTGAAATTTGAATCTTTGATTCAAATTGGTTCAAACCCTTCTGGTTTTAGTTGCATTAGCCCAACACACTCATATTGCCATGTTTCATGCATGCATCATATTGTTGCACATTGTTTGGTGATGGTTGTGTATCGGTTTCCTTTGCGACAGGTTCTGCCTCCGAGGAGTATCGTGATTACCCTAACGAAGAACCGTATCAGTGCATCGAACCATCAGGCAAGCAACCAACCATTTGATCATATCGATACAATCCCATGTTCTCGCTCATGCTCTCTTTTACTGCATTAAGACAACGCGTTTCAAACTGCTGTGTGCTATGGTAGTTGAACCCATTTCCTTTGCATGACCTGTCATTGCCACAGTAACTAGATGAAACCCACTAGCATGTGTAGGAGTTGATTGAGCCATATGTATGTGTTGTTCCTACCTTGCTATGCCTGCTATGCTTAGAGTCGTGTCAGGTCTGGTTCATCTGGGTGATGGGCTGGAGTGAAATGGTTATGTCGGTAATGAGAGTGGTGTGGTGAACACGATTTGGTAAAGGTATCGATGAGAGGCCATGTAGGAGTACATGGTGGGTTGTTTCATTGAAGCCGACCTTAAGCACTGAGATCTGTATGTGTGATTTAAGATACAGCTACTACCATGCATTGGGCCCTGAAATATGACCCCGCTCGACTTCTTATTCACCCTAGCTCTCTGTCCAGGAGTTGCACGTAGTTTCTGGTGTTTGTAGCCTACTGGAGGCCGTGGACAGCGCTGACCGTAGGGGTGGGCTGTGATGCGGTAGGTACATGGCACGGTGTACCGAATACCCGTTAGGTATCTCGGGAACCCTGTTCACATCGTTCGGGGCCGTATGGGAAACCTCGGCCGGACTCCCTGCGGATGGAACCCGAATAGGCGATAAACCTGGACTAGAGGCTTAAGTGTTTAGGTAGGTCGTGGTCTACACCCACGTCGGCTTTTTCTTGAAGTCTGACGAGCACATGTCGTGTGCAGACGCTAAGTGGTGGAAACATGTATGAAGAAGTACACCCCTGCAGGGTTATCATGATCTATTCGAATAGCCGCGTCCGCGGTAAAGGACTACTTGGTTGCCTATACAGTTCATAGACAAGTAAATGGAAACTACTAAAAGCCTCAAGATAAGTGTGAGTGCCGAGGATGGCTCTTCCGTAGGAAGACGGAGGTGGATCCTCGGTAGTGTATTGAATTGGTGAGTAGTGGACTCGGGTACGCAAAACCATTTCAAGTTGGAGTCTCGTAGGTTAGCCTAGCCAAGAGTCAAAGCTGGCTTGCTGCAATAACTCCACCAACCCTTCTTGATAATATGCATGTATGTAGGATCTGATGTAAGTCTTGCTGGGTACCTTTGTACTCATGTTGCTATAATTTACATTTTTTACAGAAGACTCTGCAACCCCTTCTGATGGGTTCTACGTAGACGTTGACATCAATGAGTAGGCTAAGGCCCAGGCGGTGATCCTGAGCTTGTGAAGGACCACGTAGTATAGCTAGGCTTTCCAAGCCTCTTTTATTTTACTAGTTGTCTGTACTCAGACAACTTACTTCCGCTGCTGGTTTGTATGACTGTATGACCTGAATGCTGGGTCGTGAGACCCGTGCCTTTGTGTATGTTATGTATGGCTCTCTGAGCCTTAAATAAAGTACTTGTGTCGTAGAGTCATGTTGTGATGCTTTGTTGTATTTGCACATATCGAGCATATTGTGTGTATGATTGAAATGCTTGGTATGTGTGGGATCTGACTATCTAGTTGTTTATCTTTAGTAGCCTCTCTTACCGGGAAATGTCTCCTAGTGTTACCGCTGAGCCATGGTAGCTTGCTGCTGCTCTGGAACACTTAGGCTGGCCGGCATGTGTCCTTCCTCGTTCCGGTGTCTGTCCCTTCGGGGAAATGTCACGCATTGAGTACCGGAGTCCTGTTAGCCCGCTACAGCCCGGTTTACCGGAGTCCTGCTAGCCCAGTGCTACAGCCCGGACCCACTTGCTGTTGACCGACACGTTCGAGGCTGGGTCATGAATGCCTGTCCCTGTAAGTCTGTGCCACTTTGGGTTTACGACTAGTCATGTCAGCCCGGGCTCCTTATCATATGGATGCTAGCGACACTATCATATACGTGAGCCAAAAGGCGCAAACGGTCCCGGGCAAAGGTAAGGCGACACACGTGGGGATACCGTGCGTGAGGCCGCAAAGTGATATGAGGTGCTACAGGCTAGATCGATGTGACATCGAGTCGGGGTCCTGACATTTCTTATCAACTCTTTGCCCTAGAACAGCACCTACAACATAATCGCTAGTATCACACATAGTTTCAAAGGGCAAATTCCAATCAGATGGCTAAACAATAGGTGAAGTGATCAGAGCTTTCTTAAGTATTTCAAATGCTTCTACACAATTATCATCAAAGACAAAAGGAATATCTTTTTGCAATAAATTAGTCAGAGGCCTAGAGATTTTAGAAAAGTCCTTAATGAACCTCCTATAAAAACCGGCATGACCTAGGAAACTTCTTATACCTTTAATGTCCTTGGGACACGGCATCTTTTCAATAGCATCAACTTTAGCTTTATCAACTTCAATACCTCTTTCAGAAATTTTATGCCCCAAGACAATGCCTTCATTAACCATAAAGTGGCACTTCTCCCAATTCAAAACAAGACTAGTATCTTCGCATCTCTGCAAAACTCGATCAAGGTTGCTTAAGCAATCATCAAAAGAGGATCCATAAACGGAGAAATCATCCATGAATACCTCACAAATCTTTTCACAAAAGTTAGAGAATATAGCCATCATGCGTATTTGAAAGGTAGCAAGTGCATTACATAAACCAAAAGGCATACGTCTATCAGCAAAAGTACCGAAAGGGCAAGTAAAAGTAGTTTTTTTCTTGATCGTCCGCTGACACAGGTATTTGAGGGAAACTAGAATAACCATCTAGAAAGCAAAAATGTGTATGTTTGGATAGTCTTTCTAGCATTTGACCAATAAAAGGTAAAGGGTAATGATCTTTCTTAGTAGCTTTATTTAACTTACGAAAATCAATTGCCATCCTATAACCCGTAATAATACTTTGCGGGATCAATTCATCTTTATCATTAGGAACGACAGCAATACCTCCCTTCTTAGGGACACAATGGACAGGACTTACCCACTCACTATCAGCAACGGGATAAATTATACCTACCTCAAGGAGCTTTAGTATTTCCATTCTTACCACTTCTTTCATCTTAGGATTTAATCGTCGTTGATGATCTCTAACTAGTTTGGCGTCTTCATCCAATTTAATTTTGTGTTGGAATAGAGTGGGACTAATGCCCTTAAGATCATCAAGAGTATATCCAATAGCAGCACGGTGCTTCTTCAGAGTTTTCAATAATCTTTCATCTTCCTACTCTTAAAGGTTAGCACTAATAATAACATGATATATCTTATTTTCATCAAGATAAGCATATTTAAGAGTATCAGGTAATGGTTTAAGCTCAAACACGGGATCACCCTTGGATGGAGGAGGATCCCCTAGGATTTCAATAGGTAAGTTGTGTCTCAGAATAGGACCCTGTTTAAAGAATATTTCATCTATTTCCCTTCTTTCATTCATAAACATATCATTTTCATGGTCTAGCAAATACTGTTCTAACGGATCAGTAGGAGGCACGGCAATAGAAGCAAGACCAATAATTTCATCCTTACTAGGCAATTCTTTATCATGGGGTTGTCTACGAAATTTAGCAAAGTTAAACTCATGTGTCGTATCCCCCAGGCCAATAGTAACAACATCCTTTTCGCAATCTATCCTAGCATTAACAGTATTCAAGGGTCTACCAAATATAATGGGACAAAAGCTATCTTGTGGGGAACCAAGAACAAGAAAATCAGCAGGATATTTAACTTTCCCACACAAGACTTCAACATCTCTAACAATCCCAAATGGTGAAATAGTATCTCTATTGGCAAGCTTAATTGTAACATCAATATCTTCTGACTCAGCATGTGCAATATCATGCATGATTTCTTTATATAATGACATAGGTATTGCACTAGCACTAGCACCCATATCACATAGGCCATGATAACAATGATCTCCTATTTTAACAGAAATAACGGGCATTCCTACAACAGGTCTATGTATCTTAGCATCGGGTTTAGCAATATTAGCAGCTTCATCACAGAAACAAATAACATGCCCATCAATATTATCAGCCAAGAGATCTTTAACCGTAGCAATACTAGGTTCAACTTTAATTTTCTCAGGAGGTGTATATGTTCTAGTATTACTCTTACGAACCACAGTTGAAGCTTTAGGGAAGATGTTGATGGCGATTGACCCCCTCCTGATGAGAGGGTCATTGGTGATAATGATGGTGATGATTCCCCCCTCCCAGAGGGAAGTTTCCCCGGCAGAACAGCTCCGCCGGAGCCCTAAATTGGTTCCGCCAAGGTTCCGCCTCGTGGTGGCAGAGTTTCGTCCCGTAAGCTTGCTTATGACTTTTTTTCAGGGTAAAAGACTTCATATAGCAGAAAATGGGCACCGGAGGGCCACTAGGGGGCCCACGAGGCAGGGGGCGCGCCCTGTAAGGGTGGGTGTGCCCCCCACCCTCGTGGCCAGGGTGTGGGCCCCCTCTGGTACTTCTTTCGCTCAATAATTATCATTAATTCCAAAAATGACTTTCGTGGAGTTTTAGGACTTTTGGAGCTGTGCAGAATAGGTTTCCAATATTTGCTCCTTTTCCAGCCCAGAATCCCAACCGCCGGCATTCTCCCTCTTCATGTTAAACCTTGTAAAATAAGAGAGAATAGCCATAAGTATTGTGACATAATGTGCAATAACAGCCCATAATGCAATAAATATCGATATAAAAGCATGATGCAAAATGGGCGTATCACTCACCGGCGTCGACACGTTGGGGGATAAGGTCGAGTCCCGCGACCCCTTGAGCTCCCCGCACCCACTCACTCCCCTGGACGCCCCTCTCTCCCTCTGGCCTTGCCCCCTTCTCCAGATCCACCTCTCCCCGACGCACTGTCGCCGCCGCGTTGCTGCGCCACCGCGGCCATCGTGCCCTCCTCGCCGCCCCGATGTGCCCATGAGCCCCGCGGCAGTCTGTTGCTTCATCTGCACCAACGACCTCGAGGCGGGAGCCATCCCGGCGCTGGATCCTCTTCGCCTTCATCCTACTGCCGTCGTTGTTCCTCTCTGACTCCGGCGGCCGCGCTGCGCTACTAATCTGTCGCCGGCCACCGTGTGCCGCTCGGTGAGCTCCTCCTCCAGCTCTTCGTTAGCTCGCCCATGTTTCGTAGCTGCCGATGCCACCGACGACCAAACACTCCGCCGCTCGCGCTCGTCGCCAGTGTAGCTACGGTGACCTTTGGGTCCCGTGCGTGCCACCGCCACGCTCGTCGCGTCGCATAGAGGCCGTCTGGCCTTTTATTTTCTCGCTAGCGCGCCAGCATCGCTAATCGTCATCGCTCCTGAGCGCCACCGTCCGCTGATGAGCTCGCCGTCATCGCTACGGTGCTCCTCCGGCCACACCACCGCCGCAGATCGCCTCTTCGTCGCACGCTCTTTCCAATGCACCCACGCGCGACCCTCCCCGTGCTTTGTGCGTGATTTCCAACGATGTCCGCCATCGCCGCCGTGCAAAATGGTCGTCGGCGTTGCTCTAGCGCCGGTGTTGACCTGGCACCCGCAGGGCCCGCCTCTGGTCGCTGCTTGTGGGCCCCCTGGACCCAGTTGACCACGTTGATCGTGGTCAACTATGCTGACTAGGCACTCAGTGCCACTGACACACCCCCCCTCCGCATAATTAACCTAATTAAAACATTTTCCTAAATAAAAATAATTAGCTAAACTAATGAGTCACTAACAGGTGGGGTCCTTTAGCTAATTAACTCTGCTTAGTTAAAATAAGACTCTGTTAGCCCCTCTGTCTATGACAGTTGGGACCCACATGTCAGTTTTGACCTGATGAGCGAGTCTGTTGACTGCTGACATCATCCCCACGCAATGCTGACGTCATATTCCTTTTCTGTTAATTCTATTAATTTAAATAATTTCAGAAAATGTTTAAAACTTTGAACATTCATAGAAAATAAACCGTAGCTCGGATCAAAAAACTTTATATATGGAAGTTGCTTAGAAAAACGTGACGAATCCGGATACACGGTCTGTTTACTTGTCAGATGCCCCTAACTATCTGAACATGGAACATTCCCCCTGTGGTCATCTGTCTGACACAGGTCCGGAACCGGGAATACCTTCCTGGTTGAATTCCCCCTTCACCTATATCATGTAGCCATACATTAGGTCACACCCAGCACATCATATTGCCATGTTATGCTTTGTAATGCTATGCTTGCTTTATATTTATTGTTTCTTCCCCCTCTTCTCTCCGGTAGACCCCGAGGCGGATGATGCCCCGGTGATCGACTACGTTGCCAACGACCCTTCTTCCCTTTCAGTGGAGCTTCCAGGCAAGCCCCCCCCCCTTTGATCATCCTGATATCGCCCATTCCATTCTCTAATGCTTGCGTTAGATTTTTCTACTGTAATTGATTGCTCCTATTCTGATGCATAGCCTGCTTTTGTAACCTGCTTATTGTTACCTACCTGCTTATCCGAAACTACTTAGTATAGGTTGGTTAGTGATCCATCGGTGACCCCCACCTGGTCCTTGTTGCCCCTGCTTCATCATCAACGACTCGATCAACGTGATCGACGACCAGAGCCCAACACCTCACATCACATCACGCCCCTTTTGTTGCTCGACTCTACAGAGTTACCATCGAGTGCCGAGGGTGGAACCTAATACGTCACTCCTGATGAGATCTCTGTAGTGTAGCTATCCGGTCGTGGTCATCGAGGGTGATTTCCTCCTTAACCACTTCCAATATGACTCTGTCGTGCAACCCCTCAAGTGTGAACCTCGAGGGTGGTTCCTCTTATGCTCACCTTGATGATTACATCGAGTGGAATCCATCGAGGGTGGTTCCTCAGGGTTCCCCTTGGCATTAGACACACAGTTACTATGGTTACTATGACTTTACACTGAACCATGTTACTAAAGACGGGTCGGACCTGAGGGGTACCTGCGCGAGCTTAATAGCGAGTGATGTGGACTCGGGTTGACCTGGAAGGTGCCCGCGATATAATTACGAGGCATGGTCGGGCATTCTTAGCCATTGCCGCAAGTCCTAGAGACGGGGCGATAGGGTCACATCTTTCGTGAGTCTCTGCTTGTCACCGCGCGTTCCTAATCAACTACGATTTGGATATTTGATCCGAGGGGCCTCTGCCCTGATAGCGCTAACCATCACGTGGGCATAGTATGGGCGTTCTGCATTGTATGCATCAGCCGAAGCTTAATAGACGTCAGCGACTGAGCGGCGCACACCGGGTTGGACTGTGTAAGCACCTGCCTTTTTAAGGAGGTAGCAATGGCCCATGACCCCTGGGGGCATAGGTTTAGTCCAGCGTGCTAACCTCTCTATTAAGCCTAGGTCGGGTTGCAGCGTATTGTTTGGCCGAGGCCGGGCATGACCCAGGAAAGTGTGTCCGGCCGGAGTTAATCGAGCATCGTGGGTAAGTTGGTGCGCCCCTGCAGGGAACAAAACATCTATCGATAGCCTGTCCTACGGTATCGGACACTCAAAGTTGTATCCCGATCGATACAACTAGAACTGGATGCTGAGGCATGATTTGGATATGTTGCTTTGGGAGTCGAGAAAGGATCTCGGAGCGTTGATACAACAACATAAATATGACTTATGTTATACTACTCTACTCCCTCATGTTGCTGCAAGATGGTGGTTTCCAGAGGACAATTCTTGACCAAAGAATCCATGGAAGGAAAGAAAAATAATAGTAAGAATAGACTATAGTAAAAAGTAAAAGGAAATGGAAAATGTGTGATATGCCGTGAATAGTTCCGTGGAAGAAAGTCTAATTTTCTTATGTATAGAACTTTTTTTAACCATTCGTCATTTCTAGTAGAAATTTTGAATTGGTATAATGGCTCTTTCTTACAACTTACAATACAAGAGTTTCTTACAGGAGTGAAACAAAACTAAAGAAAAAGATTAAAGAATAACGTTTGACAAAATGATTAATGCAAATGTTAAAGAAAAGAATTGATACAAAAATTTGATTACTTAATCAATTAGTAGTATCCCTAGAGTCCACTCCTTCCCCATATTACTAGTGAAAGAGAAAATGTAAAGACTACCATTAAAGCAGCCCAAGCGAGACTTACTATATCCATCTAAATTATGTCTCCTATTTCTATGAAGGGATTATTCTACTATTGATCAATAATCATAGTGGAATCAAGGGTACAGAGTCAAAAAGGGAGTCCGCCCCTTCTCTTCTGGCATTCTGCAGTTCAGTCCACAAATACAACCCATTTCAATTGACATTGATGCATATGTAGTGTAGATCCTTGCTTGCGAGTACTTTGGATGAGTACTCACGGTTGCTTTGCTCCCTCTTTTCCCCCTTTTCCATTCTTCTTGGATGACACAACCAGATGATGGAGTCCAGGAGCCAGATGCCACCTTCGACGACGACTACTACAAACCCGAGGGTGCCTACTACTACGTGGAGGTCGCGGACGATCAGGAGTAGTTAGGAGGCTCCCAGGCCGGAGGCCTTGCCTTTTCGATCATGTTGCTTCTGTGCTAGCCTTCTTAATGCAAACTTGTTTAACTTATGTCTGTACTCAGATATTGTTGCTTCCGCTGACTCGTTTTTATTCAAGCTGATGTATTCGAGCCCACGAGGCCCCTGCCTTGTAATATAAAGCTTGTATTATTTTAATTTGTGTCTAGAGTTGTGTTGTGATATCTTCCCGTGAGTCCCTGATCTTGATTGTGCACATTTGCGTGTATGATTAGTGTATGATTGAATCGGGGGCGTCACAGAATATCTCTCCATTGTCGGAGGAGCAAATCCCACTCTCGAGCTGTCCGGTTAAACTTTTCGGTGAGCCTAAAAGTTGTCGTTATGATCACCTTGTTACAGATGATGTTTGGGCAACCCCAAAGCCCATCATCCGGTAAGAAGTGACCGAGACACTCTCATGGTCTGAGGAACTAAAACACATGCTAACACTTCGTGTTATAATAGACGATTTCAGACGATATGATCACAAAGTATAACATACAAGATTGGGTCGATTCAATATGATCATTCTTCTAACGGCATACCATCAATGTTGTTTTAGGACTATCGTTGCACCTAACGATATCCTAAGATCCGGAAAACTTGATCACCAACAACACTTGAGCTGGTCTTAGAGGCGAGACCGGGAACCTATTGTTTGACCGTTTATCATTCCACACGTGCATATGAGTTTTCCGGTGATCGCATATTCTAGGATCATAGCAGTTATAGCATGAAATATAAACTCTTAATTATGAATAAAGGAAATATAATAATACAATATTATTGCCTCTAGGGCATATTTCCAACATTGACAACCCCTTTTTGCATTGGGTGCAAGGATTTGTTGCATAGTGTTGCTTGGTTCTCCTACTGGATTGATAACTTTGGTGTCATAACTGAGGGAAATACTTATATCTACTATACTGCATCATCCTCTCCTCTTTAGGGAAATCCCAACATAGCTCACAAGTAGCTGCAATCAATTGATCCGAGCATTCCTGAAACCCCCCTTGCCTCTCCAATAGCCAACAACTTCTCCATGTCCTGCACGTTTGGTTCTCTGGGATACTTAGGCCCAAACACCTCCACCCCAGCATGAACAAACTTGATAGTAGTCTTTAGGCACGTGCTCTCCCCATCCTGACCATCTCACCAACGGCATCTACACCAGTATCAAGTGCAAGCATCCTCAGAGCAGCCTGTTGGGGAACATAGTAATTTTAAAATTTTCCTATGATCACGCAAGTTCTATCTAGGAGATGCATAGCAACGAGAGGGGAGAGTGTGTCCATGTACCCTCGTAGACCGAAAGCGGAAGCGTTTAGTAACGCGGTTGATGTAGTCGAACGTCTTCGCGATCCAACCGATCCAAGTACCGAACGTATGGTACCTCCGTGTTCAGCACACGTTCAGCTCGATGACGTCCCTCGTGCTCTTGATCCAGTTGAGGACGAGGGTGAGTTCCGTCAGCATGACGGTGTGGTGATGGTGATGATGATGTTACCGGCGTAGAGCTTCGCCTAAGCACTATGCCGATATGATCGAGGTGTGTAACTATGGAGGGGACACCACACACGGCTAAGGCAGAACTTGGTCTGTCTTTGGGGTGCCCCCTGCCCACGTATATAAAGGAGGGAGGGAGAGAGGCCGGCCCCCTAGGGGTGCGCCAAGAGTATGGATTCCTACTAGGACTTCCAAGTCCTAGTAGGAATCCCTTTCCTTTTCGGAGTAGGAGAGAAGGAAAGAGGGTAAGAAGAGGGAGTAGGAAAGGGTGATGTCTATTACACAACTTTATTCTTGTGGACACGTGTTGGGCCTCCAAGCGCAGAGTTTTGTAGGACAATAGAAATTTTCCCTCAAGTGGATGACCTAAGGTTTATCAATCTGTGAGAGGTGTAGGATGAAGATGGTCTCTCTCAAACGAGCCTGCAACCAAATACAAGAAATCTCTTGTGTCCCCAACACACCCAATACAATGGCAAATTTTATAGGTGAACTAGTTCGGCGAAGAGATGGTGATAAAAATGTAATATGGATGGTAGAAACATATTTTTATAATCTAAATAAATAAAAACAGCAAGGTAACAAATAGTAAACGGGCACAAAAACGGTATTGCAATGCTTGAAAATGAGGCCTAGGGTGCATACTTTCACTAGTGCAATCTCTCAACAATGCTAACACAGTTGGATCATATAACCATCCCTCAAAATGCGATGAAGAATCACTCCAAAGTTCCTATCTAGCGGAGAACTGTAGGATCAAAAGTATGTCTAGAGGGGGGGTGATTAGACTACTTGACCAAATAAAAATCTAGCCTTTTCCCAATTTTAGTTCTTGGCCGATTTTAGCAACTTAGCACAAGTCAAGCAATCAACCTACACATGCAATTCTAAGAGTATAGTAGCAGAATGTAAAACAATTGCATATGAAGGTAAAGGGGATGAGTTTGAGAAGGCAGACGCAATTGGAGATGCGGATGTTTTTGTCGTGGTTTTGATAGGTGGTGCTATCGTACATCCACGTTGATGGAGACTTCAACCCACGAAGGGTAACGGCTGCACGAGTCCACAAAGGGCTCCACCCACGAAGGGTCCACGAAAAAGCAACCTTGTCTATCCCACCATGGTCGTCACCCACAAAGGACTTGCCTCACTAGGGTAGATCTTCACGAAGTAGGCGATCTCCTTGCCCTTACAAACTCCTTGGTTCAACTCCACAATCTTGTCGGAGGCTCCCAAGTGACACCTAGCCAATCTAGGAGACACCACTCTCCAAGAAGTAACAAATGGTGTGTTGATGATGAACTCCTTGCTCTTGTGCTTCAAATGATAGTCTCCCCAACACTCAACTCTCTCTCACAGGATTTGGATTTGGTGGAAAGAAGATTTGAGTGGAAAGCAACTTGGGGAAGGCTAGAGATCAAGATTCATATGGTAGGAATGGAATATCTTGACATCAACACAAGTGTAGGTGGTTCCCTCTCAGAAAATGTATGTTGGAAGTGCAGGCATGTTTTGATGGCTCTCTCCATGAATGAAGAGTGGGTGGAGGGGTATATATAGCCTCCACACAAAATCTAACCGTTACACACAACTTACCAATCTCGGTGGGACTGAATCGTCAAACTTGGTCGAACCGATTTAGCAAATAATGTGACCGTTAGGATTTTCGGTGGGACCGACATGTCAACTCGGTGGAACCGATATGGTTAGGGTTAGGGCATAACATAATCTCGGTGAGACCGATTACACAAACTCGATGGGACCAATTTTGGTAATAAGCTAACCAGAGAGTTGGTCAGGCAAACTCGGTGGGACCGATTCGCTCATCTCGGTTAGAACGAAACGTTACGAAAGGGAAACAGAGAGTTTGCATTGCAATCTCGGTGGGACCGATCGCTCGTCTCGGTTGGACCGAAATGTTACGAAGGGAAACATAGAGATTACAATCCCATCTCGGTGAGACCGAGATCCCTATCGGTGAGACCGATTTGACTAGGGTTTGTGGCAGTGGCTATGACATCTGAACTCGGTGGCGCCGGATAAAAAGAATCGGTGGGGACGAGTTGGACATTTGGTTTGGGTCATATGTGGATGTGAGAAAGTAGTTGAGGGCTTTGGAGCATATCACTAAGCATTTTGAGCAAGAGACTCATTAAGCAACACCTCATCCCTCCTTGATAGTATTGGCTTTTCCTATAGACTCAATGTGATCTTGGATCACTAAAATAGAAAATGTAGAGTCTTGAGCTTTGAGCTTGAGCCAATCCTTTTGTCCTTAGCATTTTGAGGGATCCACTTTTCTCATCCATGCCATGCCAATCATTGAGCTTTCCTGAAATATTTATCTTGAAATAGCATTAGCTCAATGAGCTATATGTTGTTAGGAATTACCAAAACCACCCACGGATAGCTGCACTTTCAATCTCCCCCTTTTTGGTAATTGATGACAACATATAGATCAAAGCTTCAACAAATGATAATAAGATTGAAAAACATCGCCGCTTTGAGAAGTATGTGATAAGTAAGAACTCCCCTAAATTTGTGCACTATTTGAAATTTGCTTTGGACTGCAAATGTACAATGAGTTAGGATCAAGAGTCACTCTTCCATGTCACATACATCTTGGTGGAGCGCTCAAAATGATAATAATTAAGCACATGCACTCATCACCAAGCAAAGTGAATGATCATATGAGGATATAAGAGATAATATCATCCAACAAGCATTAATGTAGCATAGCATATGATCAAACACGTGATCATCCAAGTATCTCACAAAAGGCATAATGTATCAAGCAAACACACGAGAAACAAAGTTCAACCACCAAAAACAATAGAGAACAAAGCAACACTCTCTTTCTCGAAGCCTATGATCTATACATTTTTCCCCTTTGGCAACAAGTTACCAAAAAGTTCACAAAAATGCATAGTACTAAACAACTCTCAGGCTTGGTCTTCATGTGATGGTGTAGAGATGGCTCCAAGGACGAAAGCTTCTGTTGATGTAGCTGGAGCTGGTGGAGTGGCTGCTGGAGCTGGTGGCACTGAAGTTGTAGCTGGTGGAGATGATGTAGCTCTGGTCTCTGGAACAGGCACTGCAGCAGATCTCTGTCCTCTGGGCACTCTAGCAAAAGCATCTGTAGTAGACTTGCCCTTCTTCTCCTCCACATCCTCCTGAAGTTGCTCAACTGCAGTTTGGATCTCAGTAACTTTGACATCAAGAGCATAAAACTTCTGCTCTATGATTCTCTCCAAGCTCTCCTGGTTTTGAGTCAGGGTGGCCAAGCCCTTCTCAATCCTCAAGGTGGAGGCAATCAAGTAGCCAAGCTGATCTTGCTTGCTCTTCAGGAAAATCTGAGATGCCTCTTCAGCAGTTGGCATCTTAGCAGCTTTCTCAGCCCTTGCTTTCTCTTTCTTCTCTTGTGCTTGCACAGATGATGGTTCATTTTCATCCATCACAATGGTGTTGTCCTCAAAATCAGGGTAGATGAGTAGGTGCTCCTTGTCCAAAAGATATGTGCATCTGCCCATCTTGGAGTTTATGAGCTCCTGAATGTGTGGGGCATATCCACAAGATCTCTTATAATCAGCAACAGTCCTTTTGATTGTTTCCACAATCAGACTCATGACTTTGAATTTCTGAGGCACATCAAATATATGCAGCAAGTTGATTGCATGGCCTCTGATCATCTTGTAATCACCTGACTTGGGTAGCAAAGTGTGCCTTAAGATCCAGTTGATGGTAGGCAATCCTGACAACAGGTAATGTACAGATCCAAACTTATGTGTCTCTAGTGCAGCATCTGGGATCTCTCTGTACATGTGAGCCATAGAGTTGTGGTCTTTCTTCTTCTTGGCATAGACATCCAAGTCATCCTCATTCTCTTTTGGAGCATTTATCAACTCAGCCTATTCTTCAACTGTGGATTGGTACCTAGTACCCTCAGACATCCAGACAATTTTCCCATCTGGATAGAAGTGAGTTGTGGAGTAAAACTGCATGATGAGCTCATCATTCCACTTGGTGAGCTTCTGGCCAACAAAGTCATCTACTCCACAAGCATTGAAGCTGTCATACACTCCTGGATAGTGCCCTTCATTCTTCCTGATGTACTCCCAATCAACCCATCTCATGTCACATACTATGGGCTTCTTGTCAAGCAAAACTGTCTCATAAAATCTTGATGTTCCTTAGTGTGGAACCTATAGTCCATTGCAGTTCTTCTTCTGACAGCATAGGGATCAGTTTGACTCCACAGTCTCAGTCCTGCATCCTTCCTGAGCTTCATATCCTCTACAACTGGATGAGCATCATTGTGATCAGGGATCTTGGGCTTCAAATTTCTCAAAACAAGTGTGTCATCTTCTTCTTCTTCTGCAGCCTCAGGCACTGGGGCCTTGTTCTTCTCTTCAGCTGGAATACTCCTAGTGTTCCTCTTAGGTGCAGACTTGGGCTTAGGAGCAGCAGCCTTGGGAGCATCTTTGGGCTTAGATGGAGCAGCCCCTGATCTTATAGCATCTCCCATCAGCTTCTGAGCTTTAGGTGCTGGTGCAGCAACCTCTTCCTCTTCTTCTTCCATCGTTGAGGGCTTTCCAACAACTCTGGCCATTGTCTTCTTGACCCTTTCTTTCCTTTTCTTCTCAGCCACAACTGGTTCTTTGGGTTCAGATCCCAAAGTGTCTTGAGTGGATGCTCTGGCCTTTGACATAGGAACTCTTCTTTCTGGAATCTTTGTTTTCATTCCTGGCTTTGTGGTAGCAGTTGTGCCATACTCCTTCTTCAGCACCTTCTTCTTTGAGGTGGCCTCATCCTCTACAGCAACATAGTCCTCATCTTCAGAATCTGAGGTTTTCTTCTTCCTTGCCCTGGTTGCTGCCTTGGGCAAATTGCTGGGTGTGCTCCTGCTACCCTCATCATAACTGCTAGAGGGACTAGTGCCCTCACTCATATGAACTTGCTCCTCAGACTTGTTCTGACTGTCACTCTGATCTGACATGATGCAAACTCTGACAGCAGACCCTGTGAATAGATGTAGATAAGGTAGAGTAGATGAGCATCACAAAGCACATAGGTTTTTGCAAAAAATTGAGTCAAAACTTAGTTTTAGTTTTTCCACACAAAGCATTTCGGAGCTACCGATTTGTAAACTCGGTGATACCGAAGCAGCTTTTGGAACCTAAACTAGTGAACTCGTTCAGACCGAGTCACAGTTCGGTGGCACCGAGACTGCTAGGGTTTCACAAAGAATCGATCTCGATCACACCGATTTACAATTCTCGGTCAGACCGAGAATCACATGTGCAATGGCCTAAGCCAAATCGGTGAGACCGATTTCTACAACTCGGTCGGTCCGAGATGAATTCGGCGGAAACCTAACCCTAAATTTTCAATCCAAGACTAATCTACGGAGTAGTTTTGCTGGATAGGAAGATTTCAAACGTGGCAAGATTCATGGCAATGCAATGTGCTAGGAATCGGAGTTAAGAATAGCACAAAGTTCAAATCCATACCCTAATGCGGCGATGCACTTGCTACGGCGGCAACGGCGGAGCAGAATCCCATTGACGGCGACGGATACTAGCGGTGGGAGGTCGCTGGCGATGTGGAGGACGATCCAGAGACCCGATGAGGCAGAGCAGGCTGTGCACGGGCGAAGGGTTTCGGAAGATTTTCCAGAATTTGACCCGTGAGTATAAATAGCCTGACCCTGTCGTTGTAACCGAATGGAACAACTCGGTGGCACCGAGATGCATAACTGCAAGCAGTTACTGCAAGTCGGTGTGACCAAAAAGTTCAAATCGGTTGCACCGAGATTGAAAACCTAGATCAACTTAGTGATCTCGGTATGACCGAAATGGATGAATCGGTCAGACCGAAATGCACAAAGAGGTTTTGGAAGTTTAAGTCTATGATGAATCGGGGACTTCGAGTTCTCCTCACACAGAGTGGTTCGAATCTGACTTGATCAAACTTTGTGATATAGCATGAATAGAGTTTGAGACAAGAAAAGCATAGATAGCTAGAGAAGGTTCTTAGGCATTCTTGTCCATCCACTTGGCAAAAGAAAAAGAAACCAAACAATCAAAGCTACAAGTGGATGTCCTCGAATGAGTAAATTATGCAACCAACATGCTCACACTATAAAATGGCAAATGAAATATGTGACAAAGCATGCACACACAATTCTAGCATCTATCAAACAATTGGCGATGACTAGTTCATCTATATATGAGTATATTGACTTAGGAGTCAAATGAGAACATTTGATCATAGGTCATACTCATCGTTTAAGCACAAGTGGGGTTACCACTTTTACATAAAGCATTGTTGTGTTCACACCATTAGAGTTGCTTTAGCTCAATTCTTAGAGTAAAGCTCCCCCTAGATGTGAGATCCCCCCTAATAGGGATGAACTAACCTTGGGTTTTGTCAATGATGACTTCATGTAGGTGTTGAAGATGTGGAAGCTCAATGTTGATGTAGATCATTTGGAGCAATCCATTGGAGTGAGTTGCACTTTCAATACCTACACGGGTTAGTCCCACAAGGAACAAACAAGGATATCCATAGACATAGAGTGATGCACACACACAAGATGATGTCTATGAAAGCGTTAGATTACCTTGTCCCTTGTCTTACCAACAAGAGGGTTTGTGACTCCATGAACTAGTGCAAGATGTGGAAGTTGATTGCACTTGTCCTTGCAAAAATGATATGAGTGAAGTATGTTAGCGGAGTCACCCTCAAGAACTCTCTAGTTCTTCTTCTTCGGGATCCACATCATCTTGATGAGAATCCTTGGGGTTGTAGTCGTACTTGATGAAGTAGAACTTGATGTAGTCTTGGGAACCCACTTGACCAAGGCCTTAGGAGCTTCTTCAAATGCATCAATCTCCTCTTGAAGCTTGTCCTTGCCTTTTTGCTTGTGGTCTTGTGGTGGAAGATCATCTTGAGCTTGTGTCCCTTTGAAAGAAGTAGGACCATACTTCTCTTGTTGAGGAACAAACTTCGTCTTGGGGTATTGATCTTCTTCCCACTCAACTCCATTGGCATTGAACTTTCGTTCAAAACCAACACCTTGGTTCTTCGGGTGCCTTCCTTGCTTGCGTACAATTTCCTCGAATTGCTTACTCCCGGCAAGGCTCTTGTAAACACTTTTCTCTATAATTCCCTTCAAAAGGCTATTTTCTTGCTCAAGTGTAACTTGGCTAAGAGAATCATTAGTGGAATCAAGAGAACTACTAGAAGCAACAACATTGGATTTAGCATGATTATTGTTACTACTAGAGGAAGAATCTTTCTTGTTCTTGTTACTAGACTTGACTTGAGGCATGTAAGAAGATAAGAGTAAATGCTTGGCAATGTAAGAAGAACTTTTCTCGCGAAGATCATCATTGATTGCCTTTAAAAACTCATGTTCTTGCTCAAGGTTGAGCTTTTCAAAGCGTAACTTCTCATGAGTCCTTAAAAATTCTCGATGATCTCCTAAGATAGTTTCATGAGCTAACTTAAGAGTGTTTAGTTCTTTAGTTAGGAGCTCAATCTTCTCCTTATCATTGTCATTCGTTTTATCTTCATTAGAATGATTATTTGATGTTTCATCATAGTATTCATCACTAGAGTTGTAAACAAGTAAATCATCATCACCTAACAAGTCATCTTCATCACTATTGAAATCAACATACTCGGGGTGTGTTACCTTTGGGCCTTTAGCCAAGAAGCATCTTCCAACTCCTTCATTTGGTGAATCAAATATGTCGTAGGAGTTGGTTGACACAAGTGCTAGACCGGCAACACATTCATCTTGAGTATATTCGGAATCAGAGTGATAACTTCTCTCGGAGTGATTGTCAGAGTTGGAGCCGGATACCCATTCACCAACATGAGCTTGATGTCTTCGTTTTGTGTAGCTCCTTGATGACTTGTCCTTCCTTTCCGAATCCTTGCTTCTCCAGGATGTTCTTCGTTCATAACAATCATCTCTACTCCTTCTTTCTCTTGATGGTGATTCTTCTCTTGTACTTCTTCTTTTTGGAGAATCTTCTCTTCTTTTGTAGGGTGTCGTACACTCATTGGAATAGTGTCCGGGTCTTCCACAATTGTAGCAATTATGCTCACGACTAGAAGATCTTTTGTCATTGTAGGACCTTGACTTGGAACTTCTTTCCTTGCTCCTACTCTTGTAGAACTTGTTGAAGTTCTTCACCATTACGCTCAATTCTTCATTGAAGGTTTGTTTCTCACTTGATGATGTGGGAGCTTTACATGAGGCTTTGTAAGCACCACTTGACTTGTTGTGGACCTCCTCCTTATCCTTGAGTGACATCTCATGAGCAACAATTCTTCCAATGACTTCTGTTGGCTTGAGATCTTTGTAATTGGGCATCATTTGGATCAATGTGCACACGGTATCATATTTTCCATCCAAAGCTCTTAGGATCTTCTTGATGATGAATTTGTCGGTCATCTCTTCACTTCCTAAGCTGGCAATCTCATTTGTGATAAGAGCAAGCCTAGAGTACATCTCGGCGACGCCTTCACCATCCTTCATTTTGAACTTGTCAAGTTGACTTTAAAGCACATCCAATTTTGATTCCTTAACGGAGTCGGTACCTTCGTGCATGTCAATCAAAGTATCCCAAATTTCCTTTGCATTCTCAAGACGGCTAATTTTGCTGAATTCTTTAGGGCACAATCCGTTGAAGAGGATATCACAAGCTTGAGCATTGTATTGCAGGATCTTCAACTCTTCCACGGTAGCTTCACGGTTCAGTTCTCTCCCATCAAAGAATTCACCTTGCAAGCCAATACACACAATAGCTCAAAAGGCGGGGTTATGTCCAAGAATATGCATTTTCATGTTATGCTTCCAAATAGGAAAATTAGTACCATCAAAGTAAGGACCTGTATGGTGGTAATTTCCCTCGCTAGACGCCATACTCTCCTAGGTTGTGAAACCAAGGCTATGGCCACCAAAAGCTATGGAATTCAAAGCAAAGGAGACCGAATCTCTGATACCACTTGTAGGATCGAAAGTATGTCTAGAGGGGGGTGATTAGACTACTTAACCAAATAAAAATCTAGCCTTTTCCCAATTTTAGTTCTTGGCCGATTTTAGCAACTTAGCACAAGTCAAGCAATCAACCTACACATGCAATTCTAAGATTATAGCAGCGGAATGTAAAACAATTGCATATGAAGGTAAAGGGGAGGAGTTTGAGAAGGCAAACGCAATTGGAGACATGGATGTTTTTGTCGTGGTTCCGATAGGTGGTGCTATCGTACATCCACGTTGATGGAGACTTCAACCCACGAAGGGTAACGGCTGCGCGAGTCCATAGAGGGCTCCACCCACGAAGGGTCCATGAAGAAGCAACCTTGTCTATCCCACCATGGTCGTCGCGCACGAAGGACTTGCCTCACTAGGGTAGATCTTCACGAAGTAGGCGATCTCCTTGCCCTTACAAACTCCTTGGTTCAACTCCACAATCTTGTCGGAGGCTCCCAAGTGACACCTAGCCAATCTAGGAGACACCACTCTCCAAGAAGTAACAAATGGTGTGTTGATGATGAACTCCTTGCTCTTGTGCTTCAAATGATAGTCTCCCCAACACTCTACTCTCTCTCACAGGATTTGGATTTGGTGGAAAGAAGATTTGAGTGGAAAGCAACTTGGGGAAGGCTAGAGATCAAGATTCATATGGTAGGAATGGAATATCTTGACCTCAACACAAGTATAGGTGGTTCTCTCTCAGAAAATGTATGTTGGAAGTGTAGGCATGTTCTGATGGCTCTCTCCACGAATGAAGAGTGGGTGGAGGGGTATATATAGCCTCCACACAAAATCTAACCGTTACACACAACTTATCAATCTCGGTGGGACTGAATCGTCAAACTCGGTCGGACCGATTTAGCAAATAATGTGACCGTTAGGATTTTTGGTGGGACCGACATGTCAACTCAGTGGGACCGATATGGTTAGGGTTCGGGCATAACGTAATCTCGGTGAGACCGATTACACAAACTCGGTGGGACCGATTTTGGTAATAAGCTAACCAGAGAGTTGGTCAGGCAAACTCGGTGGGACTGATTCGCTCATCTCGGTGAGACCGACATGTTACGAAAGGGAAGCAGAGAGTTTGCATTGCAATCTCGGTGGGACCAATTGCTCATCTCGGTTGGACCGAAACGTTACGAAGGGAAACAAAGAGATTACAATCCCATCTCGATGAGACCGAGATCCCTATCGGTGAGACCGATTTGACTAGGGTTTGTGGCAGTGGCTATGACATCTGAACTCGGTGGCGCCGGATAGAAAGAATCGGTGGGGTCGAGTTGGACTTTTGGTTTGGGTCATATGTGGATGTGAGAATGTAGTTGAGGGCTTTGGAGCATATCACTAAGCATTTTGAGCAAGAGACTCATTAAACAACACCTCATCCCTCCTTGATAGTATTGGATTTTCCTATAGACTCAATGTGATCTTGGATCACTAAAATAGAAAATGTAGAGCTTGAGCTTTGAGCTTGAGCCATTCCTTTTGTCCTTAGCATTTTGAGGGATCCACTTTTCTCATCCATGCCATGCCAATCATTGAGCTTTCCTGAAATATTTATCTTGAAATAGCATTAGCTCAATGAGCTATATGTTGTTAGGAATTACCAAAACCACCCAGGGATAGTTGCACTTTCAAGAACATAAGAATAAATTGTTTGTAGGGTACGAATCCACCTCAAAGCTATTCTTTCTGTTCGATCTATTCAAGAGTTCGTACTAAAATAACACAAAGCTATTCTTTCCCTTCGATCTATCCTAGAGTTCGTACTAAAATAACACCAAAGAAAATTCATATTCATAATACTCAATCCAACACAAAGAACTTCAAAGATTGCCCCAATATTTCTATCGGAGAAATAAAGACAAGAACGTGCATCAACCTCTATGCATAGATTACCCCAATGTCACCGCGGGAATCCGCGAGTTGAGTGCCAAAACATATATCAAGTGAATCAATACGATACCCCATTGTCACCACGAGTATTCAATAGCAAGACATATATCAAGTGTTCTCGAATCCATAAAAGTATTCAATCCGATAACAACAAAATCTCAAAGGGAAAAACTCAATTCATCACAACAAGATAAAGAGGGGAAAACACCATATGATCCGACTATATTAGCAAAGCCCATGATACACCAAAATCGTGACACCTCAAGAACACGAGAGAGAGATTAAACACATAGCTACTGGTGCAAACCCTTAGCCCCGAGGGTTGAATACTCCCTCCTGATCGTGGTGGCCGCCGGGATGATGAAGATGGTCACCGGAGATGATTCCCCCCTCCGGCAGGGTGCCGGAACGGGCTCTAGATTGGATCTCGTGGATACAGAGGCCTTGCGGTGGCGAAACTTCTGATCTAGGGCTACCCCGAAGGGTTTCGGAATATTTGGGATTTTATAGGGTAAAGAAGGGGTGCGGGAGGCCACCGAGGTGGGCAGAACCCACCTGGGCGCACCAGGGGGCCCAGGCGCGCCCTGGTGGGTTGTGCCCCCCTCGAGGAACCCCCCAGGTGCTGCTCTAGCCCATCCTGGGTGTTCTGGTCCATAAAAATTCTCTAAGGAGTTTCGTGGTGTTTGGACTCCGTTTGATATTGATTTCCTGCGATGTAAAAAACAAGCACAAAACAGCAACTGGCACTGGGCACTTGGTCAATAGGTTAGTCCCAAAAAATGATATAAAGTTGCTATAAGATGATTGTAAAACACCCAAGAATGATAAAAATAACAGCGTCAATACTTCATAAATATAGATACATTGGAGACGTATCAAAGGGCAAGGGGGCGCCGCCCCCTTCCCCTAGTCCAATCCGGACCCATGGGACTGTGGAAGGGGGCACCGCACACGGCTAAGGCAAAACTTGGTTTGTCCTTGGGGTGCCACCTGCCCACGTATATAAAGGAGGGAGGGAGAGAGGCTGGCCCCCTAGGGGTGCACCAAGAGTATGGAGTCCTAGTAGGACTTCCAAGTCCTAGTAGGAATCCCTTTCCTTTTCGGAGTAGGAGAGAAGGAAAGAGGGAAAGAGAGAGGGAGTAGGAAAGGGCAAGGGGGGCGCCGCCCCTTCCCCTAGTCCAGTTCGGACGCATGTGGGGGCACCACCTCCCCTTTGGTCTGCCTCCTCCTTTCCCGTATGGCCCAATAAGGCCCATTACTTCTCCCGGTGAATTCCCGTAACTCCCCGCTGAATCACTTGGAACCTATCCGATGTCTGAATATAGCCTTCCAATATATCAATCTTTATTTCTCGACTATTTTGAGACTTCTCATCACGTCCGTGATCTTATCCGGGACTCCAAAAAAACTTCGGCCATCAAAACACATAACTCAAAATACAAATCGTCATCAAACGTTAAGCTGCAGACCCTACGGGTTCGAGAACTATGTAGACATGATCGAGACACATCTCCGATCAATAACCAATAGTGGAACCTGGATGCTCATATTGGCTACTACATATTCTACGAAGATCTTTATCGGTCAAACCGCACAACAACATACGTTGTTCCCTTTGTCATCGGTATGTTACTTGCCCGAGATTCGATCGTCGGTATCATCATACCTAGTTCAATATCATTATCGGCAAGTCTCTTTACTCGTTTCGTAATGCTTCATCCTGCAACTAACTCATTAGTCACATTGCTTGCAAGGCTTATAGTGATGAGCATTACCGAGAGGGCCTAGAGATACCTCTCCGATACACGGAGTGACAAATCCTAATCTCGATCTATGCCAACCCAACAAACACCTTCGGAGACACCTGTAGAGCATCTTTATAATCACACATTTACATTGTGATGTTTGATAGCACACAAGGTGTTCCTCCGGTATTCAGAAGTTGCATAATCTTATAGTCTGAGGAACATGTATCAGTCATGAAGAAAGCAGTAGCATTGAAACTGTAATGATCATAATGCTAAGCTAACGGATGGGTCTTGTCCATCACAACATTCTCCTAATGATGTGATCCTGTTCATCAAATGACAACACATGTCTATGGTTAGGAAACGTAACCATCTTTGATTAACGAGCTAGCCAAGTAGAGGCATACTAGGGGCACTATGTTTTGTCTATGTATTCACACGTGTACTAAGTTTCCGGTTAATACAATTCTAGTATGAATAATAAACATTTATCATGATATAAGGAAATAAATAATAATTTTATTATTGCCTCTAGGGCATATTTCCTTCATAGCCATGCACTTCTGCTTGGCCGAGAAAGAGAGTTGGCCACAACAATTCCTTGTGAGCTTGAAGTAGTCGTCATGTGCCTCCACTCCCTCCACAATGCGCAAAAACAATGGTTTCTGCATGCGAAAACGACGACGAAACCACAGACATCTGGGAAAGTAGGTTTGGGAGCAAAGTAGTCCCTGTGTAGTAGCTTTGCTCCGGACACCCTGTCCTGGTTGATCACTCTTCTCCCTTTGACTGAGCCCTTAAAGTTGAGAATATGCTCCACTTGTCGGTCCATTACTCTTGCATGCTCATGAGCATAATCATGTCCACTTCTTTGTCTGAATCCGACGAATCAAAGAACTCATCTTGAATCATTTGGTCAAGCTCCGTCGGTCCATACCCCTGGTCCGACGAAACATCGGAATCCATCATTTTACCTAACACAATCACAAAAAATCCAGACAGACAATGCGCCGAACACATTAAGCGCAAGGCGGAGCCAGAGAGTTGTCGGACGTACCACGGTCGCGTCCGGGCCAGCAACGACGTCCCCCGCAGCGAGGACGGGATGGCTCTTCCGGAGCTGGCGGCGAAGAGCCTGGAAATGGCTGCGGAGCAGGTGTGGCGGCGGAGCGCGAGACGGACGGCGTGGAGGAGGAAGAAAAGAGGAGATGGCAAATGGATCCGGCTGGTCTTCGGGGTGGACTTGGTGCAATTTTGGGTGGGGTCGGGTTGTCGGGTCCGACATGACGGGCGTGCCCGGGCACCCCCATATCCGCCCCATATTGGGCAGGATATGAGGGGTGCCGGTCAGCCAGGCATTTGAGAGCCGTTTCAGAGGGCTGGCTGGGTCAAAAAATCGTAACCGGACAGTAACCAGGCGACCTAATCGAACGTATGAGGCAGGTTTGAGATGCCCGACTATAGATTCTCTTACTCTTCCCCGTACTTACGCGGCTATATGCTTTACACGTGCATATAGTAAGTTGTCTGGAGAAGGCCATTTGGCCATGTGTTTTGCATCGGACGGCTCAAACAAATTGACTGGAAAAAAATCAGTCTACACACCCCTAACCTATCCTTAAATAGTAACCACCTGATCTTACGTGTAATTATCTTCCTACTCCCTCCATCCATATATAAAGGGCCTAATGCATTTTTTAAGAGTGGCTTTGACTATTTTTAAGATTAATAGTATATGAGATGTATAATGTGAAAATTATATCATAGGAAGCTCCTTTCACATATGAATTTCATTGTATGCTTTGTGTAATTTGCATGTCATATTTTATTATTATACGAAAATACTAACGCCCACACGTGTGGCAACATTGCAACTCGCCCACACGCCTAGATCACCATCCAGTTAAGTTTGCACGAATCTTGACACACTGATGCAGTTTTCGCGTGCCGCGTAGGACAAGGCCGGTGTGTGGGCGTTGGAGCGGTCGCCCACACGCCCCACAGCACACGGTTATCAGTTGTGCTGTGTGGGCGAACTAGTTTCTTCCCACACAGCCACCACCTAGTCCACGCGCGGGTGAACTACTTTTCACCCACACGATAGTCGTACGTTGTTGGATGGCAACTGTAGTCGCGCGTATATGGCAACTATATAAACACACATGGCAACTATGATTTGTTTGCTAGACGGCGACTGCAGTTGCGCGTACGTGGCAATCAGGTAAACATACATGGCAATTATGATTAATCACATGTGGCAACTAGGTAAACACACATGACAACTATTGTTTAATCATATGTGGCAAGTAGTTAATCACTCACGACAACTATAGTTTGATTACACGCGGTAAATACCATAAATTAGACATGGCAACTATAGTTAACCAAAACAGAGAGAGTTGCCATGCTTTTACAACCATATTTTTTTTTAGAACATAGACGTCAGAGACGTCCGGCTTTAAATTAATAAAGCCCACAAAACTTAGGCAGAGTAGCACAACCACCGAACAAAACAACATAAACTAACACGACAGTTAAGAGGATAGGCCGCTAAATGAGCGCAAAGTTGCGTTACAAGGCGGAGAACGGCCCAAAAGCAGCGAGCACGCAGGCTCGGAAGGTACTAAGACCAAAAGGGGGTTGCCCATCCCTATGCGGCAACCAGTTGAGCAGGCGACGGAGCTCGAGCCTCGGAGTAGACAGCGTGGAGACGACAGATAGCTTGGCGGTGGAGATCAGAGTCCTGTTGTCTTCCCAGCGATGCCCATTGCTGCAAGAAAATGATGCATTTGAAGATAACGTCAGCGGGATGCGAGGGGAACACCCCCTCAATAGTAAACTTGTTACGGGTATTCCAAATAGCCCATAGCATAGCCGCCGCACAAGTCCACATGACCCTACGAGACGCGCCTTGAAACCCAGATAAGGAAGACACGAGCTCAGGTCGGGAGCGTGGATCCCAATCCACTCCCGCGGCCTTCCGGACCGCGCTCCAAGCGAAACGAGCCAGGGAGCAAAGGAAGAAGGTGTGGTCAGCATCTTCCGGGACCCCACACAGCGCACAGGGGCCAGAGGCGGGGCCGTTGCGTTTAGCGAGGTTAATAGAGGTAGGAAGGCGATCTTGACAAAGTTGCCAAAGGAAGACCTTAATTTTGAGCGGGATCTTTGCCTTCCAAAGCCCCGTGGCCGCCGACGGGATCTGACCGTGGCATAGCTCTCTGTACATGGATTTGACAGAGAATTTGCCGGAGCTCGCAAGTCTCCACAAGATCAGGTCCGCGGATTCCGACAATCGGACGTCCGCAAGTAGCGCCAGAAGGCGGTCCCAATCTGCCAACTCCGGCCCGATTAGCTCACGTCTGAAGTTAATACAGGGAGGGAGGTGCTAAGAGCCGAGGCAACCCGTTGCTCGGGTTCGACCACTAAGGAGTATAGTTGTTGAAACTCCGCCCATAATGGGCGCTGGCCAATCCAATGATCAAGCCAGAGACGCGTAGAACGTCCGTTGTTAACCGCAAACTTTGCGCCCCTGGCAAAGAGGGGTTTAAGGGATTGAATGGAATTCCAGAAAGGAGACCCACTGGGAGCCGCGTCAAAAAAATCCCCTCGCGAGAAATATTTTGCCCGGAGGAGGTCGATCCAGAGGCCAGTCTCACCCTGAGTCATTTTCCAGATCCACTTGCACATTAGTGCGATGTTCATCAACTTGGAGTTGATGATCCCAAGACCCCCCTGGGTTTTGGGACGACACACGGCTTGCCATTTAACCATATGGTATTTTCGTTTCGGTCCCGCTCCTTCCCAAAAGAAACGGGACCGCGGTGTATCAAACTTAGAGTGTACCCCGTTCGCCAGCAAGAACAGACCCATGGCAAACATGGGCAAAGATGAGAGGCTGGTGTTGGTAAGGATTAGTCTTGCCCCTGAAGACATAAAACGGCCCCTCCACGGGCAAACCCTATTCGCCACCTTGGAGGAGAGGGGCTCCCAGTCAGCGATTGTACACTTCTTTGCCGCTATTGGGAGCCCGAGGTAAGTAAACGGGAACTGGCCTAGTTTGCAGTTAAGCAGGTTGGCGACCCGTCGCGTCCATCCCTATGGACACCACCTCACTTTTGTGGAAGTTAATTTTTAGTCCGGACATGAGTTCGAAGCACAACAGTATAGCTTTGACCGAAGCGATACTATGTGTGTCGGGCTCGAAAAGAAGAAGAGTGTCATCCGCGTATTGCAAGTGGGACACTCCTCCCGGGATTAGGTTGTCCACGACACCCCTAATGTGGCCGGCTAGACGAGCCCTGTCTAGCATGGCGCCTAAAGCGTCCGCCACGAAGTTAAAAAGCAACGGCGATGCTGGGTCCCCTTGACGCAGCCCGCGCTTGTTGCGGAAGAAGTTCCCTACTTCTCCGTTCACCGCTATCGCCGTTTGGCCTCCCGAGACCAACTGCATCATGCGGTGAACCCAAACCGACGAGAAACCTCGATCCAGGAGTACCTGTCGGAGGAACTCTACAACCATATTTTCCATCCTGGATAACTACATCTGAGATTGCGGATGGCAACTAAATCGTCATCCCGCGGGTACCTATTGTAGCTGCGCCGAGACGTGTGGGCATATTTGCTTCGTGCCACACGTGCGGGGTGGGGATGAGTAGTACTTGTCGAGCGTGTGACACGAAGTAGCTACACCCACACGTGTGGACAATTCTACTGTTCACCCACACACATCCCGTGTGGGCTGCCCCTGCTCATGTCACACACGATGTGTGGGCGAATGCCTATTATGCCACACGTGTGGTGGATATCAGCGTCCTTATTCTTGTGAAAGAACAAATTGATCGAACTATCTTTTAGTGATGATCCATGAGGATTATATACATAGGGAACCGTCTCCACGAACGGATGCGTCCGATCGTGGGGGTCGTGGGAATGTCGAACGGGTGCCTGTGGCAACCGACGTTCGTTTACACAAGGGAGGATTATCCCTAATAACAGAATTAATTTAAATCCTAACACTCCCCCTAATCCTCGCTTGTCCTTGAGACCGATCATCTTTGAAATATTCTCCTCCAAAACCCTGTGGGAAAAATTGAGAAGAAAACATACAATATGCCATGAAAAACTCCTTCTAAAACCCAGTGGGAAAATAAGGAGAAAACGACATATATCGTCCATGCTTGCATTGATATTGCCTCATTAACAACCTTACATGAGAAACCATTTGGAAAAACTCATAAAGGAAAAGAGTGCAATATTAATGATCTTATGATCTTAACAGGTTATATCTTAGGAGATTTCTCCCCCTGAATTTTGCAAGTCTCGAAGTCATCGCATACCAATTCCAGTTACATATTTATGAAACAGAGAACTTGGTAAGGACTTAGTAAACAGATCAGCGAGATTGTCGCATGACTTCGTTTGCAAAATACTTATCTCCCCCTTTTCTTGTTGATCATGGGGATAAAATAATGTAGGAGAAATATGATTCATAATATTGCTCTTAATATAACCCGTTTGCATTTATGCAATACAAGAAACATTATCTTCATAGATAATGGTGGGTGATTTTAACGAACCAATCCCACTTGAACTTTGGACAAAGTTCATCATTCTGCGAAGCCATACACATTCTCGTGTTGCTTCGAACAAAGTAATTATCTCAGAATGATTGATGGACGTTGCCACTAAGGTTTGCTTTGTTGACTTCCAAGAGAAGGTCGTACCTCCATGTAAGAAGACAAAACCAGTCTGCGATCTGGCATCGTGAGGATCTAACAAGTATCCAGCATTACAATACCCCACCATGGTGCTCTCTTGATTTTTTTATAGAATAAACCAAGATCTTTGGTGCCCTGAAGATATCTGAAAATATTCTTCACACCAACCCAATGCCTTTTCGTTGGTGATGCATTGTATCTAGCCAGTAAATTAACTGCAAATGCTATGTCAGGCCTGGTGCAGTTTGCTAGATACATTAGTGCCCCAATAGCACTGAGGTAAGGAAACTCATGTCCTAATACCCCTTCATCATCACCCTTAGGTCTAAATGAGTCTTTATCTCTATCAAGAGATCTGACAACCATAGGTGTTTTTGAAGGGTATGCTTTATCCATATTGAACTTTTCCAATATCTTTTGGGTATAAGAAGACTAATGAACAAGTATTTCTGAAGAAAAATGTTCAAGTTGCAAACCAAGACAAAATTTGGTTTTACCCAAATCTTTCATCTCGAATTCCGTCTTGAAATGATTACACGCCTCATGTATTTCTCGTGTAGTCCCAATGATGTTCAAGTCATCAACATACACGGAAATTATGCAAAATCCATCAGTGGAATTCTTGATGAACACACATGGGCAATCATTGTTGTTTGAGTAACCCTTCTTCAGAAGGAACTCACTTAGTCAGTTATACCACATTCTGCCCGACTGTCTCAAGCCGTATAACGACTTCAGTAGCTTTACGCAATACATGTTGCGATTAGTTTTCGGATCCGGAATCTTCATTCCCTCGGGAACTTTCATATAGATATCTGTGTTAAGTGACCCATATAAATATGTTGTCACCACATCCATCAATTGGATATACAAATTCATTTACACTGTCGGTGATATCAAGTATCGGTACGTGACTCCACTCATCACAGGAGAATATGTTTCATCATAATCGATGCCGGATCTCTGTGTAAACCCTTGTGCTACAAGCCTCGCTTTATATCTCAACACTTCATTGTTTTCGTTCCTTTTATGAACAAAAACTCATTTTGCCCCCACAGGGAAAACATTAGGAGGAGTAGGTATTACTGCAGTAAATACCCCTCTCTTGGCAAGCGAGCGCAATTCGTCCTCTATTGCAACCTTCCAGTTGGACCAGTCTGAGCGTTTCATACACTCTGCCATGGACTTAGGTTCATGATCCAATGCCAGGTCATCTGCAATCTTTGAGACGAAAAATATGCCGACAATTGTAGTCTTTCTGTTGAATGATTCTCTTGATTCAACATAGTTGATGGAAATCTCATCAATACCCTCTGACTCATCATGATTTCCCACAAAAATCGAGTCAAGGTGTACCGATGTCCCAGCACCAATATTTGTGTGCACGGTTGTGCTGGGTTCTGGATGCATATCATCCTTCAGGTGTCTTTCAACACTAGGTTCAATATCAACTCGCGGTTGACATGCATTTACTATTTAAGGGATCCTCATTTCCCGCGGACGCTTCTGAGAAGCACTGTCCTTTTTGTCCAGCTTTCTCCCCCTCTTGGGCGGTTGAGTGGTCTTATGAGATATCTCAACTCTCTCTGGAACATTCATAGCAGGAACATGGGATTTAGTGACACCTTTATAATCAATAAATGCATCTGGCAGATTATTTGCAATATTTTGCAAATTAATAATCTTTTGAACTTCCAGCTCAGATTCATTCGTACGTGGATCTAAGGACTGAATGCCTTTGACATTCCAATCTATTTCCCAGCATTCTTTGTGGTTCTTTTCTCCCCCTAATGCCGGAAAATTGTCCCCATCGAAGATACAATCAGCATACCGGGCTGTAAATAGATCCCCTGTTAGAGGTTCCAGGTACTTTATAATCGACGGAGAATTGTACCCCACATAGATCCCCATTTTTCTATGTGGACCCATCGATGTACGCTGAGGTGGTGATATCGGTTCATACACGGCGCAACCGAATCTTCGAAGATGGGAAATACTTGGTTGATTTCCACCTACTAACTGCAACGGGGAGGCATTATGACATGCAGTTGGTCGAATTTGTATCAACTCCGCAGCATGCAATACCGCATGTCCCCAACAAGATGTTGGAAGACTACAATTCTGTAGGAGTGGTCTTGCTATCAACTTGATCCTCTTGATAAGTGATTCCGCAAGACCATTTTGTGTGTGTACATATGGTACAGAATGCTCCACAGTTATGCCCAAAGCTAGGTAGTAATTGTTGAATGCTCGTGAACTAAATTCAGCAGCATTATCCATTCTGATGGATTTTATCCCGTGTTCAGGATGATTTGCCCTTAGTTTAATGATTTGAGCGACCAACTTTGCAAAAGCATGGTTCCTTGTTGATAATAGACACACATTGGACCATCTTGTTGATGCATCAATGAGCACCATAAAATATCTAAATGGTCCCGATAACGGTCGAATTGGACCACATATTAAGTGGTTCATTCTTGATCTTCATATATGAAGGTCTTGTGATTAATTTCCCAGTTGCACATGCAGTGTATACAAAATCCGAGGATTTGGGGAAATTAGCAACCGTTATGTTGTGTCCAGTTGAACCATCAATAATTTTTCTCATCATCCCTACACCAGGATGATCCAGGCGATCATGCCATATCTTGAACTTGTCAAGATTCTGAAAAATTATTTTGTATGCCAAATGTTGCTCTGGCTTGATGTATGTGTAATACAGTCCAGAAGATAGAGCAGGTAGTCTCTCAAGGGTTTCCTTGTCGGATCCCTTCTGCTGAGTTATAAGCAGGCTTTCAACTGCATTGTCTTCATGAGTTGCAATGTGGTAGCCATTCATGCGGATATCCTTAAAACTCAATAGGGTACGAGTTGAATCCGGATACAATAAAGTCTCCTGGATTTCAAGTTTTGTACCATTCAGGAGTGTAAATGTGACTTGACCAGAACCAACAATTACTGTATCATGACCACCAATCGCCATAACACTTCCCTTACTCTTTTTGAGACTTCGGAAGTATTTAACTTCCCTTAGGATTGTGTTAGAGGCACCAATGTCCACTAAACAAATTTTCTCCTCCATTAAATTGTTTCTGGAAGTTTTCTTTTTCTTTCTTCCCTTCTGGTTTCCTTTGTCCGGCGATTGTCGCCGGCGTAATCTGCCTATGCGTGCTCTGGGCAGAGATAAGTGTTGATAACGTGTGAAAGAACAAATTGATCGAACTATCTTTCATTGATGATCCATCAGGATTATATACATAGGGAACCGTCGCCGCGAAAGGATGCGTCCGATCGTGGGGGTCGTGGGAATGTCGAACGGGTGCCTGTGGCAACCGACGTCCGTTTACACAAGGGAGGATTATCCCTAATAACAGAATTAATTTAAATCCTAACAATTCTAACATGTGGTCAAAGTTAGCCTTAAAAATGCATTAGGCCATATATATATATATATATATATATATATATATATATATATATATATATATATATATATATATATATATATATAGAGAGAGAGAGAGAGAGAGAGAGAGAGAGAGAGAGAGAGAGAGTAACATTTGTATTTCCAGCATAAATGTCACTTACTAGCTCATGGCTAGATCTCCGAAATTACCTGAAAAGTCATGTAGGAGTAATACTATATCAAGAAAGCACATCATTCAGTATCAGTGCAAGTTCCAGAGAGTAAGTGGCAGCAAGAACACCCAGCCGCTAGGAGGCAAACCGTCGACAAGAACAGTGTTGAACATGGGCATTGTTAAATGTTGATATGTGCAGACCTTGGGCCATTGATGTTGACCACCTGGGATCTCGAGAGGGTACTGCAAAGCGTGCGTGCGTACTCCCACAGATTCTCAGCAGCCCCGTTAATTAATGGGAAACGTTTAAAATCGGCGTGCCGGCCGAAGCTTCGGCCGGTCACACCGCTCTCTGGCGCAGCCACTCGTTCTTTTCTCCTCCACGCGTCACGGGCCCCATCCACCGCCTGTGCCATGCCTTATCTCTTCACCCCTGAGCTCCACCACTCATTTCACCTCATTTCCATGAACGCGTCCTTCCTCTGTCACTCTTTTCTCCCCAAAATAACAGTAGCGTGGATCCTCTCTCTCAGGATTTCCTCTCCAATATCCACTCCTCACCTAATCTTGCTTCTCCGCTCATCTCTAACGCAACCAAATCCACTGCTCCAGTGGCTGCAGATCGCACCTTGTGTTGCTCCGACGAGCGTAAGGCCCTCACATGCCCCGCTCTATTCTAGCGAGCAGCCGCCTCCACCTGCTCGCGCGCTGCTCCGGCGTGCGCCGTCCTCCACCGGGTGATGGGCCGGCGGTTACGTCTTGCATGAGCAAACGAGATGCTGGAATCGGCCTCGGCGGGTGCTGCAATTAGCAACTTTTTTGCTACAACCGGTTTTTGTTTTTGCTGGAATCAGCAACGTTTTTTGCTAGGATCCACATTTTTGGAAGTGCTTTTTTGCTACAACGATTCAAATTTTTTGCTACCATCGTTTTGTTTTTTGCTGCCACCGTCCTTTTCTCATTTTTGGCACCCATCTCTGAATTTTTTTGCTGGATCCATCTTTCTACTAGAACCACTTCATTTTTTTTGTTACCAGAGTCTTTGATTTGTGCTACCACCATCTCCGTTTTTGCTACTGCCCCGTCTTCCGAATTTTTTTTGCCGGATGCATCCTTTTTACCTTTGAACCACCTCAAATTTGCTACCACTGTCTTTGTTTTTTGCTACTAGTGTATTTGAGTTTTGCTACCATCCCTTTTTTTTGTTTTTTCTGCTGGTTACATTTTTTTGCTGGAACCAGCAATTTTTTTTGTTGGAACTGGTGTTTTTGTTAGCTACTACCTCATCTACAAACGGCGACAGCGATGAACTTTCACTGAATGGCTGCAACTGGAGGCCGATTTTGGTGGAACCGACATCACATTTTTGCTGCATCGGTGTTTTTTTTTTGCGGCAACCGGTTAGTTGTTTTGCTACATGGCGATGGCTCGGTGGAGCGATGTTGTCCTGCCAGATCCAGTGAGGATCCGTGCTGCGGGGACGACGAGCCGATGGTGCCTCGAATCAGCGGCACGCGCGGCCATGGCGGGCTGCGTGAGCGGGGCGGGTGCACCGGAGATTCCCTTTTTTTTGGTTCTGGCATGATGTGCGGGACGAGGAAGAAAAAAAATGCCCAGATCCAACGGCCGATGAAACTGCAATCGTACGGGTGCGCTCTGACCGGCCGAAATTCGGCCGGCGCACCGGCGCCTAGTAGTCGCCTTAATTAATTGCGGATGGTGATAAATCAGCCTAGATAATAGCTTGGCGCTGAGTCATCCGGAGCATAGGAATATGGCGACGCACATGCGGCGGATGCCTAGGTGCGAGTGCGATCGATCGCTGCGGTGTAGGCAGGCCGATCTCCGCTCTCCAGGGCATGGGGAGGCCTTTTTCCATGCCACCGGCCGACACACCGGTGACCGGTGCGTGCGGCGCGCATGCCGAGCACATTAAACAAGGCATGGTCGCACGGATAGCGCATCGCGATCGTCGCAGGCACAGAGTAACGCGGCAGTGCGTGGACGTGGTGTCGGCACGTTCGCTTTCGTCCTGGAGCATGGTGGCATGGCGCGCTGGATACGGCGCACCGAGACGGAGGCTCCCCGGAGGTTTCCGATGGAGGTTCGGGATCGGCGAGCTCTGCTCCCGCGCCCTGGGGATCATGCTGGCGATCTGAAAACCGACGAGGCCTCTTTTCGCTCCGGCGGCGTGCGGATGCCGCGAGCTCCGGTGCTGTACGGGTCCGAAAGCACGCATTCAAGCGATCCCACTAGGAACTGTCCCGACGATGAGACGACGAGGCCCGTCAGCGACGGACACATGCGCGCGTGGAAACAGAGCCCGCCTAATTTGCCGTGCCTGGCGTGGCGGTAGAGCACTGGAAGTGGAACGCGGGCGGCGGTGGTGGCAGGACGCACGGTGAGAGTGGCTTGCTTTTTTTTTCCTTTTTCCTTTTTTAAGGTGATGAGAGGGGTTTGCTGTTTGCGCCGCCGACGCGCCGCGGGGCGGCCGTCCTCGCGAAGAAGTCATGGATTGAGCTCCGTTTAGGCCGTCTCTGTTTTCTTTTCTTTTTATAAGAAGAAGAAGGCCGTTTCTGCTCTCTCTTTTTCTTTTTGAGAAAAAGGCCGTTTCTACTGGGGTGCCTCACGGGGCCTGTGGGCTTCCCTGGGGATCGTTCGTTCGCCCCGGGGGGCATGCGCCATGGGCTGCAAGCCCACTGGTAAAGCTTGCGGCCTGCTATTACGTGGAGCATGGACTCTGGAAACAAAATGCTATTACGTTGAGCATACACCTCCGCTCGAGTTTAATGTCCCTTTGTATTTTGCGCTCAAGTTTGATCATAAATTTGACAAACAAAATATAAATTGTATGGCATAAAGCTTATTGGATTCATTCATATTAAACATAAGTTTTCAATGATACTATTTTTGTGGTATATAAATTATTTTTTGGTAATTCAATTGAATGTCAAAGTTTAACCCAAAATACAAGGAGGGCTAATAAATCCAAACAGACATGGTTGGGGTTGGGATTCCCTATAATTCCGCCTAGGGCATTGATTATGTCACCATTCTAAATCAAAACTCTTGAGAGAAAAAAAAAAGGTAGAATAATGCCATTAATGTTAGTGGGCGAATTCACAGAAGAAAAAAAAGTCAATTCAGTTTCTATTTATAGCTATATCTATACTTTTTGCGTTATAGTATGTGAGTTGGGTTGAAATTTAAAATTTTGTGACATGATAGATCACGACTTATAGGGAGATGTTTCCGGACTTGGGAGTACCAGGCAGTACTCAGTATGGGGGCATTATGCCTATGCACTTCCTATTCTACAAAAGGAAAAAGATTATCTCTAATCCACACTTTTATTTCTAGGACGACAGTCATGTACTCCCTCTGTAAAGTAATATAAGATCTTTTAGATCACTCTAAATAAACACATGCATGCTTCATGATGTGCAAATTGGTCGACATAGAAATTATTATTTCTCACATGACTTAGAAATAGAAATTTGAAAGAAGAAAAGGCAAGAAATCTTCTCAAAAGCAAACTCTAGCTCGAGAAGTGCAATCGAGATCTTTTTGCAAGCCCTTATTTTAGAGGAGCCAACTGCAATCTAATACCGTCATGAGCATAATAATAACCAAGCGTTTCTTTGTTGAATAGGAAATTTAGAGGAATGTATTTTTAGGGTCTTTCAGTTTTCCTATAAACTAGTTTGCATGTAATTCAAAAGAATTTTTTGAACGAGTACAATCTCATGGAAGCATTTCTATGTTTCTATAACAACTATAGCGAACACCTAATTCTTCAAAGTAATTTGTGCATTGTTCTTGTGGTGTGATCAAGCAACTTTAGTTGCATATTTTGTGTTTTCCATCTCATGATATTAAAGTCCTAAGTTTTTCCTATTCCCATGTTTTATAATCCACTAAATAAATGAGGCTCTAAACATAAGAATGGTCCATGCGTCAGCTAGTTCATTAGATTTTCAAACATGTTTCTTAAAGCTACTCCCCCAATTCAGAGATATGTGGCATATTTTGGTTTTCTAAGTTCGTATTTTGACCGTAAATTTTGTATATTATATTCTGTAATTGTTATGACTTGGAAAATATAAGAAAAAATGTTTTGAACACGAATTTCTATCAATTTTTGTATAAAACAAATTACACACTATTGATCAAAGTCTACGAACAAAATACGTCCTACATTTTGAAACAGGGTCACTAGGATTGATAACACATACTTCCTTTTCAGCCTTTACATTTCTAATAGGTGAATGCATACATTTGTCTTCCTGATATATGCCAAACTAATTATACAGAAAAATACACAGTAGAGGAATATAAATACAAAATGGAAGACGAAGCAAACACGGGCTAAACATTGCAAGCCCGTTGTGATAAGGCATGTATACCTACAATGCAAAGAACAAAGAATGATAGTTGAGACTAGAGTAATATAACTTTTAATCTTTCTCTCCAAGCATCTGGAAACTGAGCTGAATACTGTTACTCTAGGCTTCAATCTTGGCATCTAAGCAGTCGCTGGTGGGGAAGAGAAGATGAGGCTCATCAAGAGCCCAACCAGGAGACCTATGATCCCAGCAAAAGCAGCAAAGGTCAAAGAGAAACCAGCATCGCCTTTGCGGCTTCTACGCCTCCTCAGCATGTCCTGAAATGTTAATTTTTTTATATTTAGGGATAAATCCAATATAAGCGAGGATGTATATGTAGGCAATCAGCATTTCATGCAGAAGTTAACCTAGGTTTAGTACTTCGATATCAACCGCCAATCTACATTTTAGAGTCAAAAGTAATAAAAATATGGAAATAAACTTAGCATGATTGGCAGGTGGCACCTCACATTTCTGTTCATTTTCTGTTATATCAGCGTCTAAAGCGACCATATTAACTGCTGGCAGAAAAAGAACGAAACAGTAGACACCATGGCATATCCATAGTATCAAGTCTGATTTAACTGGCCCACTACCCTTTGGCAATCTAGTTTCACTCCAAAATTGAGCTAACGCCATAGTGATTTGGTTTTCCATTCCCAAGGTCCAGCTCTTAGTCTGTGTCCTCTCGATAAATAAATGATCTAGTAGGACAAAGGACAAAATAATATATGCTTTGACTTTGTTTTTGCTAAAACATCCACAAAGATTTACGGCAAGGGAAAAATGGTAATCAGGCCAAATTTTTATATTTATAAAAATAAAATGTGATTAATGACACATTGCAAAACAAAAAACTTGTTACTCATCAAGGACCAACATATTCTTTTGCATTTGCTCAAAAGTAATACTTTTTTATAACATAACATTCATCATTATCTGCCTTTTACATATTTAATTATGGATTCAAACAGTGAGAAGCAAGCAAAAGCATCAAAATCCTGATGTTAATATGATTAGTCAAACTAGGATCTGAACTGAACTAAAACAGTGAGTAGAAACGACATGGAGCGTGAAAATGTCAATATACAGCACCAGTTCACGTTGCATTTGCTGATTTTGCTGAAGATTGTTATCCCTTTCGTCCTTCAGACGCTGTATTGTCTGGATCTGGATAAAAGGAAAGGAACAATTTACTGAGTAAAAAGGACAAAAGGTTCGCATAATATGTTTTTTTATTAGTAACAGCTTGATCATAAAAGTTAATTGCTGCATAGTGAGCATATCTCATCCAGGGCACACTTTAGAATCATGATTTTTGGAAAAAAGTTTGAGTTGGAATATGTCAATCAGGATAAAGGAAGATACTCTGGTCCAGATGAACAAAAGTGGGTAAAAAATTCCAAATTCTGGTCCCATTGCACAATTAACTATGTACATAGGGCAACATGCTCGTGGGCTTCTGGGCATCCCTTCCTACCTCAATCATGACACCGGCCTGGAAGTATAGGTACCTTTTCTCACGCTCGATCAACTTTATGTTGATTTCAACAATGATTTAATGATGCTTGAACATTGTCCTGCTTCCATATTTGCTCTTTTCACAATTTTATATAAGAAAATGTAGTGTGTATTTGCTTCTGCATTTAAGAATCTAAGAGAGAAATAGTATTTGCAAGACTATAGCAACTACCTCAGTGCAAAAACGTACTGCAAAAAGATCCTAAGATGAACCTAATGTATATTTTTTGGAAGTGCGCAGCGCAATATTACAGAGTTTGGTAGAGACTTCAAGCCTGTCAAGTCTAAATGGTAGAATAATTCTTTCTCCATCAGGGGAAATGTCTTTGCTAGCAGTTTTTTTGGTCAGGTTTCTAAATAAACATGTGAAATTTCTGTTTGGATAGAGCGCGTTACCTCTTCAATGCTTGCATTCTTCAGCATCTGCAAGGTAAAGCATAAACATGTGAAATACAGTTAGCCTTTGTAATAAATTTTTATTAGCAGATCCAACATATGTCTCCTACTTAGATGATAGAGCTAGCCAATCTCACCGAGAGATCGTCGCCACCCTGCTTGAAGCTCCTATTTGCTGAAGATGTGACACCAGAGTCGTCTGAGCTTCCACTGGGCAATGTGTAGACAACCTTGAGCTTCATTTCCTCAATCACCTTATCAGCCTCCTTGTTGAACTGAGGGATACATATAAAGGTGAGATATAGTTGGTGGAATGCCAATAATTTCATTCTAAGGACAATGCGCCGCTAGATCATAGAAACCAGTGATTATGAGTTTTATTAGTGCTCACTGTGTCAGGGGGGATTTCGTCCATGTCGGTGCTGGCAGCCACCCTGGTGCTCTGAATCAAGAATTTATCCTTGGATTGCATATCTGGAGGGTACTCTTTCTGCGACTGTAGGGTAACTATAACCCAAAACAAGAAGGCAGATGCGCACACATCAGAACCAAATAAAGAATCCTGGAGCATGTATGTATCTATGCATGCATGCTTACTTGTTATCGTGCAAGAATCCCACGGCTGGACGACGCTGGCGTTCGGCCGGACGAAGTACTTCCTCGGAGACGTCGTCTTGACCTGAATGCAAATGAACATATTCTGATCAAACCTGAACCTCGATCTTCTTCAAGAGCTTCACCGAGACGCACAGCGGAAAACCAGAGTCCGTCCTGCGCCGTGGAATGGAAATGGCACGAACCTTGAAGGCGACATGGTGCTCGCTGTTGTTCACCACCTTGAGATTGCAGTAGCACGGCTTGTCCAGCTCGACTACGCACAAGAATTCAGTTCAACCAACGTAGAGAAAACCACGGAGGGTTTTTTATTTTGCAGAATGCGGAGAAAATCTCAAGAACAACTTACAGAGGAAGGTGAGGTCGTCCGGGTAGACCGAGATCAGCGCTCCTCCCACCATTGCGACACCTGAACCTGATGAGAGAAACGGGGAAGGAACCACGGCACTCGTGAATCGTCTGCATTGGAAGAGACATAGGAGGAGGTGGTTTCTGCTGGTTCAGAGGAGGATCGTCCCAACCTTTCTGTCGAGGACGGCAGGAGCCCGGCCGAGGCGAAAATCAACGACGAGCAGCGATTCGGGGGAGAAATGAGGAAGGAGGGAGGGTGGAGGGGAGGAAGAAAGACAGAAATGAATGGGTTCGCTTTGCCTTTCTTGGCTTCCCGGCGACATTGACGGGGCAGCACTCACTTCTTGGGCCCGTGGCTGGCAGTTTGCGTTTTCCTCTCCCCCCTTTTTTTCCGCGAGTGAACAGCACTATTCCTTTATCTAATCTTTTTTTTTTGGTGGTTGGTGATTTATATGCTACTACTTTATTCCGTGTGTTCTTGTCAAGGCCACTTGGCAGGTGATTTTTTATCATGTTTTGGGAGCACCTTTTTTTACCCAAATGCACTGGCGATGAATTGCTTGCTCTCTCAAACAAATCTATACAGTACATTTTTCCTACATGTTTAATAATAATGTAGTAAATCACCAGAAAAATTCGAGCGTAAGAGAGATAGTGAGATCATGTTGCCATACTTGCCTTTGCCCACCGAGAAAACGTAAAAGGCCGTAGTGATTATACTCCTACATTGCACATTAATTAAGAAGTACAAAAAGGGGATCCGAAGGATATTCTTGTCTGATTATAATAATTTGCCCTTTCGTTCGGTACTCTTCTCGACAAATAATTGCAGTATTTGTTGCTCTTATTGTACTCACGGTAGGCGCCCTACCCAACAAAAATTGCTAGCAGTAGCTGACGAGGTTTTCAATCATTTTCGCCATTACGGATAAGACACGAGAACATCAACAACGTAGGACCCAGTTATTGCTTGCTTTAATAAAACAAGAGCTAATCTTTCTTCTTAGCTTAAGGGCTAGACTTAGGCTCAAACTTGGATGTGGATGCTCCAGTAATAAAATTATAGATAACTCACTTCTTCATAAAAAAAAGTAAATAAAAAGTACACCTAGCATGGCCTGAAGCTTCCATGTCATACAGATTTGCAAACTGAGTGAAACTTTTATTGTGTTTCTGGAGTGAGCAAGCAATGTGAGTTTCCAGGGCCAGCAATGCCACGGGCACATAGACACCCAATGTCGTGTAACCCCTGGATGCAAAGTTTCCTAAGCCGGAGAGAAAATTGATACTACGATATGACTCGCCATCAAACCAACCAGTGGTACTGCAGAAAACTTCAACCCTTCTTCATTATATAGGAGTACATAAGAGCCCAGACCTACTATTTCATAACCACTGTTCTTTCATAACAGCAGCGTTACGTACTGTTAACCAACAGTTGGGACTCCGGTGGGTAGCTGGGAAAGGGCGCAATAAACATCATCATATTCATACCGGAGCGCTGGCAGGAATTTTATACACTCACAAGTACACTCCTCCCCCACAAGACGAAATATATGCCAATCGAAAAAAAGATGTAAGATTATGCGGCTCGAGGTTCAGAGATCATTACAGTGGATGCACAGATCTGAATAAGATTGTGGAAACTCGTTTGCCAAGGAGAAATCGACATGCTAGTGTGAGAAGCTGCGTGTCTAATCTCACTTGAAGGTTGAGAAACGGGGAAGCTTGTACTTCAGGTAGTACAACTTTGCCCTCCTCACCTTCTTGTGTCTGATTACTTTGATCTCCTTGATCCTTGGTGAGTATCTGCAATGGAATGTATAGGCTCAGTAAGTATCAATTTTGTTGCAGGGATTCTGAGCAGTAGCAGAGTCTGGACAGTGTTTGGTCTTCAAGCATTTCTATTTCCGGGTGCACGAAAAGCAAAACATGATATTTAGCACAAATAAAGGGCCACTGCCCATATGATTTCAGTTTTTACACATGAGACGATGGGCCAGCTGTTTTCACGTTACCACGAAAAGATGCGTGCAAATAAACACTTTCAACAGCAGCAATATGCAAAGTGAATCATATTGCAAATAGATTCTTCTATTTTATTTGCAGAAATGAGAGCATTTGAAGTTGGATAACCCTATCTGAGTAGTGAGTAGAATAAGTGTAACGGAAAAGGTACTTGCTTAATCCAAAGTTTCACATTCATGATAATGCAACAATGTCAGCAAAAGCCAAACACTGTATCGGCGATTAATCCAAAGCCAAACAGAATTCCGCAATGAGCTGTTTAAGTACGAAAGGACTATATCGGCGATTAATTGAATGATTCAACTCCTACTTGATAGCTGTCCAATCCTTCATAGAAAATTCCAAGTTGCGTCAGTTAACTGGTTTTGTAAATTTGCCTCTTCCGAACAGACGTAAGTAATGCATTTTGAGCAATAATGTTTCACACCTTTCAAACATTCAAAGGGAAATTCCAAATTAACCTACGCACTAGTATCTTAGACCAAACAGATCATGAGTTATTAATCATGACAAAAGCATCTTCGGCGCTCAGTTCATTGTAAAATTGATATAAATAGCAATTCAACCAATTTTAAGGTGGACATTAGAAAAGCTAAAGTACCTGAGAGCAAGTATGTGAAGGCCAACGACCTCAAAAGTTTCATATACACATGTTGATTGACTAAGGTTAGTATGCCGTAGAAAGACATGTGCATAGTCCAAATTTCTTGTAGTTAAAGCGAACAAAAGATACACATAAATGTTTTGCAATATAGATTCAATACAAAACTCACTGTCACTATTTGATACATGTGATGGTATCCACATTAAATTGAAAAACTCGGTAAATTAAGTAAACTCAACTTACATGGGGAATGTAATTTCAACTCCAACACCGGCAATAATCCTCCTGACGCGGATCGTGGTGTGAACACCAGATTTGTGCTTTGCAATGATTATACCCTTAAAGAGAGACAATCTCCTCTTGTTTGGACGTTGCTGCAACAACATTGCTTAGGACATCAATAACCCCCAAATAAGAATATAAAACCACATTCAAGAGTAGCGAACAGTCTCACCATTCTAAGCTCGATAATGTCACCGGGCTTCAAATCCGGAAGCACTTTCACCTTCTCAGCCTCCTCGATGAACTGCTTGTTCAGAATCTATGGTACCAAATAATTCAGGGAATAGTATATCACACGTCAAGCGCTCCAAAAGACCAAAATGGTCTTGAATGTAACAAGTATAAGTATACAGAAACCCAAGGAACCACCAAATTCCATCCACCCATGCTAATGCAATCATGAAACTTATTTAGCAAGCCATATCTTCTCCTATCTGAACCCTAAGCGAGAAAAAACAGTTATCCTTTTCGTTGCTAAATTCACAATATATGTTAGTACAACCTAATGCGATGGTGCTCAAGAGACTACGCTTCTAGCAACTCAACAGAAAACTCAAAACTATTCATATCGAGATTACAATTTTGTATATTAAGCTAAGAAATGGTACCCCTCCATGGCCTACTGGCTGCTTCGCTACCTGCATTTCTCCACCGCCAACAATTTCGCCAAACTTGACTTGCGGCTTGCATTTCTACAAACCGAAGAGGCAATGTATGGGGAAGTGATGCTTACCCCGATGATCTCACCGAACTTAATCGGCTTGGGCCTCGGCGCCGGCTCCTCCTCTTCCTCCGCCAATGCGACAGCCCCCTCCGCCTCCCCCTCCTCGGAGTCAGCAGAGGCAGCGACAGGCTCGCCCTCAGGAGCAGGCTCGGTCGCGGGCTCCGGCTCTGCGGCGCCGGCGTCTGCGTGGGCGACTAAATGGGTGTTCCGGCGATGGGAGGTGGATAAGGAGAGGCGGCGGAAGGAGGAGGACAGCGCGAGGAGCTGCGGCGGCGGAGGCGAGCGGTGATTTAATAGTGCGTGGGGAAGAAGTGTGCCGGTCGCGGCGGCGGCGGTGGCGGCGGCGGCCATCGAAAGGTCAGGCGGGCAAAGATGTCAGTGCCGTCGCATGGGCCGGAGGAAGAAGCGAGAGAGGTGCCGGACGGGGGCGGGGGAGGATTGGGGAAGAACGTTATCCTTTTTGTTGGAGGGGCAGTGCCGCTGCATGTAGGCCCACGTTCTATCCAGAGGTCGTAAACGATCTGAACCATCCATTGTAAAGCTGATGACAATTGGCGTAAAAAAATTTCTCACCATGCCACCCGTCGTGTTTGGGTGCGGGTTAGAGCATCTACATCCAGACTGGCAAATTCGACCTCTCAAACACTCGTGGACGCACCCACCGGCATCAGCAGACAGTGACCGGTCATGCATTAAATATTTGATTCTACGACCGGACACCTCAAATCCATATTATTACATGAAACGTAAAACTCATCTTTAAACGGAGCTCGTTTGGTTCCTCGTGCCCATATTCGGCGGCTAGCTGCGCTCCCTTAGAGTGTTGGTCCGATCACCAACAAGGTAGAGTAGGGCATGGTGTTAGACTGTTAGGGTATATTTCTCTCTTATGGTTTTGGTGATTGATAATAATGTTTTTCCGGACTAATCGTGTGCATTGAACATTTTAGATAATCTATCATATGGCACAAGAAGATTCGTGCCCCGCGTAACTATTGTGAAGATGATGTTTTTTCTTCATTTCATTTTCGGTGGATTTGAGTCGCAGGAACACCGTACAATTAAGAGGGGTCCTCTTCGAAAAGGTTTGTGTGGAATCAACATGTACACTATCTCTTTGCACCCTCGATCTTTCCCGATAACTGAGCTTGTCCTTCCTTGTGCTTGAGCTTTTCAGATCAACCTCAGCAGCAGTACCGCTCTGCTCAGCGGAACAGTGCTACCCTTACTTCCGCTTGTTTTGTGTGTTCTGTAAACTCGCGGTAATTGAGCGGCAGTTCAGCGCGGTAGTACCACTCCAGCGGTACTGCGGCCCTAACTGCCCCCCACTACCGCGGGTTTACTGAGCATACTGAAGCTAAGCGGAACTGCCACTCTGCGACGCGGTAGTATCGCTCCAGCGGAACTACCGCGATCCTCTACCGCACAAAGTATCACTTGTGTTTGTGCCTTCTGGAAATCTATATACCACGAGCGGAAGTAGGGCGGCAGTGGCTAACGGTAGTATCGCCCAGGGCAGCACTACCGCTTTGTCTTCCTCTACTACCGTGGGTTCCAGCTGTTGTTCATTACCAAGCGGAACTACCGCTGGTGGGAGCGGTAGTACCGCTCCGGCGGAACTACCGCCTCCCTGGCATGCTCATTTGAACGCAGAGGCTGAATCTTCCGTGCCAGCGGAAGGACCGCTCTCCTGAGTGGTACTACCGCTTGTGCACAGGTTGTGAGTGCATAATGGTTGGATTTCATCCCCCACTATATAAAGGAGTCGTCTTCCCCAAATTGACTTACCTCTTCCACCCCTAAGCTTCATTGTTGCTCACAAGCTCATTTTCGCCTGATCTCTCTCCCTAGCCAATCAAACCTGTTGATTCTTTAGGGATTGCGTGAGAAGGCCTAGATCTACACTTTCCACCAAGAGAAATTTGATTCCCCCACTGATCCCTTGTGGGTCTTGTTACTCTTGGGTGTTTGAGCACCCTAGACGGTTGAGGTCATCTCGGAGCCAAATTCCATTGTGGTGAAACTTCATGGTGTTGTTGGGAGCCTCCAATTCGGTTGTGGGGAGAGCCCCAACCTTGTTTGTAAAGTTCTGTTTGTCGCCTTCAAGGACACCGCTAGCATCTCGCATTATGTTAGGGCGTGAGGAGAATACGGTGGCCCTAGTAGCTTCTTGGGGAGCATTGTGCCTCCACACCGCTCCAACGGAGACGCACTTCCTCTCAAAGGGAAGGAACTTCGGTAACACATCCTCGTCTCCCCCGACTCCACTTATGATTATTTCTCATCTTTACTTGTGCAAGCTTTACTTATATTGTTTATCTTGCTTGCTTGTGGTGTTGTTATTGCTTGCATCATATAGGTTGATCACCTAGTTGCATATCTAGACAACCTATTTGTTGCTAAGCCTAATTTGTTAAGAAAAGATAAAAAATGGTAGTTGCCTATTCACCCCCTCTAGTCAACCATATCGATCCTTTCAATTGGTAATAGAGCCTCGTCTCTTTATTAAGGGTTTCACCACCCGAAGAGTATGGTTGGCAACGGGGGTTGGGATGAGGAAGTTCCCAAGGCCGTGGAGTTGACTTCGATTACCCGAGATGACTTAAATTAATCTATGGCTTCACATACGACGTCTATGACGGCCGAGGTCAAGTCCTTGTTTAAAGATCTCCTTGAGGGGTTGAAAACTTCTACCGGTCTGTTGCAAGTGGCTAATCCCACTACATCGGAGTCCGAGGCCAATTCCGGTAAGGAAGGGGCTAAAAGTACTTGTCGGGGATATACCCCGCGGTATGACCTGGCTGGAAATATGACCTGGCTGGACTTGGCGGCTCACCAGAGACCCGGCTGACACTTGGCGACTCACTGGTCTGACGAACTCACGAGCCTGGCGACTCACCCAATGGCCCCGATGGCGGGTCATATAGAGGACTAGGCCCAAGGCCCAGAAGGCCGGCTCATGTTATGGTGGGCCGGCTTAAGAGGAAAGCATAAGGAATATTCCCTTACAAAAGAAGCAAGACTAGGACTCCACTTGTAATAGAGTAATCCTAGTCCTACTAGGACTAGTCATGTAACCCGCCCCTTCAACTTATATAAGGAGGGGCAGGGCATCCCAAGAGGGAGAGGCAAGAAACAATCTCTAGGGCTAGACCCAACTAGAAGAGAGCTGGAGATATGACGTCTCCCTCATGAGCATAATGAGACCTAGCCACAAACAGCATGTAGGGCTATTACCGGATGGTGTTTCCCGGGGCCCGAAGCTGTCTAAATCCTTGTCATCCACCTTGCGTCTCTCGTCCCGATCAACCCCTCTCAAGCTACCACATAGATGTGTTGGCCTCACGACTAAGTACTCACACTAGGACATCTGCTGTGACAATTCCATGACAGTTAGCACCCACCGTGGGGCCAGGCGCATGGTGGTGTTGAGTTCTTGGAGGGATTTCTCTAGGGATCGAGAAGCTCGCGATGTGTTGGATGAAGAAGAGCCGGCGCAGGAGACGTAATCACCGATGGACAGTCAAAATAACATGTACATGATTTAAGTTTGAGAAAATAGGGTTTCGTGCGTGCTGCCACACACGACTCGAAAGGAAGATGGATTTTTTGGTGCGCCGTTGTTAAGTCATGCATTTTCAAGAACGATATGATTTTCCAATGCGGCTACAAATGTTGCAGACGTTTTCTCTGAGAGTCGCTGAAGTTGTTATCTCTTTTTTTTGAAGCTAAAACGCCAGTTGGCTCTTTATTCATTTGGCGCTAGCATGTCTGACTGTAAAGAATCAGCCAGCCACCCAGGGATTGTCTCATACATAATCTGAGAAGAAGAAAGATCTAAAGAATGTCTAGCTACCCGGTGAGCCACCGTATTACAACGCCGGTTGGCAAACCGTAGCTTAAATCCCTGGAAAAAAGTACTCAATACTTCAATCTCTTTCAAGAGATGATAACATGACGATTTCTGCGGTGACTCCCACAGCCGTATAATCTCCTGGCAATCTGTTTGGACTTCAACTCGATGTAGCCCCATATCACATGCCGTGGATAGCCCATCTCTGCATGCAAGGAGTTCAAGTGTCAATGGATCAATTATCCCCTCATACCTTGAGCCTCCCGCTCTAAGAAAGAAACCATGATGATCACGGGCAACAAAACCCGTTCCTCCTCGCACCCGTGACGAGTGTGTAGCTCCATCCGTATTGATCTTGACCCAATCCTCGTCTGGTGGCATCCACCGTGGGGGACAAACAGGCTGGTTCTTCACACTAACAGGGAACTCAAGCGCTCGCACTATCTCTTCTATGATGATCATCTATTGCGACGGCTGATACACTTGTTCACCATGTGTATATCTATTTCTTGAGTGCCACACCGCCCACATCACCGTAATCATAATAGCAGCATCCTCTTGCTTAAACAGTTCATGATCAATCAGATCCCTAGACCATGTCACCGGGTGTAGCCTTGGGATACGTATATCGAAGAATCGCTCCACCGCCTCCTAGAACCATACCGCATGGTCGCACTCCATCAGTGAATGAAACAAAGTTTCATTCTCATGTCCACACATGGGACAGTTCGGCGTCTGCTTGATATGGTGTCGTCGAAGCTCACCATAATTTGGTAGGAAACCTTTAAGCACTCGCCACCAGAAAACTCGAATCTTAGGAAGAACATTCAGCTTCCACAGTGCACGCCATACTCCTTCATCGCGAGAAGATGATCCTACCATTGCCGACAGCTGAAGCTTTGCTTGCATCGTTTGCCGGTAGGCTGACCGGACTGTGAAAATGCCCGACTTCTCCCAGGCCCATGCCCATATGTCTGTACCTCCTGCTCTCGGTCTAGGCATGGCCAAGATCGCATCTGCATCCGGGGGAAAAATAGACTTCGGATGTTATCTATGTCCCATTGGTTTGTCTTCGGATCAATCAAGTCAGCCACAAGCTGAATAGAATTCGGCTTGAGTGCACCCATTGGAGTCATGGACGTGGAGCCCTCTATCCAATGGTCATGCCACACTACGGTTGTTGATCCATCTCCAACTCGTCGAATTAGTCCTTTCTTGAGCATCTCTCTCCCTACAATTATAGCCTTCCATGTTTTAGATGCACTTTTTGGACAACCCGCAGTTAGGAACCCCTCATTTGGGAAATATCTTCCCTTTAGAACTCGGGCACACAAGCTGTTTAGATTGTCAAGAATCCTCCATGCTTGCTTGGCCAGCATCGCATCATTGAAGGTTTCAAAATCCCGGAAACTGAGACCTCCTTTTGACTTTGCTACACACATCTTATCCCACGCCTGCCAGTGCATTCCCTTCTTATCAAGTGACCCACCCCACCAATATTTTGACATGTTCGTCGTCAGTTTCTTGCACAGACCTTTTGTGAGTTTGAAACAACTCATGGAGAAGGCCGGTAAGGCTTGAACCATTGATTTCAGGAGAACTTCTTTTGCAGCGCATGACATCTTCCTCTCACACCACCCTTGCACCTTCAACCTTGACCGCTCGTGATGTGTTCAAAGCTTTGTTCAGTAATCCTACCCGCGGCAGTTGGAAGGCCAAGGTATTTCTCGGACATTGCCTCCCTATGTATTTGAAGGGCGGCCTTGACACCCCTCTTCACGGACGCCCCACTATTTGGGCTAAAATAAACCGAGCTCTTCATTTTATTTGCACTTTGCCCCGAGCCCACACTGTATTGTTCCAAAATATCGCTTAACCTGGTAGCACTCCTCGAGTCAGCTTTCATGAAGATCAAACAATCATCTGCAAAGAGGAGATGCGAGATCCATGGTGCAGAAGCACTCACTCGGATGCCCCTATCTATCCAGCCACCATCGTAGTTTAGGAGCATAGAAGACAGACCCTCCCCACGTAGAAGAAATAGGTATGGCGATATCGGGTCTCCTTGACGAAAGCCTCTTGAAGGTAAAAAGGCTGGTAACAACTCACCGTTGACCTTCACTTGGAAGCTTACGGTGTTCACACATCTCATGGTAAGAGAAATCCATTGTTCATGAAAACCCAGTTGGTGCATTATCCCTTCCAGATACGACCATTCCACTCGGTCATACGCCTTAATCATATCAATCTTCACCGCACACCATCCTTGCTTCCCCCTCTTCCTTTTCATTGAATGTATGCATTCATAAGCCACTAGGATGTTGTTGGTAATCAATCGTCCTGGAACGAAAGCACTTTGCTCCTCTGCAATAATCTCATCAAGGATCTCTTTCAGATGGTTACCAAGCACCTTCGAACATATTTTATAGAGAACATTACACAAAGATATTGGTCTATACTGAGTGATATTTTGCGGATTTCTCACCTTTGGTATAAGAACAATAATCGTGATGTTCACTGTTTCCGGCATTTGTCCTCCGCTCAAGAAACCTAGGACAGCCATAGTAACATCAGGCCCTATCAGCTCCCAATGTTTCTGGTAGAAGGCAGCGTGAAAGTCGTCCCTCCCGGGCGCCTTTGAAGGCCCCATAGCAAAAACTGCAACCTTCACTTCTTCCTCTTTGAACAGCCGTAATAGTCGTTCATTCATGGGTTCTGTGATTTTATGTGGCACGTGGTGAAGAACTGCTTGGACATCCGTATGTTCTTGCACCGTGTACAAGCTAGTATAAAACTGTTGTACCTCTGCATATATATCCTCCTTGGTCTCGCATACTGAACCATCCGCAGCTTACAGGCTTCGTATATGATTCCTACTCTTGCGGGCAGCAACACGAGCTTGGAAAAAACTCGTGTTACGGTCACCCGCTTTAAGCCAGTCCGGTCTCGATCTTTGACGGGCCATGATTTCTTCCTTGTGCGGGAGATCAGAGAGCTGGCGGCATAGATCCTTTTCCTTCTTGGTCGGTCCCCTAAACAGTGAGTTCGACTTTTCCGTTTCATACTCCTTACGTACTTTCTTTATCTTCCTTCTAATGTCCCCAAACTTCTTCATCTTCCAGCTTGTAAGCTGGGTTTGCATGGTAGAAAGGGCCTCCTCTATGCTGTGTAAGCCGTGCAGACCCGCACCTTGGCGCCAGCCTTGTAGAACGGCGGTATCATATGTGTCATCCTTCTGCCAAGCTTCCTCATACATGAAACTGCGTTTATGCCCTTCCGTCGCCTCTGCCACCCTCTTTAAGTTTATAGATAGCAAACAACAATCAGATTTTGGGGTAAGCACATGCTTGACAACCGATGCCGATTTCCACGACATCATTGCTGGGTTCATTAGAAACCTGTCGAGTCTTACTTTCACATTTGAATCGCCATGCTGCATGTTATCCCAGGTGAAAGGGACTCCTTGGTACCCCAGGTCTTGTAGCTCACAATCATCAAGACATTGACGGAAACCATCCATTTGCCATTCCGGCCGATCATGGGCTCCAAAGTACTCAGAATTATGTGTGACTTCATTGAAGTCGCCCCCACACAACCAAGGTGCATCGCTTTGAGCCTTGAGCCAACGCAACAAATTCCAACTTTCTGCGTGTTCACTTCTTCTTGCTTTCGCGTAGAAGCCTGTAAACCGCCACACTTTATTGTCTCCACCTATGTTTTTCACCATTACATCAATATGTTGATCTGAGAAATGATTCAAAGTGACATCTACATCTTTTGACCAGAACAAAGCCAAGCCGCCGCTCAGACCGGCACTATTAACTGGGTAACAACCCTCGAAACCAAGCCTATTGGTAAGCTCACTAACTCTTCTCCCCTCTATCTTTGTCTCACACAGAAAGACCAGGGCGGGACCTTCCATCTTCACTAGATCGTGAAGCTCTCGAACTGTCTGCGGGTTCCCAAGCCCGCGATAGTTCCATGATAAGCAATTCATTGCGAACCGCGGGGCTGCTGCACAGCCTCCGCGATAGCATTTGCAGCCCCTTCAACTGCTTTTTTCTTATTGGAGTCGCGGCTGTCATCTCTTGAGCCCGACGACTCGCTCTCCTCGTTCTGTCTCTTCTTGAGCATTGTCTCACTATCCTGCAGCAGTAGACCGTTGTTACCCCACCCATGCACATTCGTGTTATCCATATCAACTCGTCGATAAATCATGTTTGGGCCTCGCCCTCCCCGGTTGCCTCGACCATTCGTCCCCCTGCCTCGAGCATTGAATTGATAGACAGTCTGCTTCACCCTGCCCTCGGTTTGTTTTTGAGGTGAATTGACTTCCACCCTCGGTTCCACCTCCTCCTCTGCAGCGTCTGATTCTTTCTGTCTCCCACCATTACCGGTGCCCTCTTGCTTGTAGGATGGAGCTCCACCCCAACCCCTGCTCTTACTCAGAGAGTGCCTCAAAGCCTCGCGGTATGGTGGTCGCCCATATTCGTCCCTCCCCGCAGGTGTAGGACACATTAGCTCTGCATGTCCCAGCAGCCCACAAGAGAAGCAGAAATAGGGCAAATTTTTGTATTGGATGTAAAAAAACTCTGTTTCCTTCGTCTTTGCTTTCTCCAGTTGCACCCAACGCATCAAAGGTTCATCCACACGGATCCATGCTCTGAATCTCAAGCAGTCACCAAAAGCAAACCCTTTGTCATCCGCATCAAGGGTTATGACTTCTCCAACCATAGCTGCTATGTGCTTCGGCCATGGTGGACATAACAAGTTGAACGGAAGGTTGATCACCCGCACCCATATCTTAATCTTTTCAAACTTGAGCTCCGAGGGACGCGATCTGATGTTAAACCTTTCCAAAACCACACAATGCTTTCCCACCATCCATGGACCCTCATCGAAGATCCGACCGCAGTCACGCTTGTTCATGAAACTTGCCACAAAGACGTTCTCGCCCGACGGCCTGAAATTCAGTCCCCTTGGATTACCCCACGCTGGGTGTAGAGCATCTCCAATGGTATTCACATGAAGTACTTTCCTGTGCAACACTTTCCCGATCAAAGCATGGAGCTCATCCTCCCTCTGATCTTCCTCATCATCAACGACCAGTTTTGCCTTCTCCTTCTCTGTCAGATCTAGCCTATCCATCATCTCCTCCACTGACGCTGACTCCTTCGTCTTCCCTCTTGTTCCTCCCGTGGCGCTCGACTCCGCCATTTGTGCTTCGCCCCTGCCCCGAACCCCTTCTCCCGCGGCGCCGCCAAGGGTGGGTAGGGATGCAAAGATCCCCCCTTAATCACCCCGAGCAAGCAAGCTACAAGGATTAGGGATCGCGGACGGCCGGAGGTCGCAATCAGCAAACCCTAGAAGTAGCGCCCCGAGATCGCCTCGTGCGCCGCCCTGCCACTAGAAGTTGTTGTCTTTGATCAAGTCAAAAAGTGCAGACGAGCCCATTGTTTCCATCACATCAAGCATCAACCCTGATGATTTCAAGTACTAGTACGTCACTAGAAGACAAGAAGAATACATTTTGGATCTGTACATCATTACAGGCCAAGTTAGTTTTTTCTTTGACAATTCTGACTACTACAAGGAAGCTACGACGAGGTTAATTCCAGAATTAAGAAGGGAAAAGTTACCAAGTTGGACTGACCCTTGATTACCAAAAAGAAGGAAGGAAAATAATAATAATAATAATAATAAAGGGATAAGACTACGACTCAGCGTGGATTCATCCAAACCGGCCACAACTCGGTCGTGGGGATGGACGCGGTTTCGGCCGTTGCGGCCTCACTTCACGGTGACTCTCCGCTATTGCGCCAAGGCCCAGTCGCCCCGTCTCCGGCTGGGCCTCGTATGGCTTCCGCTACCATCGAGCCACCCCGGCCGATGAGTTGCCTCCGCCACTGTTGCGAGCCATTCGCCGCAACAGCCGCATCAAGCTGGCCTCGGCCTGCGCCTCGTCGCCACAAGCCGCCGCTGCCGTCACGTCTTGCCTCATCAGCCGCAGCAGTAGCAAGCCGGCATCGCCGTCACCTCCAAGCTGCCCCGTCTTGACCGGCCTCTGGGTGACCCCTCGGCCGGCTTGCTACCGTGACCGGATGCGGCCGCGTCCTCCTCTCCAGCTGTGCCTCAAGTCGCTCTCACGGCCTTGTTGCTAAACCACCAATGTGGCCGCAACGGCTTAGAGCCGGCCACCGCCCTGAGCACCGGCCTGGTGCCGTCTTCAACCGCCACTGCGGTTTATCTCTACTATCGAGCCACCTCGACTCCGCGTGACCCATCGCCTGCTTAAACTGTAGCAGGGGCAAAGCCGCCATTGCAGTCTCCGTGTCTGTTGTGGTCCGGTGCCTCCAAGGCCCGCCACTGGCATCTAAGCCGTTGCTTCCACACCACCAAAGTCATGGGGATTCGGTTGAGAGTATTGGCAAACAGGGAAGTTCACTGTGTTGCGAAACCAACACCGCAGCATATTGATGGAGAGTGCCAACGTGATTTTGTTACATTGCCTGGGATTTCTGCTGCAGTTTTCTGAACCCCAAAAATGCAAGGGGTGTGATCAGAAGTATGATTCCTATCTCTACTGTCCAAGTTGCCAATTTACAAAAAAATATGACAGATCCGTGTTGTGAAAACATTGCCAGTACTGTCGACAAGAGCAGATGGTAATCATCCAGTTCCAATTAATATTGATGGAAAATCACATGAATACCCAGACATCAGTGGTATTTCTAGCACGACTGTTGACCCAGACATCAATTTAAACGATACAAGTTGCTCACATCCAGGACACATTGTGATGGAAGTTCAGGCTCTGCTTTAAATACTTTGGTTGATTCCACACCATCATTAAAAACTGATGGGTCAAAGATGGAGAGCAAAAAAACACACACACATTGGTGCTTGTGCTGGAGTCTATGCACAAGAACGGAGGGAGTACTACTCTATGGCCTCAATCGCACTAATTAAAAAATGAAGGATAAGGAGGGTGGTGGCCGTTGTATCAAAGTTTAAAGCTACTAGCACTATTGCATGGAAAAGCTAGAGGAGATGTATTTATCCACTATCAGCATCTGGGTTGATCCGATAAAATACCAGGTGCTATTCTTTCTATCTATTTTTAAGTACATATCAATTTATCCAAGCACAATTACTCTAGCCCGCGATGTTTTCTATGCAGGACAATTATTCATTGCAAAAATGATCGTTATGTCACGGGTATAAAGCTTGCGCTAATATTATCAAAGCGCCAGCATCCAACCATACCGCATTGTTCAACAAATGTCTGTGTAAGCTGCCGCCTCGACGGCCTAGTGTACAACAACAACAACACGGCCGGCTCACTCGTCTGCGCCGGTTTACAACACCATGGACAACTCATCTATCTGCTCCCGTGACCGACTCGGCCGTGATTGATTTCAACTTCACCAGGTGATCATCAACTCTGCGGTGGATAATCACTAGCCTGGCATATTAGGTGAAATCCATCCAGTATATTTTATATTACATATTATTTTCTTTAAAAGAGCAATTACTTTGGCTTGCAAGCTCTCCCATCCAGGACTCAAACCGGTCTATATCACGGTCAATTATGGAGAATATCAAGCCAACTCCTCAAGTCGCCTTGAGACTTGGGGGCTATGATGACATGGCTTAGTAAATGTTGCCAGTTTAAAGGCCGTCAGAAAATTTCCGGCCCAAAATGAAGAAAAAATCCGGTTTAAAATCCGGTTCAAGAGAAATCTGTCTCTCACAAAGCATTGAAGCTCAATATCCGATTTAAAATCCGGCCCACAAAGCTCTGAAGCTTTTAATATCTGGCTCAACGCCCGGTTCAGTTCTCAGAAAAATTAAAGGGACAAAAGAGAGTCTGTTGCAAAGCACAACTCAAACATAGGTACCCCGCTCCAAAGACCAATTGGGGGCTTATCGTATTGAATCTAGCTTAATCCCTTTTGGTTCGACTTTTATCGTATTCGAATTAGTGTAGTTATAAAATCTCAAGGTCATTCGGGGGCTTCCTGTTCAAATATAGGTCGTATTCGAACCAAAGAGAACAAAGCTGTCGGTACCCTCTTGATCGACACAATGCCAAACTCATTAGGGGGCTTCTTGATCGTATTCGAATCATAGCTTAACCCCTTTTGGGTCCGACTTTGATCGTATTCAAATAAGAGTCGTTAAAAAACTCTCAAGGTCATTTGGGGGCTTCCTGTTCAAACATTGGTCGTATTCGAACCAAAGAGAACATAGCCGTCGGTACCCTCTTGATCGGCGCAACGCCAAAGCCACTGGGGGCTACATGATCGTATTCGAATCCTAGCTTAACCCCTTTGGAATAGTTTACTGATTGTATTCGAATCAGAAGCCTCGATTTTTCTTTCTATTTGGCTTAAGCTTTGTTTGAAAGCAACCTTTGTTTTGTCTTGAGACTTTTTTGTTCAAAGATCTAAGTGTAAATGTGGTTTCTATTTAACCCGGCTTGACTTTGGACGATAAGTCACCAGCATATGACAATCATAAAACACTTGGAAGTTTTGGCTTCTAAAGATTGGGTTATCACCCTTACTACACAGGTCACATAAACCGGCAGTACAATTCAATATCACAGGTATGATATTGTTTATACATGATTATGTTTAAACCGGCCCTGGCTATGGACTTTAAGTCGCCGGTATATTTGGATTGCGTCATTGGAATCATGCGCTTATCAATCATTGGATTATTGCCCTTATTGGATACGGCTGTAAGCCGACAGTATGAGCTAATTCCACAGGTATGATTATATAAATATGCGAGGTTTTATAACCCGCCCTGGCTTTTGACGTTAAATCGCCAGTATGTTTAGGCTTGAATGGCTTTAATTCTAAGTCTTTTCAATACTTGCTTAAAGACTATATTATGTTTCGGTTGTTACCCGCCCTGGCTTTTGACGTTAAGTCGCCAGGGCATATGTTGTTTAAACTCTGCAGAATTTGGAGAACTATGACTTATATAAATGCTTAAGTTCAAGCTCATCATTAAAATTGATGCTTCAAAATGATTATCCGTTCTGGATTTTCTCAAAGGTTATAAGCCGCCGGGTTATAAAAATTCCGGCTTACAATGGAGGCGTATTAAATCGCCATCGGCCAAGAGCCGCCAGGTATTTAAACTCCGGATTTACTTGTCAACAAATAAGGTATTCAAAGTCGCTTTAGCGCAATGGCTATTATTTTATCAATGGATATGATTTATTCTACAATGGAAGGAATAGTCCCGAGTCGCTGCAGACTTACGACCCGGCACTTGGGGGGCTACATTATTCAAAATTGAGATTACGTCAAATATGCAAGTCCAATGTCACTGCCAGCATGCACCATGGCACTTGGGGGCTAATGCAAAGTCATTTTTTGCTCAACTTACTAAAGACCCGACTCATCACATTGTAATGACACTACTAGGGAAAACCTTATACACAGAAATTTAGCAACAGCGCGGGTCAAAAAAGAGCGCTGGTGCTAAATAGCAGTAGCGATTGGCGGAAAACCGCGCTACATATACAACTTTAGCAGTAGCGCGTGTAGTGACAAAAGCGCTACTACTAATATTCCCATTGCTAGAATGATAGGGTACGCATAGCAGTAGCGGGCTTGGAGAAAACGCGCTGCCGCTACGTCATAAGTAGCAGCGCGTTTCCTAAGAAGAGCGCTACTACTAACGGAAATAAAACAAGATGAAAAACAAATAGTAAAGTAAATGAAAATATAAGAAATAGAAAAAGGAGAAAGGAAAAAATTAAATGTAAAGCAAAATAAATGAAAAAGCGAAAAAACGGAGGAAGGCATAGCATCAGCGTGTGTTTGTAAGAGGCGCTATAGCTAACATAGCTGCAGCGCGTGTCCTAGACCCCCGCTATAGAAACAGAAAAGGAAATTAAAAAATGGAAGAAAACTACATAGCTATAGCAGCAGCGCGTTTTGCTAAAACCGCTATAGCTATCTTAGCTATAGCGCGTTTTACCAAACGCGCTACCGCTAAGTTTGAATTAACCAAAAAACCATTTCCCCCTGGCCACCACTTCTCCCCCAAATCCCTCAACCCACCCCGCGCGCCGCCGTCTCCCCGCTTCGCCGTCGCCCCACTTCGCCGCCGTCTCCTCCCGACGTCGATGCCACCAGAGCCGTGCACCGTCGACGCCACCGGAGCCGCCCCCAACGCCACGGAGCCGCGCAGCCTCGTCAACGCCACCGGAGCCGCCGTTGACGCCACCGAATCCTTCCTCGCCACAACTGCCTCCCTCGCCGTCACCGGAGACGCCCCTGCCTCCCTCACCGTCACCGGAGACGCCCCTGCCTCCCTCGCCACCACTGCCTCCGTCGCCACCACCGGAGCCATCCTCTGTAAGCCCCCACCCCTCCTCTCTCTCTCTCTAATGCATAGGTTAGCTAGTTTAATTAGGTTAATTATCTAGGTTAGGGAAAAAAATTAGTTAGGGCTTTGACAGAGAAGTAGTTAGGTTAACTAGTTTAATTAGGTTAATTATCTAGGTTAGTGCAAAAATTTAGTTAGGGCTTTGACAGAGAACTAGTCAGGTTAACTAGTTTAATTAGGTTAATTATCTAGGTTAATTAGTGCAAAATTTATTTTGGGCTTTGACAGAGAACTAGCTGCGTTAACTAGGTTAATTAGTGCAAAAATTTAAGTGGCCATGTTATATATTTTCATTGAAGTTGTTCGATTGTGCCCAAGTGGCTTTGTTGTTTCTAGGGAATGATGCTGAGTGACCTATGGTTTGCCGGAATGTTGATTCATTTCTGTTCCGGCAAATTTTAGGTTCTCGATTTGTCCACTTTTTAGCAAAGGTCATGCCGAAAATTTCCGTGAATTTCGGCATGACTTGTGCTACAAACTAGGACATATCGAGTGCCCGGGATTTGCCGCACCAGGAAGGAGTCAACATTCCTGCAAAACAGTAGTCCTTTTTATGTCATTATTCATTTTATTAGGTCTAGAATTAATTGACTAGATTTAATCATAGGAAACATGGCTAGCAACGATGAAGGACAGGGTTCTGGTGATTGCGACGACGTCTACCGGGCGGCAGACGAATTTTTTAGCCTGACCGACGATCAACCGATGTTGTTGCTGGGCCCACCTATGGTATCAGGGACTAAGACCGACACGCAGACCGGTGCTGAGATTGAGACCGGCGCTGAGATTCAGACCGGCATCGAGACCGGCACTGAGACCGGCGCTGAGACTGGTGCTGCCTCGGGGAGCGGAGCCGATGTAGAACCGAAAGCAAAGATGCAACGGGTTCCTAACAAACTCAGGACTACTAGACTGGTGTTCACGGAGGTGGACGACGACAATTTTGAGCCAAAGGCGCCCGAGGAAGCGCGCGCGTGCTACGGCAATCAAATAGGCTGCATCGTACGGACAACCGCCACCATCAACGATGAGAAACTAAAGAAGATAGAAAATATGAGGAGCTCCCTCCTAAAGAAGTTTCACCAGATATTCTTGTTCCCTAGCCGGAATGAGAAGGATTATGAAGATCCAGACGAGGACCCGGCAATGAAGAAGATAAACAAACACGCCATGACCAAGTTTAGCGACGCGTTGGCCGCCTGGAAAAATCGAGTGAAAGCAAAGATCAACAACGGGGAACCCTACTCCGAGATTGTAAAGGATAATCCGACAATCACGGAAGAGCAGTTTCAAATATTCAAGGAGGCTTGCGAGGCCGAAGCTGCCAAAAAAAGTCTAAGTACATGAAGGGGCTTCAAAAGAGGAACATTGGGAGCCACCACCTCGGAAGTCGTGGTTATGGCGGAAAGAGGGCCAAATGGGCCAAGGAGGACGCGGAAGCCGCGAGTCTGGGCATCCCAGACCCTTGGCGGATTTCACAGTCCCGCAGGAGCGTGACGTCCTGAGGGCCCGACACCGTTGGGACCCAGTGAAGAAGGTTTACGAGACAACACCGGTCATTACGGAGTTCATGAGACTGCTGGTAATTTTAGTTTCTGATCAATTCGACTGCACACGTTAGTCATATTTGTAAACGATCCTTGTGCCTTTTGCAGAGAGAGCAGCACCGGATTGCGGCCGAAAGCGACTCGCTGTCTGAGGCATTAGCAAGGCCCAAGTGGGACACTCCATTCAACCGGGCGTTGAACAGATTGAAACAACAACCGGTGGATACTCGACCGTCGTATGGACGCGTGCACGGTGTCGGAGATGGCGCCACGTGGAAGAAGTACTATCGTGAGACCACGGAGGAGAGAAAGGAAAGACGGAGGTTAACTGAAGAAAACATCGACAAGAAGGTTGAGATTGCAGTTGAGAAGAAATCATCTTAGACAGTCGCAACAGCGGTAGCTGCCGCAAAACAGGCGATTGTAGATATATCTACTTCCTTGGTGACGGGCGTTTTCACTTGGACAAGGCAAAATCCAGAAAAAAATGCAGAGGACTTTCCCCTTGCTGACTTCTTGGGAGCACCTGCTCCCGCACCGGCTCCTGTACCTGCTCCCGCACCGGCTCCCGCACTGGACGTGCTCGGTGGTGCCTCCTCTTTGGCTGAGCTCGACGCCCTCACGGTATCTGTCACACCGGCCCCCTTCAATATAAATGTATAATCTCCCATTTTCGTTGCCTTTCGGATGTCTCACGTCGCAGACTTTTCTTTGCAGGCCGACGAAACCCCGTGCACCATATTGTACACCATCGGCGAATAGAAGGTGGACGTGGGGAAGGCGACGATAATGGAGCCAAAGGAACCATTGTTCCACAGCCGGCCGATCCCCCCGAACGTCTTCAAGGTTTCCGTGACCAGTGTCAAACCGGGCCACGAGAATTTGCCTCCTCTAGTACTAGTGGGGGATGACGACGAGACCCCGCGGCGGCTTGGTGATTGTTGCAATGGGTGGGTCCTGTTGTGGACAAAGAGTCTTCTTCGTCTGGAGGCGGCCGGGAGCACACCCACCACGAGCACGCAGCCTCGGCAAGGTATGAACATCAACACCCCACCTACCCAATTAGCGCCAGGTGTCGGGTTGGGTGATAGCGGACGGGGTAAGCAGGTGGCTCCATTAGTCGCTGATGATGTCGCCATGGATGAGGATGAGGATGACGATGGCGCTGAACAGTATGTCTATACTGGCGCCTCCTCGGGGTTTGAGCGTCATGAGTCGGTGCCTGAATTACCGTCTCAACATATTATTGACGACCTTCCGGTAGTAAAGAAGTCTAGGAAGAGAGCGAGGAAAGGCAAAAAAGCCGATTCTATGATCCAGCAGCCTCGGCTTCAGGACCGTGTAGATATCCCCAATGCGGATAAACAACATATCCCCGGTCAATCAATCCTACCTGAAACGGCGCTACGGGCCAGATTCGGCGATCTAAGGAGACTTTATGACGATGTGCTGCGGGTAGAGAAAGGCCTCATCGCCTCGAAAGATCTAGGATACCCACTCTACGTGGTTAACGTTCCGCGGCAAATGTCGTACGTCGACAGCTTCCCCGCGGATAAGTTCTTCCTCCGATTCGATTACATATTCGACATGTTTCACGTGAAGAAGCTGGATTTTACGTTTGTTCGCCTTTATGCCTTGCACATGAACTACATCATTGGGGTTGAGCAGATACGTCATATCTGTGTCGCTGACCCGGACTACATGCACGAGGGCTTCTTGGGAGTCTGTGCAGAGCAGCGTGAATACACGAGGGATTACATCGTCAGTTTCATGCTCGCCAATAAGGACAAGGAGGCGATTCTCGTGCCTTATCATCCCGTGTAAGTCATCCGCGCTGCTATCCTTCCTTCGATTTCAATAATTCATTTGCACGGTGGAGGCTAATTAATTTGAGGTGTACTTATTTTGCGCAGCGGCAGGCGCGCCGTCCTCATCATCCTCTACCCCCGATTCTCCCACGCTCTTTACTTGGACTCATCGAAGAACATTCACAAAAAAGGATTACACCCACATCAAAGATGTTCTCGATAGTGCTATGTTTTACTACCAAGTAAGGGGTGGAGAGGTTAGGGACAAGAAGAGAAGGGGCGGAAGGGCCGCCTTCAGCCATAAGACTGACTTCTGCTGCATCCAGCAACCGAACGATTCTCTTAATGATGGATTCTATGTCCTACACCACATGCTGGAGTATAGACGGGATCACCAGAACCTTCACATGTCACCTAGATCTGGCGATGCCCATATTCTGCAATGGGCAAAGGACATAGGAGATATCGAGGATCATCGACTTCGAGCTGAGTTCTATAACATCCAGCGTGAACTTGCCCAAATCATCATGAATGAGGTCGTCGAAAAAACAGGGATGTTCTACGCAGAAGGACAAATGTCGCGGGAAGACGTCCGAACATGGATAGCCTCTCAACGTCTCGACATGAAGCCTTTCACTAAGCTCGAGGACTATCTCCCTGACATGGATGGATGGCACGACATGATGGAGTGATTGTCGATATATGACAATGTGTCCGTTTAGTCCATACTTTCTTTTATGACAAAACTTTGAGTTATGCATGGTGAAACTTTATTTGTGATGTAATTAAACCGTCCTCCTCCTCGACTAGCGAAAATCACTCTAGTTAGGGCATTTTGGGTACGATGAACTTTGTTATTTATGCTTATGATATGTTGTTTCTATTTTTGCCAAGTCTGTTTCTTTCTGTTGCTCAACTATATATGTTGCATATCATCGAATCATGTGACGATGCAGGTGCATAGATCATAGATGGCGAAGAAGTGCTACGCCAGGAATATATATGACAAGTGGCCGGAGTGTCAGGCCCAGGTGTACCGGTTTTCGGTTTCCGAGCGACACGCAGTAGTTAGTTTAGGTTCACGCTAATGCAAGAGAGGGATACGAACTCATGTACTCAAAGTGATAGCTATTCTCGCGTATATCATTGTTTAGATGGATGACGATGTATTTGCAAGTAATCGAGACTTGTATCGCTATTTTCGAGATTGATGACGAGAGACCACTTTGTGTTGGATGATGATTATGATGATGACATGATTTGATGAGACTAATTGTATGTATATGCTATGATTACATTTGTATGTGGATGTTATGCTAAAGATTATTGTATAAAGCCTATTCAAATACAAAACAAATAAAAAACAAATATGCAGGAAAAAATAATAATAAAACTAGTAGTAGCGAGGGGGGAAATTTAGCAGTAGCGTCGCCTTACCAGTAGCGCTTCCCTGTAAACAGCGCTGCAGATAATATCAGTAGCGCCCTTTTCTAAAGAGCGTTGCAGCTATTCATGTGTAGCAGTAGCGTGGGTCAACAGGCGCTACTGCTATACGTTAGCTGTAGCGCCTTATTAGTAGCGCCGGTACCCGCGCTACTGAGAGGGCCAAAACCCGTGCTGCTGCTAGGCTTTTCCCTAGTAGTGTTAGCCGGCCCTTGGGGGCTACCTATTGCTCCTGTCACAAATTCAAGGTACACAAGCCTTAATCCATTATGTTGAAAGATCCACTACTCAGTTGGTAGAGAACAAAGCTCTTAACCTTATGGACATGGGTTCAAGCCCCATGGTGGATATTACATCATATGATGCTATTATCAATGAATTGTATACTGTAACATTCCAAATTTTCAATTTGGAATGTTATACACTAGATCATCATTGCATATCATATTTTTTTTGCTTTTGGCTTGATCCAGAAATTCTACGCAACTCAAGGACCCATGGAGAGAGTTGGGGATTTCGTTATTTTCATATTTGAGTTTTCTCAAATTTTGAAGATAGGATCATTTGATTTTATTTATTTTATCTTCAATTATTTCTATTATAAAAATATGAGAGAGGGAATAAAATGACTTTCCCAAAATAAAGAAATATTGAGGATTTAATAAAAAAATCAAATAAGTTTTATTTTGGAGTTTTTGCTATTTTATTTGAATTTAGGAAAAATTGGACGTTTTTCAAAACTGCATTTTAGGGCTAAGAAAATGTTCATCTCGTTCAAAATAATTTATTTAGACAGTGAAAATTTGTTTTGGCATTTTTAGGTTTTTATTTATTTTTCTAGTTTTTTTTTCTGTTCGGCAGAATTGTTTTAAGAAAAATCTCCCGCGCGCCGACTGGGCCGAAGCCCAGCCAGGCCAGGCCGGCCCGAGCCGCTGCCGCCTTCCCCGCGCCGCGCCGCACTGCCACCGACCCGGACTCCAAGTCCGAGCCGGACTCAACCTCCGCGCCGCCGCCGCCTTGCCCCCTCCCCCAAGCCGCCACCCCCCTCTTTAAACACCACTGTCGCC